>NC_084988.1:9440468-9803498 GCF_963691925.1 Scomber scombrus | reverse complement strand
AATGTTGTGGGAACCACATATATCTATGGTGGTGGGAACTGTGTGCCGTTGTAAAACCTCACCAGAACGAACGGAAAAGAACGGAGTAACGCAGCGTTCGGTAACGGAAACGTTATTAGTTACTGAAAAAAGTAACGGCGTTACTAGGCTAATAACGCGTTACTACCCAACACTGCTCATAGCCTATGAGTCATAGGCTACGATTAGCATATAGCTTAATATTATGACGGCATGTGGGCTCGTTTTATTTGTGCCAAGCCAATAAAATGGAAGAAAGGCGATTCACTTTTGACAAAAGAAACTGTCCGGCATGATGGAAACAAAACTGTTAGCGGCTAACTAAACTGAAATCATGTGTATCATACCCTGTGTGTAACTTGCCTCACCTTAATTGACCCCGGTGGAGTAGAGAGCTGAAGACGGGTCATAGCAGGAGCAGGAGCTGCAGGAGTCACTTACAAGTGAGGTGTTATCGCGAGATTTCGAAGTAGAGAAAAAATTACTCAAAAAAACAGGGAAAAAAATTACTCAGAAAAACAAGGGGAAAAAATTACTCAGAAAAACAAGGGGAAAAAATTACTCAGAAAAACAGGGGGAAAAAAATTACTCAGAAAAACAGGAAAAAAAAAATTACTCAGAAAAACAGAAATAATTACTCAGAAAAACTGATCCAAAAAAAATTACTCAGAAAAACAGGAAAAAAATTACTCAGAAAAACTGATCCAAAAAAATTACTCAGAAAAACAGAAATAATTACTCAGAAAAACTGATCCAAAAAAAAATACTCAGAAAAACAGGAAAAAAATTACTCAGAAAAACTGATCCAAAAAAATTACTCAGAAAAACAGAAATAATTACTCAGAAAAACTGATTTTAAAAAAAATTACTCAGAAAAACAGAAAAAATTACTCAGAAAAACTGATTTTAGAAAAAATTACTCAGAAAAACTGATTTTAGAAAAAATTACTCAGAAAAACAGGATCTGTATTTTTTTTTATTGAATGAATGCAATAAGCTTCCGTATGTTTGTGTCTGTTATAGAAATTGATTTTATTTTTGAAGTGATTTAGAAGTTTCCTCTAAGGGTGCAGAGCAGTCGGGCAGTATGTGCTGTTTTTGATGTTGTGTCACATGGTATGTGCATTGTAAAGTGGGCAGTGACCTAAGGGAAGATGATCTGATGGCGATGCTGCACATTGGTGTCTTGATGCGTTGCAGATGTTGATCAGCTGTCATGTTGGTGTCGATTAAGTACTGTTGCATAATAGGCGCCTTACATTGGATTCGCAATGTGTATGTATTGTAGGACATAGGCCTATATATGTGCGGCTGCTCTGTTGGCTGTATCGGCATACAATACTTTCTTTTGCTGGTGGATTTTGGTGCTGGCCCTGACTGAAACACCTCCGCACGCTACTGCAAACAAGCAATCAGAGAAACTACAATGAATTTTTCCTCCAGAGACATAGATAGATAGAACACTTTATTAATCCCAAAGGGAAATTGCAGTGTTACAGCAGCCTCCTCACATAAATCACAAAAACAAATGAGGTTGAAGAGAAACAAATACATTGAAAAGGCAAAATTATTATAAACTGCAGTATAATAGACTAAATAGAACACAAAACAGAATAAAATAATAGTATTGAATAGCACTGAAATTGTGCTATTGTGCTGAAATGGACAATTATACTGTGCAATCATAGTACTGTAACATATTGCACATTAGTGCAAGTCATGGTGTTAAAAGCTTTTTCAGTGAGGTGCAGAATTGTGTTGGAATTTTAAAGAGAAATTAACAGTACATTAAATATATATATACATATTACATATGAATACTGAATACTATGTTTATGCATAGTGAAGCTCTAAAGTGCAAAAGAGAAACACCTAAGACTGTAAGGATTAACAGCAGATGGATCACAGGTAAGCAGTCTGTCCTTGTTATATGAAGAATTGAGGTGAGATTTCCTGTCCCGATACAGAGGAGACTTGTTGAACAATGTGATGGTAGCTGGCAGGAATGACTTCCTGTAGAGTTCCTGGTCAATGAAGCTGAATGAGTGGCTTATCATGATGTTTAACCCCTTGTGTAGCACTCACCTGTCCACGACCCACTCCAAGGGCTTCAGAAAGGTCCTCCAAAACAAGCTAGCATCCCTCCTGATCAGTTTGTTGAGTGTGTTTCTTCCACTGGCTTTGATGCTGCTGCTATAGCAGACTGCAGCGAATAACACTGCACTTCAAGTTTTGCAACATCTTCCTGTAAACATTAAAAGGGCCTAAGATTCCTCACAAAGTAGAGTCTGTTCTGTTCCTTCCTGTAAGCAGACAGATTTTGGCAAATCACTGCGGTGCTGCGGGGCGGATTTCACCCTGTTTTGGAGAAAAGTAAAAGATCCCCTCCAGACATGTTTCAAAACATATAGAAATACTGTGCTTTGAATAATAATTTATGTCTGATGTACTTTTTCCACAAAAAAAGCTCAGAGTACACTTCACTTCATCACAGTGTAAGTTGCATACTGTACCATGATTGACCCCAAACCAGTTGTGTCACAAATTATGTTTGCAGGTCCACTCCGTAAACTAAGATTTCCGTGAGCACAGAAACAGTCCTGTAATGTCAAACTGAACATACAGTACATCATTATTAAATGTGTTACAGCTTTCCTTAACTCTCTTTTTGCACATCACTCGTCAGTCACCTGGAATCCAACTACATCTTGCAAAGTGATTTATTTGTCTCCTGTAGAAAATGAAAAGGAGTGAACTCTGCATTGTGTCACATACAAGCGATCATCAGGGTCAACAGAGTGGGTTGATATAAGGCCATAAGAATTCATTCTATTTTCATCAAGATGTCATGCCCTGTGGGAAACCATCTGCTTCCTGACAGTTTTTCCACTCATTTATTCAGGTTTTTTTATTTAATTTGTCACCCGTCTTTACATCTGATAGTCAGCATTTACTCACGCTTGAAATATCTAGTATAGCAAAACGAACACAGGACATACTAATGTGCATAATCAGCTATATCTGTATATGTACTTGAATGACATGTGCACCAGAAAAGGTAATTGCTTTTCTTAAATTAGACGTGGATTTGTGTTGACTCCTCTATATCACCTAAATCTCCAACCTTGCAGTATGGCAGATTAGCAAAACTCTTCAATAAAGCTGAACTATTTGTGACTTCTGTTTACAAGCCCTGGCTCATTTGTAATGAGCACTGTGAACATAAAGGGTCCAATTACAAAAAATGTTAAACCATGGTTCAAAACAAAGAAAACAAACTTTTAGTGCAGCTGTGCTCTTAGATAATCACTGCTAAATTGGCTAGCAAAAACCATAGTGGACTTTGTTTTCCTGCCAAGCCAATCTATCACTGCCCTATATCTATATATGGAAAGTTGTATGTGTGTGAGTGAGTGCCCAGTGGGGACAAACCTCAACTAAAGTACACCTAAAAACTATTGCTCTCCCCTATAGCATTGCAGGTCCCTGCTGTTGTATACAACACTAAACAAGCTCTCATCGAACATCTCTGCTGTAATGTGGTAGTGCGTTGCATGTGAGAAATGGGGCAGAATGAACAACAGGGTAGAAGCTATCTCACACTACTAGCATTAATTTTATATCAGACCACATCACCAAAGGAACAGATCAGTGTTGCTCACACTCACACTTGCCGACGTCTATTACACAGTAAGTGGAGCACTCCTTATGAATATTACACACCTCTCTGTGTTAAAAGCTTTCTATCTGCGTGACATCGCTGGCAAGCCGCTCCACAGCTGTCAAACCAGTGCTGGAGAATGTGAGAGAGGATGTGGAGGTACAGAGTGTAACCTTGAATGAATGTGTGTGTGTGTGTGCGTGTGTGTGTGTGTATGAGATGCAGGATGTCTTGTCATCATCATACAGCTGTGAGGGACCAGTACGACTACAGAGAGTATCCTACTTTAAAGAATGTGTGTGTCTACAACAGAAAGACAGAAGCCATCTTAGCATGTTCATGAATATGTCACATGCTCTCAATACAAAAAACATGTATTTTTAAGTCATGGGTCTGCCACATATAGACGATATTTGCAGATGTGTGCAAAACACATGTCAGGTGTACACTTGTGTGAAGGTGAAGATTATAAATGGAAGGAGCAGTCACGTGTGGCATCGTCAACTATGTGTATCCCAGAAGTTGTGTTTATATTCTAAAAATGTGTTTTCCCTCTTAAGCCTTGACAGGAAATGCAATTTCTGCCTTGATTATGGCCTTATACACAGTTTTTGTAGGGTGGGAGGCGTAACATTTATATATTACATGGAAATGGATGACAGGTGGTTTGGGGGAAACAAACCACAGGACAGGGTTAGTGAAAGATCACTTGATTGTATTTAAACGTTAGTACAATATGCACACACAACACACAATGTTGTGTTATATGTCATATTGTATTGAAAGAGCAGATATTAGGGGAAACAAATGAAATACATTTTCAGTGAACATTTTAAAGATATGTTAAGTATCATCATTTTGCAACTTGCCAAATATGTTAAAGGATATTTTTTGGTAATTTTCTATATTTTTCTTAATGTCAACGAATCTCATGTGCAGAGCCAAACCAAGAATGGACTGATCTACTGACAAACATTGTGTATGTATCCAAAGCCTGATACATCGTATTCCTCTGTGCCGTAGACCTTTGTTTTTGTCCAAAAAATTAAAAACGCCTCCACACCGCTGCACTGGGTGACATATTACTTTATCCTTATGATTATGGTCATGTTATTGTGTTTAGAAATGGCTCCAAATAGCACTTCAATAACAGTGATCAAGTTTTCAGTCATCAGAGAGTAGTTCTTTGTATGGCTGATGCCACTTTGCGTGCATGGGAATGTGATTCTCTTTTCAGTGATTTGCTGGCTAGTTGTGCTACATATTGCAACCTATTAACTTTGTGCCGAAGTTTTTAAAGAAATTTACAACATAATATAAAGTCAAAAGTTAGACAGACTGAAAACGTGCTTGCTATTACTAGATTTTGGAGCTGTATCTAAACAAACTACTGTCACCATTATCTTTAGGTCTATGACACAGAATACAATATATTAGGCTTTGGATAAACAAACTACAAAGTAGGATCAATTCATTGTTGGTTTGGCTCTGAGCATGGGATTTGCTGACAACAAGAAATATAGAAAATGTTCTATCCCTTATCCTTTAACTGACTAACTAATTATGCTAATGCTGAAACATAATTAGCAGCAAAGAAAGATAATTTATAGGAGACTGGGTTGGCACACACACACATACATGCAGCTATGGCTATAACCCTGATGACTTACCTTTTACCCTTAAAATAAGCTTTTTGCTAATGAGGTGTTGAGTACAGTCCTCACAGGCGACTATTCATCCATGAATTCTATTCTTATGGGGTCCCCTTGTAATAAAAAAAAAAAAATGGAGAAAATAACCCTCTCTTTATTCACACACACTCTCTCTCTCTGCTCCTCACCTCTCCTTGGCACCTCTCCTCTGAGGCCTCTGAAGGCAGATGGCTGTGAAAGCAGGTCTCTGCTCTATTAAAACCAGACCTCATCTCATCTGCCATCTATTCCACTGTAAATACACTCTGTATGTTCACACTGTGCTCTGCTCTCCTTGAGTGCTTCGACCCACCGTCCTCTCTGCACTGGCAGCGAGGCATACATTAGGTTCTTCAAGGCTGAGTATCCTTGAACCATTATAAAGTGCCTTTTTAGTGCTTCCTGTGCATATATCCAGCAGCTCAGTTCACTGAATGAAAATGCAGGCATAAAGGACTTTTGGTTCTTTATTAATCCAAGGGTACTCTTTAAGGACACAAAAAATCTCATTTAGTGTTGAATTGACTCCCACGACAAAATAATAGCTGATTTGAATTGTAAAATTAAAACACAATTTATTCAGTGCTGTTAGATTTTAAACACCAGCCAAAAAATAGCCTTCAGAATCAAATTTCCCAAGTTCAATTGATGCCATATCTGCCCTTTCATAAACCCTTAAAGTCTATTAGTCTTTTTAGTGATAAAAATTGAATTTCATGACAAGATTATTGTGTTTCTTTCTCTACAATTGTATGATAATGTTTGAATCAGCATTAATAAATCTACTTTATGTTACAGCCCATAAATCCATTCAGCAGAATGTTTACCCTGACAAAAGGATGGCCTCTTCATTGTGGAACTGTAGAAATAATATATGAGGTAGTTGCACACATTAAGAGGAATATTATAGTATATGATATTAGTCAACTCACACCTTATCCGCACAAGTGGAAATACACACTGTTAAAAGATAAGTTATCTTCTATGCAAGTGTCTGATTTGAAAAAACACATCACATGCTGCATGCTTTTTATCACAGCATATGTTCAAGCAACATGTTGAAGCACACATTCAGGCAACATATGCCACTGTAAAGATATGAATAGATGGTAAAATTAAACATGTGATATTTTGACCTTGGAAATAAAAGGATCAATTAACTGTGAATAATACAATAAAAGAGAATGTTTTAAGAGAGCACATGCCTTTTTCAAAGCTGCACAATCGTTTAAATTTAATAGAAAAAATTCTGTATGGATCAGGATAATTTATTTAATTCTGCTTACAATTAAATTATTTTACTCAATCATTAATTTACCTAATATCTTGGTTCACAAGGTCAAGAGTTAATTCCAATGAGAAAATACAAAATTATTCAGTTCAATTTATTCACTTAAAAATAGTCCTACTTTAAAAGGCAATAATCAGTATTTTTTATAATAATAATGTATCAAATAAGTGTGATAACCATGAAAAGTGTCGCTTGTAGTAACAAACTGAGGTCACAGAGAATTTTCACATGTATGAAACTTTAAAGTGTCTTTCAGCTCATTGTTTTGGTTTTCTGCATAGGCTTTAAAAATGTATGGACATAGTCACCGTAATGTCACCCACTCATGGGTGGACTCTCATTTTGAAGCCTCATGGTTGCATTTTGACTGTTGCCATCTTGGATTTTTGTGACCATTTTTGGACAAGAGGATGGAGCAGACCATAACACTAGCTGCTAGTTTGGTTAGCACAGTGCATTTAAAGTCTATGGTTTACTGTGAAAATGCTAATGCAATTTTTTGCTAGCAAAAAATAAGCTTAAAACTATTAAGACAAAATGTACTCACTAGAAAAAACTGATCATCTGATTCTTTAGTCAACCAAACACTGACTTTTTTAGGCAGCAATATTAAAATTAACTTTAATGAACTGAAAACATACTGAAATAGTGATGGCTACAGTTACGCTTGTAGTCTGTGAATCAGGGATTATGGTTATGTTACCTAACTGATGTCACTGTGGTAGCGACTTGCCCTCTGACAGCGCCCACCTGTCACTCAAAGCGGCCTTGCCCTCAGTTAATGCATAACTTTAAGCCTTAATAAAATCTACATGGCTGAGTTATATTCACCCTGTACAGTTTGGCATGAATGGGGAAATTAGCTATGGAGACCAAAACCATTTTATTTGTACCAGGCTGTAAACATGCTTATTTCTGCTGTAAAGTTGGGCATTTTAACATAGGGGTCTATGGGGATTGGCCATTTGAGTAGCTGCAGTTTTTGGCACTTCACCGTTGGCCTCATTTTTCAGCCCTGGAAGTTGCCGTTTGGTTTTCTGCAATATTTTGCATCACCCTCATCATTTTTTAGCTATAGTAGGCAGCTGTTTTATTGATTAAAAAAACATTATATTCTACCTACCCAGCACCAAAAAACAGAGAAAAGTTAACGACTAGCTGGTGAACAGTGGAGCATTGAGTGAATAGTGGGCTTACATTCACCATGTGGCCAAAATCATGTCTTCGCATGAATTCTATTATTGCCCTGTATCTGCTGTATGCGTGAACAGGTAACTGTTTGCAAAGTAGCAGGTTACAGCAGTTGTTTCCATAATCCCCAATGAAAAAAAAAAGTTTTTCCGTGTTTAAATACACTAACCCTAAAAATACTGGACTCTGTCTATAAAATAACCATCTGTACATTTGTATTTCTTTAATGTAAACAAAACTCTTGGTTGCTAAAAGATACAAATGGCCAGTAATGGAATGAAACAGGAATAAATTGCAATGGAAAACCCCCCTTGGAGGGCTTAAAAGGCAAACAAAATTCAATATTGCACATCATTTTCATTAATAGGGAAACTATAAAGAGAGGAAGAGGACCTAAAGCATAATAAATTTAACGTATTTCAATTTAAAAATCATCTCACAGAAGCGTCACATTTAGGTTGTTAGTAGTCATAAAGCAACAGTGAGAGCCACAAGCAGCTTTTACAAACATCTGTTAAGTGCTACTTGCTAATAAGAGGTTCCCAGTGGTTGCGGGGACTCGTTTTACAAACAGGTGTTCACAGGAGGGAGAGGAGTTGGATATTTATTTAAGCATTATGTTAGCTTTGCCAAACGAAAAGAAAAGAACACCCTCTATTTTAAATGACTCTGAACAAAAGTGGAACCTTACAAGTCTTGGCACATAGAGTAATTAACATTTCAAAAGGGTACATTTAACAGTAACATTGTACTGAAAGAACTGTAGGCTACAATGTCCTTGGACAACAGTGAAACAGGGAACAGCTATCTGATTTTTTAAAAAGTCATTCACATATATTAAAATGAAACACATGTTTGGACCAAAGCAGGATAATCAATATCAATTTTCGTTTAAATGGAGGTATCAGACATCAGTTTCTCCTTAATCTTCTCTATCTGCTGAACAAATTACAGCATAGTATTGAACTGAACAGAGAGCGCTTCAGAAAGGTTGAGACTAATCTTATTTTACTAGGGGACATAAATCCCAGAGGTCTCCGGCCATTCCTGGACTCATTCCCTGCAGTTTTAAAGGTTAGAGCCCCCTATAAATAAGAAGGACACCACATTAAGTTTCTGATCAGGATGAGGATACTCCAGACCCTTGAGCGCTGTTAGAATGTGTCATGTTGCATAAATTCCCAGACTTAATTGACAGCGATTACTCCCTAATTAGTCTGCGGAGACAAAAGAGGATGAACCATTTCTGTCAGTTTTAACAGAGCAGTGCCGTTGTGATGCTTCGAGGTGCAACCTACTTGTGTCAAACAGCGAACTATTAGTTTTGGTGGGAATGCATTTTTCTTAATTAGAGACAATTGTAGAAATTGTGTGCAATTATAGCATGCTCAAATGGGTTATTTTTGATAGTACTGCAGGTGGGTGCGTTAGCCAGAAATATTCATAATCTATTCATATTGGCTTTAAAGGAAAATTCTGTTCCAAACGGCTTCTTATTTTTGCATTGTAGGCCATAATTCCTACTGGTTATGTTATATTTTACAAACAAACTCCAGAGGTCTGGGGAAGGGACAGTGTGTTTGCACAGTCTCATCTATTACATGTTGTAGACCAATAAGTGGTTTATATTATTTTGCTAAACTGAGGATTTACACTAACTGAGCACTTTATGAGGAACACCAGTGCAATCTAATGCAATCCAATAAAACAGCTCTGCCATAAATTCTACTTTTTACAGAGCTTATACATTTTCAGTTTTTGCTGACATTGTCAAAAGGTGGTGATTCTACTTTGTCTTCATTATTGAGGTTGTAGTGGGTGATGGTGGTGTACTGGAGTGCATTACATTGAAAAGTGTGAGTGTCAGCATACATTAACATACATAAGGAGGGCAAAATATTAGGCTTTTTACAAAGAACGTTTTTCTTTATTCTAATAGAAGACTATTAACAATTTATTATAATTGAAAAGAGGGATGATTAAATATGATTTCAATTGGACGTTAATCTGTATGGACTCAGACAGACTGTAGACACACACACGCACGCGCACACACACACAAACACACACAATACATACACACACTTTACCTTCCACTCTCCTCTATGTCCCAGGTGGTGCTATCTGAGGGGTGGATCTGTTTCTGTTCCCTGCAGCGCTACATGAGCTCCATCTCCTTGTCTGCATTGACTGGCCTGAAACATGCAACACACACTGAAGCCTCTACACTCACTCTGTTAGACAGTTAGCATCGGACAGACGGAAAATCTATATGATGAAGTGATGGAGAGAAAAAACAAGAACGCCTTTAAAACACACTGTAGGCCATTTTTCTTTGCTCACACCGTCTGCAGCAAGGGAACCACACTCAAACGCACACAGATACACCCGGAGGAATGATGATTATTATTACCCCTCTCCTTGTGGAGGTTTGGGATGACCTTCTTTGTCCGTTTCCCAGTGTGCTGCTGCTGGGGCTGCTGGGTTGAACTAGCCAGAGGGCTCTCTGCACCCGCTGAGGCCTCATGATGGATGGTCCACGCTTATTCATGGAGGAAAAACTCTACTGTAGTATGTTTGCTTTGTTGTGTGTCCAGTGTGTGTGTGTGAGAGAGAGAGAGAGAGAGAGAGAGAGAGAGAGAGAGAGAGAGAGAGAGAGAGAGAGAGAGAGAGAGAGAGAGAGAGAGAGAGAGAGAGAGAGAGAGAGAGAGAGAGAGAGAGAATGGGGTGGGTATGTCTGGCAGTGATATTTCAGATGTGCAGTCTAACCTTGACCTCGCTTATGGGCAGGATAACGCCAAGGTGTGTGTGTGTTTGTGTGTGTGTTTAAAGGCCAGAGGATACTCTAACTTTGGCAGAGAATAGGTTGGATTCAAGCCAGCCTCATCTTCACCTTAATCCCCAAGCCTCATATATCCTTCACCCTGTAGAGACGATGGCATATTTCACTTTATGACCTGATCATATTTCTGATAAATCTTCACCATCACAACCCAAAAGAGCTCACTGAATATTGCCCCGATGAATGTTCAGACTCGGTTTGTGGGCGGCACTACCCCCCTGCACCTGTTGATGGCACTATTGAGCTTCTTTGCTCTGCCCCACTATCTCCAGTCATCAACAGTCAAGATAAAGGCAGATACAACCACCAAACCACTGTGTAGCCCCCTCATACCAGGTTCCAGCATCCTCTGACACCCTCCACCCACCCTCCCCTGGAGCTCTGATGGATGTGCTTGCCTGCAAAACTACTTATGAAACACTTAACAATAATAATCTTGTTATTTCTCATTCACTATTCTGCAGAGACTCCATTTAGTCTCTCCATCTCAAGGAGAAGGTAAATGACAAAAAACCCACCTTTGTCACAAAATGTCATATAACTAATATGAATGGGGAAAACATGCTAAACCATGACTGCATCTAAATTCTAATTGATGCAATGTAAACATGGTTGAATGATGGATAGTAAAACTGATTAATGGATGGAAAGGGACAGCAAAAAGCATATAACAGTGCGAGCTATGGCTAAAGGGCAAAGTATGGCAGATGATGTGTGATTTTTTTCATTTTGATCCACCAAATTCATCTACTTTGTATTTTTATTTTCTATCTAGATTTTCTTTGCATCCATAAAGATGCACAATATGAAAAATGTATAATTATTAGGGTCAAAATGAAGCGAAAGTTGGATTTACCCCACCGGTAACCAGAGTAGCTGATCCCATCATAGCCAGCTTGGTCTTTTGATCCCAAGTATGCCAAATGAGCTTATCTTATTATTCAAAATTATGCTGCGTTAGTCAGTATCAGAAGAATGTTTTGTCTGTTGCAATTATATAGATCCGCCCGGCAGTTGGCTCGTATGCATTATTAATATCTCCATATTACAGTGTTCTGTTGGAGTAACCAGCAAAGTTCTGCTGAAGAGAAGAAATCTAATCTGACAAATGTCTTGTTTGTCACTGTGGCGAGCGCTCAACACTGACTAATAAAAGATGGAGGCAGAGCAAGAGAGGCAGGCTTTCTTTCCACACAGGCAATTTTCCTCTTGCCTTAACCCTTACCCTGACCCTACCTCTAACCTCCACCCTGTCCAATACCACGGACAAAGAGCACATATTTCATGTGTTCAATCATTGTCGCTGACGTTATGGCCATTGGCTGTGCTGTCAGGCGTGACTATATACTGGCTAACCCTTAGGTCCCCACAAACACAGCAGCAGCAGCTCCTCAGCCTCCCACAGTGATGGCTGCCTGGCTAGGAAATAGAAGTACAGCTGCCCTGTGATCATTCCAGGAGCCATCCTGCCTAACAGCTCTGGGCTTTATGGCTCTGCTGCTTCTAATGATTCACACTCTGTCGTATAGTGCAAGCACAGCTACACGGACAGACAGATTCATGGTTACACACACGCACAGCACACGCACAGCACACGCACAGCACACGCACAGCACACGCACAGCACACGCACAGCACACACACAGCACATGCACGCACATGCACACACACACAAGCAAGGCTCCTACACAGGTACATTGAAAAACAAGGCACATTCCTGCATACACAGAAAACACACACACGCCTATACACTAACACACAAGCACACAACCAATGAAAATACACAGATTCAAGCAGTATACAGTACAAAGGTACATCGAAAACGAACAAAATACTGCACTCTCACATTTTACTTCTATACTTTTAAGGACTCTGCATTCCTAAACATTAAACATATAATAACATTCCTTGTTTTTTGTAGTTTGGCCATATTGGTAATAACGTTAGAATTGACCGGTTAAATGGTGAGATGCAGTAACATGTCAACATTGTTAGAAAGAAGTAAGACAGGGAAAGAAGCACAGGCAGTCAACCTTGTGAAATTGTTATCCAAATGGTCTTCAAGTATACAGCAAGTGAAAAACATGTTGTGTATACAATTTTGGATATAAATACAGCAGAAGGAACACTTGTGTTTCTTGTTCTGTTGGACTTGGCAGCAATTACTAAAGTGAGCAATAGAAACTAAGTACTAAACTAAACTAAACTAAGACCCCAAAAGGTTATAATAAATCACCCTTACATGTTAGTAAATAGTCTTAGGACTAAGATCAATAAGGATAGTCTTCCCAATCTCCATTCTCCCCGAAAACAGCAGAGCACGCTTCTAATGAAATAGGAGGTGTAGGAAGCTCAGTGACATAGAGACAATTTGCAGGTTATGCAGCAGAGCTAAGTCCATTTTTGGCTCTCTGTTGCTCCCATTTTGCTGTGGGAAGGCCAACAGTGCAAATTTACATGTTGAAGCTCAACAAAGTTTTAAAAACTTTTTAAAAGTGAAAAAAGCACCATGTAAAGTTCAGCTGCTTGTAAAAGCAAATCCACATATTGTGTCTATTCTGTAGAAATGAACTAACCTGATGCACCAGATGGTTTGCTACACAGGACCATCTGAGAAGTAGCCCATAGAAACTGTTTGGAAAAGGGCAGGCACATTTAAAAAATACTTGGCGGGTGATTGGGTGAACCATCTGTCTATCACCATCTATCTCTGTCTTACCTCGCGAGGCAGATGGATTCGTGATGCTGATTGGTCTAACAAGATGGATTCTCACGTGATCTTGTGATGTTGTGATCTCCCAAATCCAGCTGACTCGCAACCTAAGAGCTAATAATTTCACCGTGATAAATGTTGATGTTTTTACAATTGGTCCTCACAGAGATAGAAATACAAGAGCACATACACACACACACACACACACACACACACACACACACACACACAAACACACACCCACACACGTCCACACCTTTGCACCACTAACTACATTTTCAAAACAGCAGCAACACACACCTGTATGCCTCATAAACACACAGTCAGGTACATTAATACATACACACCCACACACACAGGCCTGTTTTACAGTCAGAGCTGGATAATTCCTCCGTCCCTTCTCCTGCACAGATAACAATGTCCCGCCACCAGTCCAACACCGTATTTTAGTTGCCTTGGTAACCTCACGGTGACTTTAAGACCCCATTAAAATCAGTCAGGATGGAATAAAAAAAACAGATCTAACAAAATCCCTCTTAACCTTTACCAATCCCTCCCTCACCCCCTCTCTCCCCCAATCCTATCATTCTCTGTTTCCCCAGCCTGCTATTCAAATCCACCTATGCCTCTTCACCTTCATAAACCTGCACATTTCTATCTCTATTTCCTCTGTTCTGTCAGGCCATTATCACTTTGCTGCTCATTTCTTTGCCTCCCTAATCCCTCGGCTTTCCCCCATTTTCTCCCTCTCTCCGGTCCTGTTATTCCCACCGATCACACACTCTCTAATACAGTCCTGTTCTAACTTGCGGCTATTTCTCTGCTCTCTTTTATCCCCTCCCTTTCCCCTTCATCTCTAGCCCTCCATATACTCAGAGATGGAGTGGATGGACCTCCCCTGTCTATCAACCCCAGCTATGACATTTTATCCCTCTCATCCTCTGTATCACCACCCCTCTCTCTCTCTCTCTCTCTCTCTCTCTCTCTCTCTCTCTCTCTGTACAGCCCCAACACCCCCCTTTGGCCACTTCCCTTTGAATGCAGATGTGAGCTATTGCATAAATAGCACGCTGTATATTTTCACCGAAGCTCCCCTGATTGAAGTCCAGCCATGACCAGTGCATCGCTTATCCCTTGAATCCCTTATCTCATCCTTGTGGCTGCAAATGAACAGTATCCTTCACTTCTGTGTCTCACTCTGTGTGTGTGTGTGTCTGTGTGAATGAATGATGCATTGTGATCTGCAACATCAAAGTTGTGTTGTTTTATTCATACATCTACATTATCTGGCTGCCCTTGGCGTGTGTCAGTAGAGAGTGCAGTTTAATGTCTGGGAGCGGGCCGACACTGTCCTGCCCTGGCCACTGTCACACTGATGTATGGCTGCAAATTACAGCGATAAAAGCCTGACGCTGCTACTGTTACCAGCCACTCGAATGCACTTAATGCAGAGTGGGAGGGAGGCAGGAAGAGGAGAAGAGTGTGTGTGATACATTGCATGCTCGCTTGTGTTTGTTATTTTGAGTTACGAACTGTTCAGTTGTCGCCGTCCCTTCGGGAGGCCACTACAAGGTAAATTGGATGTATCTACAACTGTCAACGTGTAGGTACAGTCTGTGTGTGTCTGGTGGGATAATAGGATGGCTGCTTGAGTGAACTTTCTCTATCACTTCAAGTGTTACTACCGACAATGTCAGTGAACAGCGTTTTGTCAGATGTTACTGCTTTGAGCGATGTATAATTCTCAGCGCAATGACAGCGAGGACTGAGATGACTTTGAAGAGATGGAGGAGAAGGGAGAGAAGACGGAAGGGGGAAGACGGAGTTATGAAGCTATGAGGAGGGAAGACGAGAGATGACAGGAAGGGAGAAGGACGGGGGTAACGGAGGACAGGAAAGGGAGGAGAGGCAGAGAGGGTGTGGAAAGGGAAGCAGTTAAATAAAGCAGAAGCAAGACAAAGAAGTAAGAAAGTTGCGAGACACAAAAGAATACCAACTTACTGGTGTGTTTGAAGGGAAGGGAGCGGTTATATTGAGCCAGTGACCAGTCCCTTCAATGAGGTGATTTCACCCTGGAGGGGCTTCAGCTTGATAGAGCTCAACACAAACGCTATTTCAGCAGCTATTATGGTTAAAATAGCCTATTTCTGATAGGAAAGCCTCAGCAAACGTTGCAGAAGCCTTGTGATTTGGAAGCTACCATGGGGCAGGCAACTGCAACAAGTCCTCGAACCTAAAAGACAAGGCAGGTCATTTGTGACTGCTTTCAAAAACAGTTAGTATGAGCATTTTCTGATCAGGATGACATTGTTAGACAATGCCTTTCAAAATGACATGACATTATGACAATATTTCATATAGGTTACGTTTACTGAAAAACTGCAGTTACTGCATTTGTAATGTCACGCTACTTCCACATTTTACTCTTACAAACAGGCATAATTTGTATGGCCACAAAAGGTTGATTGTCCAGAAAATGTAACTATAAGTCAAATATGTGTGCATCAAATATGGAGCTAAAGCCAGGAATCAATTAGTTTAGCTTAGCATTAAAGACTGGGAGCACGGGCAATCATATAACTGTTTTATGTTGTCACTTTATGAATAAACATATTTTCATATTTTATATGTTTTATGTACCTTACTCTGAATGAAGTCTCTGTGTATTCTGTTTTGCCTGGCTGCAAGAAAAAAGTTAAAGTCGAAGTTTAAGCTGAAAGCTGTTTATTTTTTAAATGCTCAGTAATTGTTATATCTCATTTAATCAAGAACAGAATTGTAAAAATGCCTTTTCCAGCTTTCTCCCACTGACCAAAATCATGCAGGTTAGGTTAATTGGAGACTTTAAAATTGCCCGTAGGTGTCAATGTGAGCATGAATGGTTGTCTGTCTAATCTACTGTATGTAAGCCTTGTGAGGGACTGGTGACCTGTCCTGAGTGTATCCTGCCACTCGCCCAATGTAGGATAGAAGTTTGGAAAATCAATGGATGGATGGATCATAGTATGTGTCACCCATTGTTTTGGAGCTGCTGCTTATGGTTGTTGCTATCTTTTTCTGTTTAGAGCCAGGACCTTCCAAGTATGGAGTGTTGGGTGTTGCCTTTCACACTCTGGAAACAAGAGAGAACACCCAGTGGTGCACACTAACGATGTGTCGTTCGCGAACGAGCCGGCTCTAAGAGCCGATGCTTTGTAGTGAACGAGAAGAGCCGATGCCCGTCGGAGAGAGCCGAATCTTCAGCCTCCTGTTCAGCAGTCCGTTTGGCTGAGAATCCATGCAGGCAGGGGCGGGAGTTTATTTTGATGGGCACACCATTCGGCCAATCACATGCGAGGACAGACTAGGATCATACCATTATGTGAAAGAAGGAAGGGGGGCAGACGCTCCAAAGACAGTGAGTGTAGTGGTACAGGCCAGATACACACAGCAGAGACAGAGGAGGATGTGAGTGCAAGCATGTCAATGTGTTCAGTTGTTCTGTGTTCAGTTCAAGGTTTTTCAGGTGTTTAACAGTTTGATTAAAATGTTAAACAAAAGTTACTGTATTTTTTTTGTAATGACAAAAATGCATACAAATAAGGCTTTTATGAAAACACTGAATGAAAACTTGCTTACCAATACACAAACCATTCATAATTGCTAAATCAGGCTAAAATAGAACGCTCAGAGTGATACTAAATGAAGAGCCGTTTGGGAGCCGTAAGAGCTGGCTCTTCTAAGGGAGCCGAGCCAAAAGAGCCGAATCTTTGAAAAGAGCCGGTTTGCCCATCACTAGTGCACACCAAGGCTAAAGTTAGATACTTCACCTAAATTGTGCTAACAGGGCAGGTATTTTAAACAAGTTACATTAAACGTAGTGAAATATTCACTATGTATCAGTGCAAGTCCTGGAGCAAGGGATAGCAGCAGGTGAGTGAACTGTCAATCACAGCTGCCGTGACAGACATCAAAGCTACTTTAAGTCTTCAAATCTTATTAATGGAGCAATAACTTTCAAAATGACCATCAGCGCACTTATTAGAGGGCCCGAATTTAGTGATTGAGACCATAATGACTCGCTGAAAAAAAATGTGTCAGTTGAAGCCAGGAATTTTTTGGAGCCAGTATGTAGCAGCTGTCGTTGGCATTGAACTTTACGGTACTTCCTCACGCCTCCAAATCATTGTAGTTGCTGTTTGGTACTGATATTCTCATCTGACACACAAAGAAGCAAATAAGCATGTTTACCAAAAATGTTGAATTAGTTTTTAACCACATTATCAACACTGTCATTTTTCTGGGGACAAATTGGCGCTGGATGCAGGGCACTTTCCGAGAAGTCTGCATGTAATTGCTCTTGAAGGATACACAAGGGGTCTGAACTGAGTGTGTGTGTGTGATAGCTTGTAAACCTTAGTTCAGAGTATGTACAAATGCAAGAAATTGTGGATTCTTGCTTGAGTGTCTGTGGATGTATCTGTGTGCTTAAGCTTTGTGTTTATACTTTCTGCCTTACCACAGCCTCGACCATTCCTGGCAGTCTGTGGGGATCTCATTTGAGTTTCCAAATCGCTTAATTTTGCTGAAATTGCAGCCAGATCCCCAAGACAACAACCCAAGAGAAAATAATCGTCTGACAGAACCAGGATCTTTCTCCATAAATACGACTTGAAAACAAACATTGGAGTCCATTTCCCTGGTAAACAACAAACAGTTATGTCCACACATTTACTGCACAGACCACTTAATGACTTCTTCCCCAGCTAACTTGATATTGAAGCTAATGGTGTAGTAGCTAATTGGCTTACTGTATGTAGTGGTGTTTCATCTGTGGAATGTTAAAGACTGTGTGTGTGTGTGTGTGTGTGTGTGTGTGTGTGTGTGTGTGTGTGTGTGTGTGTGTGTGTGTGTGTGTGTGTGTGTGTGTGTGTGTGTGTGACTTGGCTCTACAGCAGAGGAGTCATTGCTTCTTAATGGCCCCCCCCCCCCCCTTTTTTTTTTTACTCGTTGGATCTATGATGGGTCTGTGTGGCAGACAGGTGCAGAATACCAATGAGCACAGCAGTTTCCATAGGAATGGAGTTATCAGTTCACCACGCTGCAAGCTCACAAATCAACCTGTATCTCTATGCAATTTCAGTTTAATGAGCTCAATTGGAATGAAAGTTCAGAAACAATATTGCCAAAGCAATTAGGTACAAATGGTTAGTGTATCGTTGAGATAATAATGAGACACAGTAATGGAGTAGGCTTGGGTTTGGATTCGTGTTTATGTATGTTTGTGTGGGTGTATCATGAGCATTTTCCAGGTTCAACCTATAGGCAAAAATTAAAGTTGCTGCACATTTCAGATTATGAGGTTATTCTTTGAAATTAAACAATGTGATTTACTAAAGAACTCAATTAAAATGACAAGACAAGTTAATTAGTTCTATAAAAATACGCTAGAATCATAACATAACATTTATAATCAGTTCAAGTGTAATTAACAAGGAAAAGTGACTAAAATTGCACAAGAACAACAGGTGCAGTGCAGTAATAAACTGACATTTAATAAATGAGAGCTTCAGATTTCAACGTGGCTATAATTTTATAATAGCATCATGTATATTCTGGCAAAATTCATTAATGCTAATTACCTGCTATGTGTGTTTTTGTTTTGCATTAATTATATCACATGTACTAACCTAAATGACAATTGAATGATGATTTCCACAAATAAATACGGTATGAGTTTTATAAATAAATTTCACATCAACACTTTCACGCTGTTGTCTGAAACTGTTTACTCTGCAGAGTTTGACCACTAGTAACACTATGGAGCAGTATTTTTAGTGGGTCGCCTTTTGTTTGTACCACACGCAAACAAGCAATACACATACATACGAATGGCTTCATATAATTCTGCTGATAGACAGTTGAAGGTGATAATGTGCAAAGAAGTGTAGTAATGCTACAAAAATGGCAGTGAAGCTCCAATTATTTTATGCAGGAGGAATGCCTTCAATGCATTTGGCAAGCTTCAATATTACATGCACACTTAATGCATTTGGTTAGAAACACTGAACGTTAAACATTACTCTGTTTACAAAAAACTTTTATCATTTACTTAAACCTATAGTGCCAGACAACTGACTTTGGAGCGCTGCAACAAGCTATGAACAAAGTACCACCTTCACACGGGGATACATTTATTTTATTTATTTTTGAGAAATATGTGACGTGACCTGAAAGAAACACCTGAACAAATGAGCTGATAATGATGAGAATAACTTCAATTTTCATATGTTTTTCACTCTCTCTTGATCTTGTTCTGTTCAACACCTGCGCTGCACTGAAATCCCAGTACACGTATACTCACAGAAACAAACACGCACTTAAAAGCTCGATACCATACACAGCTGTATCTACTCTCAAAGCACGTTATACTTTAGTTGGTCAGGTGTGAGACAGCTCATGTAGAGATATGCAGTGCCATCTGGGAGCAACCGAAACCCCCAACATGGAGACTTTATTAAAGACATGACAGGTGACAGAGGTCCAGGAGAGATGGGCTTCATTGACTGAGGCACGCACATATAGTAAAAGCGCACACACAGGCATAGAATTCTCCATCTCCCCTTCTCTCTATTCCTTTTTCCTTTCACACTTATTGATTGCTTTGGTCTGGTAATAACCTCTCGGTCCCACCACTTCCATCCTCTGACTGGCATTGTCTCTCTCTTCTCCCTCTGATTCTCCCTTGAATTTCCCTTTATCTCTTCTATCATGCACATCTCCCCCAACCGGCTCTTTCTATTCTTCATTTCTTCCGTTGTGCATTTGCTCTTTCACCATCTTCTATCCCTTCTTTCCCTTTCTTATCATTCTCATCCCCTTATAGCTCTACCTTTAAACCTTCTAACCTTCTACACTCCCTCCCTTTTCCCTGGCCTTTTCTACTATTCTCGCTTGGATTCCATCTCTCCCTCTCTCTCTGCCTCCCCCTCTGTTCCGTGTGTTGCTGTAAAGGTCAGGTTAGCTCCATGAATAAGCTGTAGATTTATGGTGCTGCCATCTCCCAGGAATCACTGTGACCAGGGCCAAACAAAAACACCGCAATAGACCGCAATAGATCGCCAGAGCCCCATTCAGCAAACGCGCGGGTTATTAATGAGGCTACGGGCCGATGCGCCAGAGGTTGAGGGAGCGGTTAAAGCCATGGGTATAGGCACACACACACACCTTTACTCACACACTCAGGGATGCACATAGACGTTTAAGAACAAACACATATGCATGTACAGCAGTGATTCCCAAGGAGGTAAAAAAAAAAAACATTTACAGATTAGCTGTGCTATTTCAAAAAAAGATATCACTGAAGAGTTGGCTGAAAGTATGAAAAATGTTTACTTATGATCAATAAGTTGCAATTGTTATCTAAAGTAATTCTTTGTGATCAATAAGTTGAAGTAGTAAGTAATTCAAACGATGAAATAGTAGGTCAAATGTAGCGAACTGATATATGGCTAAGGTAAAAGTATGAATAAATATTAACTTAGCATAACTGATAAATGGTTGAAAGAGTTTGCTAAAAGAATGAACATTAGCTGAAAGTAACTGATAAATGACTGAAACAGTTGGCTAAACCCCCGCCCAACCTGCGTTTTTCGAGAGAGAAGACCCCTGCTGCAGCCACCGGGCCTTGGGGTGGGCGGGTGGCCGGCCACAACCACGCCAACCCTCCCTATTCTAGCCCCCAGTGGCTATCACACATCAGGGGAAATGCAGAACGGACCCCTGCTGCTGCCACCGGGGCGTGGAGTGGGCGGGTGGCCGGCTGAAACCACACCAACCCTCCCCATTCCAGCACCAAGCGACTTTGACGCATCAGAGACCGAAGCTTGACACAGCTTCGGGTTACCGATTTACCAATTTAAAATTTTAATCGGACCGACTTCAAATTTTCTCAGTGTCATCTTAAGACATTGGAAATGTAAACTTATCAAAGTCTTTCGCCACTGTTACAGTAACACAACAACTTGATATATGGAAATAATGAATATCAAGGGGAAAAAGGACACAAGCATTAACTGTAATAAAAAACATTCAAGACAAACTAAAAACACAATTTACATAAGTTACACTCATCATTCTGTGCAGTTCAATCAAGCTTTGCAGATATGAGCATCTTTTTCCCAAAGCCAGACACTGTGACAGGCTGATTTCCCGGGGATGTGGTCAAATGTTCTGCCTACTATATGCACAAAGGGATAAAGCTTTTTTTGTGTGCATGAAAGCTTTTTCCACCCCAAATAATACAATAGATTCAAGTTTTAGTGCTGTTTGCAAGTATTGGGAAAGAATTGTTCATGTTCCCTTTGAACTATTCTATTATAGGAGAAAAATACATGTGACTTTATTTTGACATTTTCTTTCAGGATTTCACATAAACACACCAAAGTATCCTTTTGAGAACAAACTCAGTTATATATTTTTATGGTCTGTTTTTTAAGTGATGGCTGAGAACTTACTGCATATACGTATAAGACAGTACAGTATTTTTTATCTTGGGAAATCCTCAGAAGCTCTAACAGATTTTCCCAGCTTCTTATGTAGCAGACACTCAGCCACTCAGACAGATAAAATTACCCGTCTACACCTCCAGCCAGCCTCATTACTCCCTTCTTCCTCACAATTTCTTTCGCCCTGCTCCTGCACCCACCGCCAACCCCGCGCCTCCCTCAGCGGATATTTTCACTCCTGCAAGTGTTGGGTCACAATGGGGTCAACCTCCAGTCAACAGTCTGGATTAAAATTTCACAAGAGCCCTGATGCATATTTCATTGTTTTATGCCCTCTATCCATCACGCCATATCTTTCTGGCTGTCTGTCTCTCCCCGCCTCTCTTCTCTGGTGGTGATTTGTTCTCCACATTGTCCATCTTAAGAGTCCGGGCCTCACAGTAGCTAATTGCACTTATAACACAGTGGTGAGTGACATGCAGATAGGAATTAAGAAGTGACCGTACTGTCACAGTTAAAAGTAAAATAAATCCAGCTAGAAGATTGCCTAGTCTAATTTTTCACAAAATAAAAAATTCTGCATATATCTCTCGTCTGTGATGTGTGGGTGGGAGACTTAAAAACTGAAAAGGTTACCTGAACACAAAATAGAAAGCAAACTCTCAAAAACGTCACACAGCTCAGATCAAAATAGTTTTCCTTGAATTTTTAATATGAATGTCTAAGATAAGGGCTGAAACTAATGGTTACTTTCATTATGTTTTCTCTGTTTGAGAAGCTGCGGCCACTGAATACTAAAAAAATCCTTAAATGATTACCATATCATCACAATAGTTGCAGAGAAATGTTCTTTGATCAATCAATCAATCAATCAAATAATTGAGTAATTGAAGCAGCCCTGAGTAAAATAAGTGGGATTAACATTTGACATTTTTCAAGTATCTTGTCCAACAATGGTTGGTATTACACATTAGTAACTTTTACCCTTCAATTGGCAATTCTTGTGCCAAATTTCCAAAGCACTGCATGTGGATGACTTGCTGGTTGCTGATTTAGAGTACCAGCGTATTTTTAAAATTGCAATTAAAAAAGAACTACAGCTACCACTTTGCCTATTCTCAATTTTAAGATTTTAAAATCAAGAAAAGGGAAGAGAGAAGCTGTGAGAGAAGAACATCTTTTGTCATCACAGCAGAGTTGTACTGTAGCTAGTGTCTGACTGTGGTTCATTCCATAGGTGCCCATGGTGAAGACAGAATAATGTCACGCTGGTAAATTGCAAGATTTTACTTTGTTTTCTCATTCCTGAAGTGAGCTCTTATCTTTAACTTTCATTTTCAAAGGATTAGATTTCCCATGGATTTAATTACGATTCCCTAAACCCCCTCTCAGTAGGGGAATTCCACCTCAGCGGTCTTGTCTTTGTAAACCGCAGCGTCTCGTCTACCTGAGCTACGCTACTGTCTGCTGCTTTCTAGCCTCTGTGCTGCTGAACTCTGGCTGACCTGTCAGTAGACTGGTTTAACCCAGCGGTAACCCCACATCCACTTATCTCATCACCCCCACCAGCTCAGGAGGAACGCAACCGCACACACACACACGCACACAAAACTCATAGATTTGAGCTACGGCATGGTTCACTAGCAGAGTGAATTGCCTCACACTAAATAAAGTTCTCATCCATTTTTAATAGGGGATGGAAGCAGTGGGGGGGGGGATGCATGCAAGCTTAAAAATACACTATGTACACAAACTAACACACATGAAAGAGTTTGTATGAAAGTGACAGTCTCAAAGCAGTGTGAAGCTACTAGACCGTAGGTGGCTTCATACTACAGTGCACAACAGTCTGCTGCGGGGGGGGGGGCTTGTGGCAAATACAGCATATGACTGTTTAGAAATTGTTCTGCTTAGGGATGGAAATCAGTCTATGGATGTTTATGTGTCTGGCTGTTTGTTTGATTGTTTCCAAATCCTCCCATGGAGAGTATTTACTGTCCATGTAATGGGTTTCTTTCCTGATGAGCGGTCATCATGGTGTCATCAGGGTGATAAGGAACTCGTGCATTTACAGATTTAATTCTCACCTCCTTGACAAACACTTCCAACTACGTGTCAAAACATCCAAACACTTCAAAGATCTGCCGATCACAGCTCTGGAGTTCATCCTTCGGCCACCCATCACACACTGATAATTTTCTGCACATGCTGAAAGGTTGAAATCTGAAAATATAATCATTCAATCCATCAATCAGTCCCAGTTATCTGGCAAGTATGTTCCATTCAATAGTCAGTCCCCATTTTCTTTTGTAGGAAAACTTATCTTTTCAAGATGTACCTCGTGTAATCTTCTGCACACTGAATCATTTCTGCTCCCCTGCATCTCTATTCACTCCAACCTGTCATCAAAAACTGGGAAAAAACCTATCTATCTCTATGAAGGATGTTGTCTGGGCACTACAGCTCAACTTGTCACTGCTTTTAAAAAGAATAAGGTTATCTGGGAACTGAAGCTTTTTCTACTCGATAAAAACGACAGCCTAGAATTTGAATGCGAAAGTAAAACTGCAGAAACACAATACACTTCAAACAATATAAAAGCATTAAATAAACATTACAGGGTTAGGGTAAAATGGCACACACATTAATGGGGACCTATTATGTTTTTTTCTTATTTTCAGGTCTTTTCACATATTTCTCAAGTAAAGTAAGGTTTATTTATATAGCATTAAAGTACACATTCGCCTCAAGAAACAATCTTTAACGGAAAAGAAAAAGACCTTCAAGTACCTCCTCCAGACTTCCAGACACAAAATAGTATAGAGAAACAACATAGAGAAACAGAATTGCAATATAAGCTAAAAGAAGTTAAATGGGACCTTTTATCCTTTTCATTATTTTCAGTCATATATATAATGTTACAATGTCAGATATTCAGATTAAACGTAGCCAAAGTGTCAAATAATTAGGTAAACGTAGGTAGAGGTAATCATACTTGGTTTCCAATGTTTGTTTCTACTTTCAGCCCAAGCTGACACTGAACAAAGAGTTCCATAAGTTGTTTTATCACTATCAAAGCACTGATAATTTGGTGAGGAACATATTTCATTCCCTGTAAAATTCCTACTGATAAAAGTCTCCCATTATTCAGTCATTTAATATATTTTATTATGAAGCAGTAAAGCAGGAAATGTTGTGTTTTCATCTACAGTAGCTTAACAAGACGTTGATACTGTTGCCCCTGCGCAGGCCTCCAGAAAGCTGGACAAGTGGACTTCAGTCGCAAGTGCAGTGACGTGTTCACCTTCATCACGTCAAGTCTGCCAGGGTACTGGGCCATGAAGGGATAAAAATTGCACTCTGAGACATAACTTAAGACCTCCAGTGTTTCCATGGAAAATAAAACCAACTGTTGCCTATCTAGTTTAACATTATAATAAACAAGTCCAAGTTATTAAGCCCATGGGCCTATAATTCTGTGTGTACTTTATAACTCACAACATCAATTAATTTATTCAACAAAAGTGAAAAAAGCAAATGTGTTCTCAATTAAATATTTTACATAGCCTATTATTATTATTACTACTATTATTATCATTATTATTATTATCAGTATCACTTTTATTAATGATAATAATCTGTATTATCTTCTCTTACATCATCACTTTATATCCTATTGCTGCAGAATTATGGGTAGTTTTCTGAGCAAAGTCTGATGAAGTCTGCATCCCAAGTGGAGTCTCTGTAAGTCTGCTTGAGGCCCCTTGTGGATTTGATGAATTACGGGTTTGGACAGCCTTTAGCACTCGTAGACTTCCTGGGAAGACGCCTGTAAAGTCCACAAATCTGCGAGTGCAGTGAAGTCTGGACATTTGGATTCAGCCAGAGGCTTAACTGAGGAGTTGCATAAAGGGCCAGTGTAAGATAAAGAAGGAGTTTTTAAAACTGTGAATCATGCATAGCTAATATAGTAGAGCCCCATAATAAAAATATGTACTGTTCCCTATAATGTTACACATGGCAGAAAATCTGAATGAGTGACCCATTAGTTAAGTGGGGTATTTGCTTCCTCTTTGTCAAATAAGAGACCCGACAGAAGAGAAGAACGCTGCACTGTAATGGGATGCAAATAATATGCTGTGAAAGCACTGTAGTGTGTGTGTGTGTGTGTGTGTGTGTGTGTGTGTGTGTGTGTGTGTGTGTGTGTGTGTGTGTGTGTGTGTGTGTGTGTGTGTGTGTGTGTGTGTGTGTGTGTGTGTGTGTGTGTGTGTGTGTGTGTGTGTGTGTGTGTGTTTCTGAGCTGACAAGGTATGAAAATTTGTGTGTTAGGACATTTGTCATCTCTAAAAATGTGAGTTGTGCAGGCGTTTGTGTCTACCAGATAGCATATGTGTGTATTTACTGTGCATGAATGTGTGTGTGTGTGTGTGTGTGTGTGTGTGTGTGTGTGTGTGTGTGTGTGTGTGTGTGTGTGTGTACATGTTGTTGAAAGTAGTACTAAAAGCATTACATGGCTGATTGCTCCACTGACTTCCCAGCAGGGCTTTTAGACAACTTAATGTCCATCGTTTTGTCTTGTAACAAACACGCTCTAACACCTTCCTTGGGTCACTATGAGGTTGTTGGTGAATGTATCTGTGAGTCTAAGCAGGCACATACTTGAATTAGTGTCTTTACGAGTGACAGGTTGCCCTTTACTGCAACATGAACTCCTTGTGCAAAGTGGTCAATCAAGATCAAGTCAAAAAGTGGGCAAGAGAGAACAGTTACACGCTGCTTCACTCTTCTTCTTTTTTTAAAACTCAGCAGAATAAAATTAACTAATTTTCAAAATAGTCCAAGAAAAAGAGTCCTGCTGTGATCAGTAGATTAATAAAAACATCAAGGGGTTCATTTCATCAGCATGCTTCAAGCTTCAAGGGCAAAACTTAGGCGACACCTGCACTACCAGAAGAACAGCCTGCATAAAATTAGAACAAATTATCTATGTTTTCAAAGGATACGAATAGTTTGTTTGCCAATGTAATTTTCCACAAATATTAAATTAATAACAACAACATGAAACCATAATCAAGTTGTTTTTTCTATTTTTTGTCACCACATTTTTATTTCCTGCTCTTCTTTCTGTCTTCCCGGAGGGCATCAATTTCAGACCCATGATAAACAAACAAATAAATAATTAAACTTCTTTGCCAAACTGGATTAACATAATCATCATGTTCATAACAGTAAGAAACAAGCAAGCAAGCCAACAAAAATGGTAAAAGTAATTTGAAAAAACAATATTCCGACTCAAGCTCCACATACCAGCTTTTTCCGCAGCTTTTAACTGTATCACATGATCCTCATCAGTGGATGGAGGTTGCAGAGTTATAATGGAGAAAGATCTGTTGATATGTAAGCCTAGTAGTTGATCATTTCATCAATAGCACTTTTTAGGACTTCTCATTAAAGTTGGCTCAATAGTTAAGCTGCTCTAATCAATATTTTTATATTGACAATTGATCAAATATCATCAAATCTAATGTAAAGTGTAACATGAAAAGGAAACACACAGAGAATTATCCCCTGACACTGACATTGTTTCCAGCCTGCTATTTTACTATTCACTCTTATTACTCTGTGTTGTATTCAAAGAGCGAAATAGCTTCAAAATTCCTATAAGGCCGTGTTGAGACTGACATTAGCTTCTTTGTGGAAAAAATGCAGCCCTTCCATTGATTTAATGGGGGCAGTCCATCAGCACAGTGGGGGTGCCAACACAGACAAGAAGAGAATCAGAAACAGGTTTATTGCCAAGCAGGTTTACATACAAAAGGAATTTGCCTTGGTCTTGTGATGCATAACATTTTGATAGCGATTTTAGAATCTTTTTAGGGGTGCTCAAGCATACCTACATTTCCTCTCAGCACCTGTTAACAATTAGTATTGTTAGTTTTAAGGATGGCAAACAAGATATAGGAAAATATAAGAGCACCTTATTCTACACAAAACGCACTGAACACAAACTCCCACATAATGATGAAACTAAATAAATATTTAGAAGAAAATGAAGATTGAAAAGATATAAATAGATATATGACAAAAACAAAAACATGTTGAAAGTTGGATGGGTACATGACCAGATATCCTTGTAGTGAAGTATTTCATTATAGTGCCTGATTAAGACTCAAGTATGGGCCTCTCTAGGATTCTGTCCATGGAGGCCTTCTCTACAAATTCAGTGCACTCTCTGTTCCAATGTAATTGAAGAATGGGCCCCAAATTTCACAGAACACTGAAGGTTTTTCCTTGAGCCAGTAGGTCGTGGCTTGCAGAAAAATGAGTTCTATTACACCTTGTAACCACTGTGAGAGCTGGGGATGTTTTTCAGAGATCCACTGAAGATGAACCAAACAATAGAACTTAAAGTAGTTTTAACATATGGGGTTTAAGATTCAGTGCAGAATGTCATCCAAGAGTACAAGACAAATTTTTTGTTCTGTCTGAATCCCACTTTTGAGAAACATTTATAATATTGCAAAGACGAATTGGATCCAGAGGAGCAGCCTCCAAGCTAAACCATGTAGTCTTTTGTAATGTCAATCGGGCCTGTTTGTTTTTCCATAAGGAAGATTGTGAGCTATTCATCATAGTGATAACAGAATAGTGATTTTCAAGTAAAAAGAACTGGAACCATATGGAAAACATAAAGCAGTCAAGGAAGTATGTTCATCTTAAAAAGATTCAACCTCCCTATAAGAGATAACAGGAGATTAGTCCAGTGTGCTAGATCATATTTAATTTTACACATTAAAGGTATAAAATTGGCTTTATAAAGCCCAGATAGGGAGTGAGTCATACACTGCACCAAAGTAAACAAACCCAGAAGGTGACCTTTAAAAGGGGGCAGAGCAAGATGAGGTGAAAGAGGTGTTAAGTGTTAGGGACATAACCTCTGACTTTGAGTAATTGATCTTGCGGCCTGAAAATTGACGAAAGGTTTTGATCATCTCAACAACTCTGGTAATAGAGACTTTGGGGTTTCTTAAACAGAGCAGAACATCATCAGCATGAAAGAAAATGTTACACCTGTCACCAGAGAATCGCTCTTTATTGCCTCTGCGGAGGACTCTATGATGAACGCAAACAAAAGAGGGGAGATTGGGCAGCCCTGACAAATGCAACATCTAACTGATGTCTCTGTAGGGGACTCCCAACCATTTGTGAGGATGGATGCAAGTGGGAAGTCATACAAGAGAGCCACTTAATACAGTTATCTCCCAGATTAAATTTGAAAAGAACAATGGTATATGAACCAAAATAACAATGAGCATGAGACCACTTTTTGGAGGGCATATTCAGGTGTAAAGAAATAATTGATTCTCGAGGAAGATTTGTGGAAAAGAAAGTGTATTGCCTGTCCGCAGGACGGAGGGTCCTCCGTGTGTAAATGAAGTCTCTACAGCATTCTAATAGAGACAGGCTAATTACCACATTAGATTGTGACCTTGTTTTATCCATTCGCGATTGAGACAACAGTTAACATCTTCCACTACTGTCTTTCAGAAGATGTAGTGGGCTCAGTTTTAAAGCTACAATAAAGACTGTGATAATTGTGCAAAACTAGACTCTCCAGTTGGACTTAATTTTAATTAGTCATGGCCATTTTCAAAAGGGTCCCTTGACCTCTCATCTAGGGATATCTGAATGAAAATTGTGTATTTGAATATTTCTGCATACTGGGGTCCCTAAGGAGTCTTGGAATTGCATATGTTGAGGATGACTGGAAAGCCTCTTGTGGTTTAAATGACCCCAACTGTTTTCATGTCTGATGAGACCATTTTTTGAAACTTGACTTCACTGTATAAAATGACCTATTATAGTCTCATGAAACTTTACAACCACAAACCATAGACAACAGAGCATCCCAACGTATCACTCTTGACCTTCACTTCAGTAAGCCACAAGGCTTTAAGAATTGTAATCACAACACCTCTACTCCTTGATGTAAAGGACGAATAAAAGATCTGGCCATTCCAATCTCTTTAATTTTAGGTGCTCCTCATTACTTAGGTGAGTCTCCTGAATGAAAGCTATCTGAACCTTTCTCCTCTTCAAACAGTGAAGAATTTCCATCTGTTTCATAGGGCTCTGGATCCTGTGCACATTCCATGACCAAAGTTTATTTGTTGGGTTATCAACCATAGTCAGACCAAGCGGTTTTCAAATAGATAGATCTATGTCTTAGATGATCCCAGAAATACATGACAACCCCAAAGTCACATCAGAGAAAGTATCAAAAGAGAAACAGTTAAAAAAAATAAAAACACAAAACTTCAAACATTCAAAGGAATAATGTAAAATGTGAAAAATAGAAATGGAAGAAAGATAATATCCCATCAAACCATGCCTCAGGGTACAACAAACAGTTTGATGACATTTTGTTGAAGAGTTTAATTTGGCAAGCCAGCTGTATTAAAAAGATATGACTCACCATAAAACAGAGGTCTGCAATGTGACAGATGCAGCCACATCAGTCCCATACAGTCCATAGATTTCCGCCAGGCCGACTGTGTACACTGACCCTGAGCAGAGGAACAGGGGTCCCGTATATATAGAGTTATCCATGCACACCAGCCTTAGCACACTGCAGGATGGATACATGTCGCTGACGTCCACCATTCGAAATGCAGTTTTGGGACATTTTGGAGGTTTAAAACAAAAAAAATCACAGCTAACGTGTGACTGTGATACCCAGTGCAGTATCAGTGCTGGGAGCTGAGATTAGAGTGGCCAGTGCTGGTGGATGGTGCAAACCTCCAAAATGACCCAAAACTGCATTTCAAATGGCGGACCTCAGCAACATGTCCATCGGTGCACTGTGGCTGGTGTGCAGTGACACATTCCTGTGAAACAGATTTGACAGGGAAGAAAGACAAGGGCAAAACAGGATCCCTCAGCTGCCAGATTCTTATCAACATTAGGGGCTAAGCCCCCCTACAAGTCCTATCCTACAAAACAGTCAACAAATTTAAGGTAAAGACAAGAATACCACTTCCAAGAAAAGATAGATTATACAACTATATAGATAAAAAAATTAATTTTAAATTAACATTTGAAAGTGGATATTGTAAAAGAAAAATGATTATGAGAAGTGAGAAAAACTTTGGAATTGTGCAAAGTATTGATTGGGAATGTGTAAAAGTTCACAGTATATTGTATGAACAGTACTTGTAATGTGCAAATATAAAATTGAATTAAAAAAAAAAAGCATATGCACATTGCACACTCTGGTAAAACAACACAGGGTCATCTGACAAGGCACTGTATTGTCCAATCACATACTTCCAACATTTATGGTGGATTACTTTGTAATGTGACCACAGTATTTCTACTTGTTTATCTGCAATTGTTGCAGCAAAAGTAGTTGCTGCCATGATGATAAGGTTGTAAGATCCTGTCTTTGAGTATTACAACCAGCACATTTATCTGTTACTCTAACTATACTTCCTGAATCATATTTCATTGTCTCACTGGTATATTGAACAACACATCCCCACCAACACAGCAGGTGTTGTTTTTGCTCTGAATCCATGCAGCAACTACCACAGCTTGAGGCTGAACCAGTGTGGATGTATCTTAGAGTGCATACATACATCTTCATATAAAGTCTATGTCCAAATCACCGCTAAGCACCAAACAACAGACAAACAAAGGGACTAGCTGGTCAACATAGTGGAGCATTTAGCAAACAAAGAGCCAGATCTTTTCCTCTGGAATTGGTGAATAGCAAAACAAAGTTAAAAGGAGATTGAATATTTGACTTACATTCATAGATGAACACAAAATATACTCCAAATGAATGATAATGGTTTTTGTTTTCTTGTTGTTGTTTTTTGCATCTGCTGGACATGAAGCAACATTAGCCAGATTAATAAATAAGTAACTGTGTGCTATCACATTCACCTCATGAACTCAAGATAACATATTAATGTTGCGTTTACAGATTGTTGCACTGATCTTGTTCTTGACCTGGACAAAAACATGACAACTAAGAAAATTCCCTCTGCTGTTGGAGACAGCTAACACATGGACCTTGAGTTGGGATTGTTCTGTCAAACCAATGTTTTGATGCTTTTTAAAAGAAATACCTTTCCCTGCTCACTCTTTTTATTATTGTTGTTACCCAATTTTCCCTCTCTGCTAAATTTGAACTTACTGTACCTTAGCCCTGACTGTTATAATAACTGTATAATAAAATGTGTATCAGATTTTCATAAGCTGTCAATAACAAATTATTCCAACAACATTTTTTTGATGAAAATGGTATCATTGCATCGGTGGTAAAGGCAATGATGTTTTTTCCTATACCTTGTAAAAACCCTTGAAAGCAACACATGAATGAATTTCAAAAAGCTGAGTTTGTGCAACTTTTACATCTCCTCAGTCCTCCGACTGGAGGCCACGAATCTGACTGACAGGGTCATAAAAGCAAGTTTCATGAATGAAACAGCAACATTTTCTAAGGGCACTTGCCATTTATATTTTGATAATCCTACTCTTTGCCCCCACGCTTTTGTTTAAAACCTGACACATGAAAACCAACCAATCCTGGGGCGCCAGGGTGGCTAGTAGTGGTTAAGGTGCATACCATATAACCACATCATCTACGTCTCGATTCCCAGCTGTAGGACCCTCGTTGCATGCCAAACCCCCCATTCTCTTCCCTTGTTTCCTACCCTCAAATAAAGGCAAAATGCCACAAAAACCCAACAAGAACAAGAACCCAACCAAACCTTTATTATTTGTATGAGCATTTGTGTTGTGGGGTTTTGTTTGTGATATGCATATATTTATGTGCTGCTTTCAGAGGAGTATAACTCATAAACTTTCCCATCTTTGTTTGTATCCCATTGTTAATTGATCTGAGATGAAACAGATACTCCGTCAGCCGAAACACTAGCTCTACTGTGTCAAATTCATGATTAAATACATTCCCCGCCCTAAAAAGCATCAACCGGCGTCTGATAAAATGGAATACTCAAGCAATGCCACTGTCACAAGATGCAGGCGGCCCCCAACGGAAAAAAAGCACCAATTACAGATGGCAACAAACACATATTTCAACCCTAGGAAATTCCTCCATCGCTTTGAGAGATGGCACAGAATTCAGTGCAGGTCCTAAGAATGGTCCTTATTAAAATGCTCAAGACAGATTAGAATTAATAGAGAATAGTCGCCCTTTGAATACTGATTAAAATGAATACGGAATTGCTTCTCCGAACACTGAGCGCTATGCAGCGTACAGTGGAACTCCTCAGACTGTAGCCGTTAATATTTAAAGGGAGCTGTGTGAAATCCAGAGCAGAGGCTGACTGAGGAAAAGTGTGAGTGTGAAGTGAGGAGGGAGGAAAGGGTTGAAGGGAAAGAGGATACGGAAACAAATGGAAGAAAATGCTTGATCATGGCTGCAATAAGAAAGAGCAAGAAAAAGAGCCAGAGAGGAGAAGAGCAATACGTCCAGTCGCTGTTATTCGTTTTCATTTGAACCCCTGAACCCTGAACGACTTCCCCTGGGTAGAAACAGCTTGTCAGCGCTATGTGTGCATTAGTGTGTGTGTGTGCAAGAGAAAAAGAAAAAGAGAGTGTGTCCACGCTTACATCAGCAGTTCAAACCCTTAATTTCACCGCCTCAGCACCCTTCAGTATTGCACCCTGTTCTCTTTACGCCCCATCTCTTTCCCTCTATTTCGCCCCCATCCGGCCACCACCCCACTGTGTCACTTGGACGGCTATTTACTCTTCCTCAGTGATGCTTACAACATATATTCCCTCTATCTGACTCTGGCTTTTATACTGGCCTTTAGACAGTCAGTCAGCAAGTCGGTCAGTCTGCCTGCTTTGACTTATCAGACTGGTTTCTTGACTGGCTGTCGATCAGTCTGCTAGCCAGTCAGTCTGTATCTCCGACCAGCCTTCCTGTCAGCCCATTAGTCAGTCTGTCTTGTAGTTTCCTGTGAGTAACTCTGACGGGCTGTTCTCTGGTCTGAACCACAGCTAAAGGTTTTTCTAGGATCTCAAAAATGATTGAAAAGACAGAGCGAAACATTGTGAACTGATAAATATTCTTGCATTAAGCAAGACAGTGTGAAGGCGTTTTACCTCCTTAAGATACTTCACTCTTTTCCCAGGACAATCTGAATCTAACACCATATATGGAGTTCAAACACAGAACTAGATAAGTGATCAGAAAATGGTATTTATTGTAATTTTCTGATGTTATTCATTCATATAAGTAAAATTTTGTGATCATTTATAATAATTCCCTTACAAGTGCATTGTTTTTATGGGTGGAAAACACAGTGCCAACCACAGAATGGTTTGATGCTCTGTTTTTCAGCACATATCCCCGTGCCTGTTGTCCAATAGGTTAAACTATATAGTGTTTACCTGCATGAGGTTATGCATGTAAACATGCAGTGGCAGGGAAGGAAAATGAGTCACATGCAACAATTTCTCCATTTTGTTTTAGATGCTGTGTGCGGAGGTGAGAAAGTAAGCATTCTCTGAAGTTGTCTTTGTTCACACATCCACTTCAGTCACTTTTAATGTGTGTGTAGAGCAACACTTACCTGAGATGGGAGATAAACTGTTATCCCAATTTGAAAGATCATCATGTCTCTCCCCCATCTTGCCCCCAACTTCAAGTGTGGCCATACAGGACTACTATAAACGATTTGTACAAACTAGTTTTCTTTTATGGATACCTTTGGCTTTAAGCCATTTGCTGAATCACCTGGATTTGACAGATTTTGCACCGTACTTCATTCACACTACAATCCACACAGCTGGATTTTAAACTGGTGTATTAGCATGAAAAGTAAGCGGAAGACAACACCGCAGCTGAAATGTCGATCCACTCACATTACCATAATAACAACATCTCAAGGTCAGACCTCAGTATGTAGTGACAACAGTTATGTTGTAGCGGTAATGAGATTTGGAGAAGGTGTCTTTGTTTCAGTATGTGTAATAATCTTCAGTATGCAAACACAGACACAAACGTGTGATAAAAATTCAGGGGATGCATTATTTTTCCCAAGATGAGGGTGTTGATTTTGTTGAGAATTCCCACAATTCAGCCCTAGTCTAAAATACTATCCCATCTAAAAACAACATAAAATGCACTTTGTGTTAATGAGTTAACTATCCCTGTTTAAACTGCAAAGTATGAGACCCATTAATTACGTAATACAGCATGAGTCATGGAACACGTAGTTCCCATACATCTTTATCCAGCTCCTAATGGCATTCTGCATGCGTGCGTGCGTGTGTGCGTGCGTGCGTGTGTGCGTGCGTGCGTGTCTCTGGTCAGTGATGTGCAACAGAGTGTGTTTGTGTATGCGTGTATGCATGCTTGCATAATTGTTTGCAGGATGTGGGTTTGTGCCTCAGCTGTATGTGTGTGTGTGTGTGTGTGTGTGTGTGTGTCTGCCTTTGCACCTCATATGTCTTTATTTTACTCTCATAATTAACAATCCAGCTTCATAGATGCTCATCCTCTGTGACAAATGAGGTCTGTGTTGGCCATGACCTAACCAAGGTCCGTTGTCTGTTTTAATGCTCCGGGGAGAGAAACTGAGAAATGGGTCGGGAGAAAGAGACGGATAGAGGAGTTTGTGTGCTTGCACTGACCTGTGCGGGTTATTATGGCCAGGATTCATGTTATTGTAAACCCTACAGAGAAAAGACTTGGCTTTGATTCAGAGGACACTCAATAGAAATAAGGAGGCTCAGATACTGATGGCAACATTGCCTCCCTGTTTAATCTTTTCTCAGTGTTATAGGTGCACTGTAGACGATATGATAAAAACTAAATGCGGATTTCAAAATGGGAGCTCTCAGCTCCTGTGAGATTTCACTTAATCATATCTTTTCATCTCTCTCGGCTTTAGAAAGCATACAGCAATTTACACAAGTAGCAAACAGATCCAGAGTTGAGATTTGATTTGAGGTTTTGCCAAGATTTTAGTTTTATTTACAGCCTACTCGCCCACTCTTACCTAACGAAGAGTCCAATTCTCCTGCGTTTCCTCTCTTTTGATTGCTCCTTAATGTACTCCAGCGATAGCAAATATAGATAAGTTTGTCTGTGTTTGAAACCACAATGCACCACCTCACAACTTAGACATGTCTCTGTGTTATACTTAGCGATGCCTGGCTGAGTTCTGTGAGCCGCTACCCCAGTACTAATGAAAATCAGAAGATGGAACTGATGATGAAAAGGAAATGTAAGACTGACAACTGTTGAGACACGGGGATGTGGAGATAACAGGAAGCATTTCTCTCCCCCGTTGAGAAACATGTCAGGGCCTGTAATGAGTCTCTCTGTCTCATATGAATTGAAAGCGTGCCATTATCACGACTCCATCATTCTCACATTACAAGTAAAATTACAGGTTGCACCGAAAGCAGAATGTGAGAGAGAGGTGGTAAGCTCAGGAAATAAAATCATCATAAGAATACCTTCCAATTTCCAGAGATATTGTCTCCTTTATGTATTCCATAGGATCTCGAGGTGGCAAGGGGATATGACGAATTATATTTCCATCCATATTAAACCAGAATCGTTTCACGACAAGCACAATGCAATTCATTTTTCCCGTTTGATCCCAGTGCAAAAAAAAAAATTCATTATTAGCAGTAAAACTTTTGCATTGGCTCCCACGAGAATGATGAAGGAGAAGATGAAACATTGCCACATGTAATTACCAGAAAATTCTAACTAAAAATAGGCATGATAAAAGTAACAGATATGGATAATTTTTATGACAGGACTAAATATAAGGGGAGGAAGAGAGAGCCATGTGCCGATTGCACATTGTTTAGCTCAAACCCCTTGCTGACTCTCCACGGTCACTACATCATGGACGTCAATATGAATTATATTAAAGTAGCGTCAAGCTTGCTTGGCTTTGATCTCAGCCCTGCTTTATTTAGCTTATGATGATGAACCTGCAAGAAACTCATCAGCGCGACCAGAATGAGCAGCTATAATTGTCTTTACAAGGTCAGAGTGTCATCTCTTTTAATTTGAAGACATTGTTCATTTCTTTCAGCTAATATCATTGGACAAACTAATATCATTGGACAAAAGCGGGAGATGGGCTTTCCCTCAGGGGGCCCCTGTTCCTTTCATGGTCTTAAGTCCAAAGAAAAAGGACAGTATTGGAAAGAGAAGAGAAGAGTGAAGCTGGTGACGCATAGTGTAAAAAAGTGGGATGAAGACTTTAATCTAAAGCTGTGTGCAGACAGAATATAGTCATGTAAATAGTAGTTTTTGTCTCGCAAACATTGGAAATTATCCCAAAAAAAAGAAAATAGACAGGCAAAAGGTTGAGACCCTTTCCATATGAACTTGCTGACCAGAGGTGACATTCAACCCCCGAGTTCTCCTCTTCCGTCTCCATCCATGTGTTTCTGCTGCCTCAGTGAAAACAAGAGGTGTACACCTCCCCACTGACCCTAAAAAATAGGAAAAAGGAAAGGGATTAGCCTAGTGTGTTTTGGGAGATCGGGGACGGAGCCAGAAAGCAACCACTGAGTTCACACTCCAGCAATTAGCCCAACTACAGAGCAGTGCATGAGAAGCTATCAATCATCACTCTTAGAGTCCTGCGTGTATCTGTGTCTGTGTGTGTGCAGGTACGACACTCCACTCTATCTACCAGTTATGAATCAATCAAAGACTTCTGTGATGCAACAGGAGACAAGTTTAAACTCTGAATCACTTATCACGTTGACATCCACACCTTGATACACAGCATCGCTCAGGGTGGTGATGCATAACTTGTTCGCCTTCAGCTGTTCGGTGTGCATAACTGTATTTTTGGTGTAGCTATTATTGTGTCTGTGTTTTTTGTCGCTAAGCACGCAGACATTAACTGCATAGGCGTGCAAAAAAAAAAAATCTGCATAAAATGAATTCTTGTTTGCTTGTTTGCGCCTATTTGAGTCTGCATCATAGTTGGTTTCACTTTGCAACAACTCACAGCAGACTGAAACGAAAGATGCAAAGCGCTGAGGCTGAGGGCTCTGAGGAGGAGAGATGGTGCTGTTTAATCAGGTCCTCCGTTCTTCTTCCCCTGCTGTGATGAGCGCTGGGCTTTAATTCTGCTGCTCCCGTCTGCTCTGGCATTCCTCTGTTGCCATGGCAAAACCACACTTATTCTCATTCCAGTGGTGTTCTGCTGAATCTGTGCCCGGCAAACACCCAAAGACACTCACACACATGCACGGGCAAAGGCACACACAAAGTCTTGAATGCATGCATGTGGAAACGGCTGAGTTACACATATTGAACACACACTGCAGTAAACACAAACAAAAGCGGAGGCACATGAACACACACTCACACAGATGCTACACGCACATCTACTGTTTATCATGGGCAAGCATGGAGCCTTAAGCCTCAAGCTTTTTCTGACTTGAATGCAGATTCACACATCAACCATCTGTCAGCTAACAGCACTCCGTGTTGGCTGCATGTGTAACTTGGACCCTCACAGTATGGCATCATGTCAAATCATATATCCCACAAAGGGTATGCCAAACTGTATATCTCAAGCTAAGAAGCCCCATCCAGGGAGAGAGCCCCGCGCATCTGCCCTCAGCTTCTGGTGCACTGTCTGACAACAGAAGGAATGGGAGGAGGTTAAGGACGGATGAATGGCAGAAGAGAGAGAAAGGGAAGAGGAATGGTGGCTGCAAATGAAACAAGAGAGGCGGAGATAAGGGCATCTGTTTCAACTTTATGGCTCTGTGCGACACAATACCTGTAGCAGACATCAAGAGGCGGAAAGAGTACAGAAAAGGGTTGCGTGCAGGGAGAAGGAATGAGGTGACAGGCAAAAGATGAAGTTATGAGGAAAAGTAGCACAGTGTTGTGTGTCCACGGAGCAAATAGGTAAAGAGGAAAGTAGGAAAAAAGTGGACAAGTGAGGTGACTTCAACCTTGCTTGAAGGGCTGGGTGTATTGAATTAATTTGATTAATTCAAATTTAGTTTTGCATAAAGTGTAAAATATTTAAACTGTGAAAAAAGTGACATTAAAATATGCATAACAAGTTTATTTTTAGTTGTTTTGAGTAATGACAGCCCCAGTTCATGGCTCCAAGTGACTAGATATCACTGGCAATCTTGTAGTGAATTTAACAGTTGCATCTATAAAAGGGACAGACCGAAAATGACTTCACACTGATCCGCAGCCTCGGCCTGGTACCAGTAAATGGCATATGAATAACGCACCAATGTCTCATTTCACATGTTATCGCTATGAATTGTTTGCTTTTCACGTTTCATTTCACACAATTTAGTCTCTACTGACTTATATTGTGCAGAGACGGTATGTCCTTTTACTTTCAAATCTCAAGTTTGGTTTTCTCTGATAAATTGCAAAGAATCTGGAATAACATGGCAACTTCGCTTCAATTCTTTCTTTTCATCATTTAGTTCTGCCTTCAATACAATTCAGTACCACCAGATGATCAAGAAACTCCAACATATCACATCCATCCTCTTCTCATACACTGGGTCCACAACTTCCATAGCAACAGGCCACAGGCTGTAAAATAGGCGCAATAACATAATCCACTATCATCACCAACACAGGGTTGTGTCCTCAGTCCCCTCCTTTACACCCTCTACACAAACAACTGCATCAGCCCCTTCACCCATCACCACATACTCTGATGACACTGTCATACTGGGACTATTTAATGACAATAACTTCATCACAGCCATTTCTCATTTCACACAATAGTGCACTGACAACTACTTCCAACTGGTCATTAACACATCAAACACACCCCTCACTTGACTGAATCCCACCTCCAACCAAGGCAAGACAGTAGAAAAGGTCAACAAATTCATATATATTGGACTCACTTTTAGATAATAAACTCAGCTTTGATCAACACATCCGGCTACACTGTTGCCCCTGTTTCTATACTGTGCTAACCATCTCCAACAAAAGAAACTTACTAACATCACACATGGTGCCTCCAACATCATACACTCCCCCGCACCCAACCTCTCAGACATGAACGATAGAACCATTGCACACCCTGTACTCACAATAGTGAATGACACCAATCACCCACTCAATACACATTGTTATACTACTGCTGTCAGGCAGTAGATACAGGACTGGAAATGGAGAAGAGCTCGTTTTGGCTGAAGTTTTGTCCCTTCTGTCATAGCAGCACTAAACAAACTGCTTCAGAGACATATGTGCTGGGATACATGTGAGGAATGAATGTTATGTATTCATCTATCCGTATGTATATCTGTACATTACGATGTGGTTATCTGTATGTTTCTGTGTATGTGCTGGCTGTAAAAGCTAATTTCCTGCACAACAATAAAGACTATATCTAGAAATAATTAAAAATGATGGTCTTAACATTAAGCTATCATACTGTTGAGTTAACAAGGACACTTTCGTGTTATGGTGTTGATCGTAAAATAAAAAAAGGTCCCACACACTGTCTTGCTCACTGCTATATGTTTATTGAGTCACAACGTTTTGGTGTATCCAACCTTCATCGGGCATATACATCATTTTACCATTGCACTTTCCTCCTACACATCTGCCACTATTCTGGTTTGCAGTGATTTTGTGTTGAGAAATTGTAATTGTTATTAAAAGAAAATACTTCCAGGCACATCTTCTGGTCAGCCAATCACAAAACAAATTCTGGGTTTCAAATTAAGTTTATCCATTTTTTTTTATTGAAAGATCATCATCAAACAGTTACAATAAATAACACAAATTACAAAATAGCTAAGATAACTTCTCAACACAAAGACAGTGATTGAAACGGCGTGCAACTATATGGTTTCAGTGATAACCACCATAGCAACGATAGAAAGCCTGAAAGTGTCTTTGTTATAACTGACAAACTAAACATCATATTCACCGAATAAAGATTTCTCTGCCATGATACTGAGTTGCAGAGGAAGTTTATGGGGGCTAAATGGTGTAAGTGACATTTGAAAAGCTTAAAATGTGTAGACATGACACGCAAAATGTCCTTGAAAGTGGCATGCTATTTATACATCATCCCATGAGATCATTTTGGCGCCCTTGGTTTGTTTGTTGACAAGGTATCAACTCTGATTACGAAATTCGACTGAACAGTTTCCAGATTGTAATTTGTTCAGTCTGTCTCTACCTGCCAGGTAGCTAATGCTAGCCAGTCAGCAGTTTGCAGATATGCTGATGTCTCCTCCAGAAACCCAAACAGCTGCAGGTCCATTAGTGAGCTGACTTTTCTGCTTTGTCTGTGCTGAAACTGATTACACTCTGTATTAAGACATTTTGATACAGCCATTAGCAGATAACAAAAATCCCCCATCACTTGGATCACATTGAAAGGGATTTCTTAATGAGTACTATGTATAGATTACAACAAGCAAAACCTGACTATTGTTTTAAGCGTTCAAATCAGAATTGAACACTGTAAACCTACCCATAAACTTTACCCACAATCACGAATAAGAGTTGTGTGGATTATTTCTTCGCTGTCATAATCTTCCTGATGAGCAGATTGGAAGAAAACTGCCAGTGTTTGGATTGAAATTATTTGCCAATAAGTCATTAAAGATAAAGCTTCTTTGGGTGGCATTTTGGCCATTTAATTAAAAAAAAATATTGTCCTAAAAATAAGTTAACTTACAGGATAGTTTCTGGACTGCACTTACACTATATAGTGAATTCTAACTGAACACAGTGGGAGAAAGAAATGTGGGTTTAAGACAGGATAGCAATATGGAGGGGAAAAGGTCACGGGTTTGTGAAAACAGGCATTAATAATTTAAAAAAATCATCTTCAAGTTTGTTTGAATGATCCAAAACACTCTTCTGTGCTCTAATAAATAGCTCAGATGAAAGCTATACCATAACTATTTATAAAACGGACTGGTTCTTTATCAAATGTCAACAAAGCTTAGAAGAAAAATCACTATGGACATAAAGGAAAACACTTTCTGACATACAACGCTGAGAACATGACTCACTTTTCTTACGGCACTTGAAAAAAAACACACTCACAATAGGAGCATAAAGTAAAATCTATAGCTTGATGTAGAGCTTTCGAAAAGCACAGGCCATTTGTGTCCACCGGGCACAGCTATGCTCATGTTGAGATATAAATAGCTAATGTACACACAATCTGTTTGCCTGCTGAAATGGATATTCTTTGAACAAACAAATATGCCTGACCTGCACTGCTGATGGATAGGTGTACGCCACAGGGTGGTAGTTAGCAGGGAATAGGTTGCTCTGTAAATGACGGCTTCTGCTGCAGTTTAACAACGCTTAACAAATATCAGCTTACACAACAGCACATTACATAAATCATTCCTGTTGACCTCCGGACACTGACAGTTTCTGTGTGAGTGAGTGTGTTTGACAAAGACACACACGTGCTTTCTCATTATGGATTGGTCAATACATTGATTAGCTTAAAAAAACACACACAATTTGTACTTGTAACTGCCAGCAACACACCCGGTGAGCCGATATTCGGCTGTAACAGGTCTGCCAGCTCATGAATACGGTGATAATTTGTACCACTAGAGGCCTGGACTATTGAGCGGAGACTCATTTACCTTGTTGCGTTGACAGGGAGGGTGCTGAATATGCTTGTGCAGATGCTCGTGTTTGTGTGTGTGTAATCATGCATGTGTGGGCAATAGGGACTCACTCATCTCTGCCAAGGTCAGAGAATGCAGCTGTATTCATTAGCCATAGCCACTGATTGTGCATTCAGAGGGAATTTAGATTGTGCGACTACAATGAGGACAAGACAATGGAAAAAATACTACAGATGTAAAGATATTTCCCAGGCTCATCAGTGAAAACACAAGAGCAAACCCAAAGGTGTTTTATAACTGTATAGCATAACTGTTCCTTGGAGTCAAACACAAAAGAAACCAACCAACGATAGTCATTGTTTTCTTCCTGATTTCACCAGTGACCTGACTCCTAAGTTGTGTGCCAATATGGCATTCAGAGACTTCAAAGTGCACATTCTCAGCTTCTCTTGTCACAAAGAAAATTGGCCAATCTGGAAAATAGTGATGTGAAAACTACTTTTGTGGAACAGGCTGTGCCACAACGCCATACAGAGTGATGGAAAGAGAAAGAAAGCACTATTACAGTCTATGAGGCCCATTGTGGTCAGAAGAACAGGATGAGAGAAAGAGATGCTATTGGTTTATAAATCTGAAGCTACACACACACACACACACATACACACACACACACACACACACACACACACACACACACACACACACAGAGGTACAGGAATACAAAAAAGGTGAACTGAGCTGAATGGGGGGATTGCTGGGTCCAGTAGATTAGAGATGAGATGAGAATCAGGGCAAGGCGATAAAGAATGGGTTGTTCTTTTCATCAGTCTTGTTCAGAGCTGGGGCGTGGATGGAGAGATGAACGGAGGGAGAAATACACGGCAGAAGGGGCCAGGAAGAGTGAGAGAGAGAGAAAGAGAGAGAGAGGAGGTCAGAGGCAGACAGATGGAGAGGTGGACAGAGGGAGGTATAAAGAGAAAGATGGATAGGCTGAGAGGGAGGAAGGGATGGTGCTGACTGCTTGATCTCTACTATCAGATGAGGTTTGATGCGGTCAAGGCAACTCAAGGTCAGACTGTCTTACTCAAAAAGAAGGAAAAAAATGAGTCAGTGAATTAAACAAAATCTCCCAATTCAAAAATAATCCTATCAAGAGTCGATTTTTAATTAAATCTCTTTTATACACTCCCTTGTTTCTCAGCACCATAGACATTTTTCCCATCACATATCTTTTTTCCCATGGCATAACTCTTTCCCACACTTATAGGAATGAAAAACTTCTCTTTTAACCAGACTCAATGGCTTGTTTCAGTCTTATCAGCCTCCCGCGTCTCTGTGGTTTCTCTGCTGTGAAAGCTCATGGCTGTTCTGCTCCGGAGAGAGTTTGGAGAGAGGGAGGGGGGGAGTTCTCAGGTCCCCCATGCCTGCCTCCCTTCACTGCCCTGAGGGTAAACACCAGCCACTCGACCAGTGGACCTCTGAGCATTTTACCACCCAGGCCTCCAAACAACGCCTGCAAACATCCAAGCAGATAATGTGGCCTTTTTACGAGTCCGCTTTGGCCCTCCATCAAAGAAAAACTATATCAATAAATCTATTTTCGAGTGGAAGAATGAACAGTGTTTTTCAGTTTTTAGTCTTTATGATAGACTGATCTTCAGAGAGCTGAAATGAGGGTAGAATGCCCTCTAATGATAAGGGTGGGTGGGAGAGAGCGAGGGTGTGTGGCGGTGGGGTTGTTGAAGCTGATTAGTTGATTACGTGATGAGGGCTTCTTCTGAGCTGTCTTTAATTTACTCGACCGGAAAAGAAAAGTAATTAATCTCAAACTTCTAAGACCTCTCGGGGCTTCAAAAGCATACCAAAAGTGGGAAACAACAAAAATGGCAAGCCTTATTGTGAAAATTCATTTATTAGCTAAATTGGTTGATTGTCTGAGAAGCTTAAATCTGGGATTTCTCTGGGATTGTTTTTTTCCTCCAGCTTGCCGTCACTTTTGCCACCGCTTCTGCTGCTCAACCTAAGATGGAGCTTAGTTGTGATTTTTTGCAAAAATGCGTTTGACATTTCCACAGAGGTTGATAATTTGTCCACTAAAATAAGTCTGAGCTGCTGAAAGGGAGAAAAAAAAGGGCAACACGTAATTGCATAAGATGAAGTCAGAGAGATAAAAAAGCAGGTATCTTTTCTTGCTTTTCATCCTCTGTTTCCCTGCTGGTTGCAAAACAGTTGGTGTCTCTGAAAATGAATACCAAGATGAGGGAAAAAAAGATGAAGAGGGAAAGAGACAGGAGGATGAATGGGAGGATAAAATGAAGAAAAGGGAAATAAAAAAAAGAGATGACAAACAGGAGATATGAAGATGAAGAAAGGTTATGAGAAGGGGGGCTGGGTGAAAGGACAGACCACGACGGGGACAGAAAGGATGAGAGATAGAGGAAGGATGTCCCCGTTGTTTCTGACCAGTAAAGGTTTCATTACACTTCATACGATAACAGCAGCTGGAAATCGTCTGTGAAATCTAGACCACTCCGTTATCCCTCTGCTTCCCGTATAACAATGCTGTTTACCTCTGTATCGCTTTACCCTAACAGTAACCTACCTCTTCAAATTACACCCTGAGTGCACAAGCACTACAGCAGATGTACAATGGAAATCACAACTGATAAGGAAACAGTACACGCTATCACACACACAGAGACAGACATGTAAAGAAACTGGTGTGCGGAGTCAAACCAAGATATCCTTCAAGCTTTAGAGATGCAAGTGGACACAGTTATTTCAGGTGTCAGGAAGTAGTGAACTGCATTGACAATGTTACATTACTGGCAAATGGGGGCACTTCAAAGGCTTGGATGGATGTGAAACTATTGGTTGAATCATCAATGGAAAGATGAGCAAAGATGAGTCGACTATTACTCTGAATGTTGAAATAAATGTAAAATAATGACTAGTGTATTTATAAAGAAACAGCAGGAATTACGCAGCATTAGTATATCAGATACAAATTATTTTGTTGAAAGGTGGGATATAACGTGAGCATCTAACGACAAATACATTTGACAAAGGAATTGACAACAAGTACCTTTTTTTTTCTTTTTCTTTTTTTTTTCTTTTACAAACAAGTGATGTCCCCATAACATTACCATGATATCACTTTCATTAAAGTTAAAGTTATAGCTAACTTTACAGGTAACTTAGCTAACTTGTGTTGCATTTCAGAAACTCGATAAGAGCTGCAGCTGGAGTTGTCCAGCAGGAAAAGAATCTGGGATGCCATCTTTTGCAGAAAATGAATCTCACATTGAGGAGAAAAACAAAATTAAAAAGAAGCTGTAGCCTTAGTAGAAGACTGATGGACCGTGCATTGTTCTACAACGTTACCATATTATATTATATATTCTCTTTGATTTGGTTTAATTTCTTTAAATAAATATCTTTTGTGGAAGCTTTATCATGGTGTGCCTCCCTTTTGTTTTGGCCACTTGAGCCAGGTCATTACACAGTTACAAAACTGCCTAAAATGGCCTGGCAGCACCACTTCAAGAAAAAAATCTGTAAATGTAATGTGCACCATTATGTGCATCTCCTGCCCAAACAACAATGAAAATCAGAAGGGAAGACTTCACTGACTCTCAAGATGAGGATGATGGTGGTGTAGTGCCCCAAGACATTTATGGGGAACTGAAAAAAATACACCCGTCCACAAAGAAAGAAAAAGAAAATGGAAGATGAGCAATAGCACCTCAAAAAAAGTAAGCAATGACACATTTCATGAGTTTGCTCTGCTCTGAATATCGGGGGAAATGGAGGTTGGTAATTGTATGTTCCTGGTTTAGATCTCACATGTAGTCTTAAAATAGTATTAATGCTAATGTGAAAATGAATCACAGAAACTAAAAAAGCCCTCAGTGTTCTCTGTACACTACTCCATGATCCTAACTCTAACCTTCACCTACTTTCCTGACCACAAAGTGTGACATAAAGTGTTCTGGCTGGTCAGGTTACGCTGAAGTGACATTGATAAGCATTTCAGCTTCAAGATAAACCAAGGTAAAATGGACACACCACAGACTCAGTGTGCAGCTCTGCACCACCAGCCACACAGCTCATACAAAACAATAAATGGGAATTATACCACTGCCTTCACCATCTTTAGGGGATAATTTGTATCGTTTGAAGTGGGGTTGTATGAGGTACTTATCCATAGTCTGTATTTTACCTGCAGTAGATTTTAATCAGCACCCCTCGTAGTAGTTTGGAGAAATAGGCAATGAAACGGAGCAATGTACCGCCACATAAATAGAAGCCCCCCTAAAAAAACAAAAAACAATATCAGTTTAAGTGAATGCTATATTTAGAATATTTTCACAGCATTATTTGCCATCAGACAGCCCTCTCCTTTGACACTACATACATACACATGCTGTGCACTGTATTATGCTGCAACAGCACTTTCTGACCCAAACAGCTGATCTGTGATGTAAGGTGTTCTGTGTACAATATGCGGATGCTTTTTGCCAAAAAAGGAGCTTAAATTCTGTTATCTAAATATCCACTTGCCTCCCCTGAGACAAATGGAGTTACACCATCTCCTGGACTATATGAAAAATATTTGAAAATAACTAAGTATTGAAAAAACACACTCCTTCCTGCACAGAGACTCCCAGGGCGTATCACATTTGAGGCTCTAGGCTAAAGCATCAGCATATATTGTACAAGATACCCTTCGACACAACCCAGATCATTTTTCTAACTCTACCCACATGCAACACATGTCTAACCTTTACAAATACTTGGACTGGGACTTGTATCGTGCCCAGCATGTATTGATATTTTACCAAAAAAATTCACCTCAGATGAGAATGTGCTCTTTTGCACACTGATAATTAGGGATTCACCAATACTATATTTTCAATCCCTATTACAGGACTTTTAATATCAGCCGATACTCAACCCTTTTTTAAAACAGTGGTGATGACCAAAACTAGCTTTGCTAGTTTATGCTGTTTTTTTCAGGAGGTGGTTTAATTTGTTTCAGCTATGAACTTAAATTACATTTGTTTTTGTTGGTCAGCAGTTATCAGTCACTGCATGTTGAACCTATTAAATTCAGTGCTCTGTGAGGCATAATAACTGAAAATGCTTGTTCACTATATTATAAATATATTTATAACTAACCTTTCACTGGGGGGGCATTGCCCGAATGGTACAAAAAGTAGCCTAATTACAGGTCCTAATATTGTAAGAACTGTAAAAACAAAAAAAAAACAAAGGTTGGCATATGCTACATTACTGCAAGCCTCAGAAGATGAGCTGCAGTTGAAACCCTGAGCCCATGTATGGCCTGACATGAAAGGTGTACCCATTACTGCTGAAGTAATAAACAGCAATGTTCTTTTACACCACTAATGCAACAGTTTGAATGGTCAATGTCAAAAACATTTTTTACCTGCCCTATTGCATAAAAAGTAGGCCAGTTTAGCAGAGAACCACCCAATCAGTCAAAATTAAGCGGTAAAAAATACTTAAGGACCCAGCAGCTCCTCATCCTTCACAGCTGTGTTGCTGTGTGTCTGCTGGTTTCTCCAGCTGCGAGTTTAAGCTGTACATCCTGCGCTCGGGAGCTTTGGCTTTCACGGTCTAACCACCATCACCTCAGGGCCCATTCACAGCAATGATGATCTCTGCTTAAGACTTCAATAGACATTCATCTCCTCCTCATTCACCACACACACACATGCACCTGACGGCTAGAAGATTTGTTTGTGTGGGTGAGAATATCATCAAGTACACTGGCTGGCAAGGATGCCTATGAATACATTCATGCTTGCACGTACATACTGTAGGTATGGTGTGTGTGTTTGTGTTTGTGTGTGTGTGTCAGGATGAAATGGCTTTGACTGCATTTTCCACACAGCAGATAAGGATCAGAGGCGCCCTGATAGTAGGAATTAGGAGCAGGGATCCCATTGATCTCTAATGGACCGCTACAAGCAGTCTGAGAGCCCATCAGTGTATCCAAGGAAACACAACCCCACGCACACACACACACACACATACAAGTGCACACACACACTCACAGAAAACAAATAAGACAGACACACTCACTTGTTTTATAATGCAAGAAACGTTACTGTTGGTATTAAGTTACACGGCCAAAACGCCCCCAGAATCAATGATGAAGGCTTAATTACGGAGGGTGAGAGCTGAGACTGTGTGTGTGTGTGTGTGTGTGTGTGTGTGTGTGTGTGTGTGTGTGTGTGTGTGTGTGTGTGTGTGTGTGTGTGTGTGTGTGTGTGTGTGTGTGTGTGTGTGTGTGTGTATGCTCATGTACCAACATTTTTTGCTGCAGAAAAAGGGAAACAGAGAGAGAGAGCTAGTGTTTCAAGGCTGAAAGTTTAAGTGAAACTGGAAGGTCAGTGGACTAGATTGCTTGGTCGTGCCGATTCTTAGCCACTAGACGCAAGACAGAGAATCAAATTACCCTTTTCTCACACACGCACACAGTCATGCACAAGCTCCAAGTAAAGAGACGGTGAAAGATGGCCTCCCAAATGTCTTGATATTGTGTGTCTTGTCTTTCATCGCAGATGAAATGAATGTATCCCTCCTGCCTCTCTCCTTCTCGCCGCTCCTCTCTTTCTCTTGTTTTCTGGCCTACTGGGCACATCTATTACCCTCTGATGAATGACACTGAGAATCATATCTGTGCTTACAACTCTCACTGTACAGTGTCAGCAATTCATCCTGCGTCTGAAGTCTCGGGGTCATATGATCCGCTTCAATAGGACTCTGTTAATCTCTGCAGGACCAATTAAAAAAGCATTATTGGAGAGGCTTTCACAGGAATGTTACATTCAGTCCACAGGCTCTGGTTGGTTTCAATGGTCAGAGCAATTTAAAATGATATTCACTCCCACAAGAAGTTAATGTTATGAAAGGTCTGAGAGGAGAAAATCTACTTTGGTCTTCAAGGATGATACAAAAAATAGTGCTATTGAATTTTAGATTTCATTTAATTTTCTTTTTTTTTAATCTTCACTTTCATCTGGAGAAAAACATGTGAACGAAAACCCAAATTGTTTAGAACAGAATTACTAAAATCAACAATATCCATAATTATAAAACACCAGTGACCGCTATAGAGCTGAAACGATTACTCGATTATTAGGTTGACATAAATGGAAAAGGAAATGGTAAATGGAATATTTTGATGCGACAAAAAAAGTAATTTGAAGATGTTACCTCGGGCTCTGGGAAACTGTGATGGATATGGATTTGATAGATATTTTTAAACCAGACAATAAATCAATTAGTAAAGAAAAAATTGATTAGATTAATCGATAACAAAAACAATTATTAGTAACAGGCCTAAGTCACAAAATGTAATTTGAAGCATCAAATCATGTTTCCTTTGTTTCCCAAAGTATACAGTAGACATACTTGCTCAAATGTGCTATGGGACCCAAGTTGATCTTACTTTAAGAAATGACAAATCAACCCTCTGGTTTCTCATTTGAAATTATAACAACCATGGTTATTACGTCAGCGCGCTATAATGACTGTTGAAACCACTAAATGCTTCTGAATGATCCGAGAAGATTCCCAGCTGAGCCTATAAGTGCTACTTTTCAATTCCAACTCCACTTTCTTCCACTTGCCTCTAAAATTACATTGACATGACATTGTGATAACCCAATACTACAATAGAAAAGGCTAATTATGAGTGTTTAAGCTCCATTTGTAATTAGCTAACTTGGAGTTTCTTACATTTCATCCTCAGAAGTTTCTTTCTTACTCCCCTGACACAAGTAGCAGCAGCTGAGCCAAGATGAACCTAAGATGATCTTCTACTTTCAGACTTCGATCTCACAAACGCTCTTTTGCACTGAGGCTGATTTAACTGCAGAAATTGTGGTACTGAGTGTTAAAATGACTCTAACCGAGAGGTTGATGAATAATTCTGGTTCATTACATCTTATTATCAAAGTTTATGACATCATCCCTATCAGATTGTACTCATCGAGTTAATTTCTGTGAACATTACTGCTCACAACAAATCAGTCTGGAAGTTGTGCACAGTTTACCAGCCCAGTATCCCTAGGAATGACGTAATATTGGACAGTTCTGCACCTCAGGATTCAGGTCAAATGCTAAAATATAGTCCCAAACATAACACTATACCAATAATCCTCAAGGATATTTACGTATGAGACTGAAATGTATATCTCGTTAACTAAAATCAGTCCGTGTGATCATGTTTCTCTAAGATCTTCTTTAAAGTAACGATAGTCCTGGTTGATTTGGCAACACCTGTGGCTACTGGTAGTAATAGCAACTGTGTTTTAATAGTACAGGTCCCACAGTTCTTGAGCTACCCAGCTACCACACTAAAAATGCAGCAGAACAAGGCCGTGGGCTGAGAAGTTTCATTATCTCATGTTATTTTAATAAGGAAGACTAAAGAAGACAGTTAACTGTTGTCTTATATAAAGGCAGACTCTGCCAGTAAAAGTAAAGACTACCACAGAGGCATTTATAGGAAACATTTAATGAATATTACTAAAGAAAAGAAAAAGAAAGAATTCAAATCACAGGGTTACCAACATTTCTGCTTTACTTTAAGATAAAATGGAGATCATGGCTAAATGGCTAGCTTGTTACAGCCTGTCTAATCATTCGACCTGCCATGTGTTCTTGTTGTAGCGATATTCCCAGATCTCAGCACTTTTGCTGTTCTCATAATTGATTGAGAATGATGGCCATAGCTTTGGAAATATCACATGTGTATGTTGCAAGACATCATAATTATCCCTGTAGGGATGCATCTAGTGGCATATGGTCATGTTATTTTAACACCTTGACTGAGTACATTTTTATTAGAGAGGGGCTCATATGCATAACGACTCTGAATTCATACATATTCTACCTACACAAGCTTTATATGCTTTATAAGCGTTATATTACATATCATCATACACTGGGATTCATATAGAATAGTCATTCTAATTAATCTCAGTCATACCCGTCAGTTATTATATGTCACTCAACCTCGAGATGACTTACAGCCACCCAGAGCAACATTCTTTGACTCTGCTGGACTTTGATCATCACCATTTCCCATCCATCTACTCTTTGATCTGTGTCTCTCTCTGTCTCTCTTTCTTTCTCAGTCTTTTGCCACCACTTTTTCTCTGTGAGCGCTGGCTTAATTGAACGCAGCAGTTGTCTCCTTTCAATTTCAGAGCTTGCTAATGTCATTAATAATGTATGGATATTCTAAATAGAATCTGCCCCAGTCGCTTTACAGTGTAAACACTATTGATCATCTGTTAATTAAGTTTTAAATATCATTGACGGAACGTGGAATCTGAGGCAAATATGAACATTCTCATCAAGCCGTTCCCGAGCGAGTGTTCAGTGCTCAGAATCTTACACTAATTAAAAAATACTGCTGATCCATTCTCTCATTTCATTTCATTCCTGGAGTTGTGTTTGTCACAGCATGTCGCCAAAGCACACACATGCACACAGACACACACAAACAGACATCCATGCAAACAGAAACACCCAAACTTAATACTGTCTGCATACTCAACTGTACATGCATACAACCATATCATTTCCATGATAAATTAGATCCCGGCACATTTAAACAGTAAGCGAGACAAGCACGCCGTCGTGCATAACATCAGTTGTCCCAGCACTCAGAGATTAGTTGCTGATGCTACAAGAAAGTCAGCACCGTACTCTGAGATCCGTCTTACAACACACACATACAGGCATAATACACGCCCACACAGGGGTGCAAACACTGGCTGACACATAATCAAAATCAAGCAAGAGTGCATGTACGCACGGACAATAACTAAAACACTCATACATACTGCATGTACAAATACACAAACACATACTGTAAGTGGAGGCAGTTAGAGCCACAAACAACTAAGAGGGAATAGGCTTTGCTGAGATTGGGGGCAGAGCCCGCTGCATACCAAACAGGCAATTACAGATGGCAACCTCAGGGCTAAACACACCCCGAGGACCTGTCTGGATGTGTGTTTGTGTGTGTGCTGCTAAAGTGAGTAGGAGCAGCATGTGGTGAAAAAAAAGGGAAAAGGTCAAGTGCTTGTCCAACGGCTAACAGCCACTCCCTCTGTCCTGTCTCTCGGTCTTTATCTTCATTCTTTTTACTCATCACTGCCTACAGCTTGCACTTTCTCTCTGTGAAAGGCTTACATGTGGCATCACAGTTCTCAGGAAAACAGACAGAAACATCTTGATGGTATGACAGTTCTCAAGAAGACAGACAGAAACACCCTAATGTGGCCTCAGCTCAGACACACAACAAACAAAAAGAAGTAGATATAATCCTGACAAGTAATTTTGGAAAGTTTGTCATGTTTATGGTGAACTGAATTTTTTAGGTAGATGGGTACATTAGGGCTTGGTGACAAATGGATTTGGGCGACTTCAGCATGTAATGTGAACATAACCTTATTATCTTAAACATTTGAGCAGTTTTGGTTAGCTAGATAAAACAAATTCTTCCAATATATGTTGTATGATTCTGTGTCAAGAAACTAAAAGAGTTATTTCAGACTTCAAGTGTGTCAAATAGCTGAGCTCAAAAGTTTGTTATTAACCTTGGAAATAGCAGTTTGACAAAAGAACTGCTGGTACAAGATCCACTTACTGGAAATGTCATGGAGCTTTTCTGCCACATCTTGTGACTCCATCTATGAACTGAGGCTGCTCAATTGTTAATATGGGACCTCAATGTAGAATTTTGGTCTTCTGTTTCTGGTCAAACGATATGAAAAGGTAAGTAATATCAACCAATTGTTATTTCTTACCTTACAACTTTATACATCACTATACATACAATCTTGTCTGGCCGTTGTGAGAATATACAGCATATACAAACTGTAGGATATGTTAAATATTGTCTTTGGTAAATCACCATCAGCAAAGCATCATTTAATGGCTTACACAGACACGTCCTGGAGCAACACTTAACATTGTTATGTCCGACTCATTCAGGCCATTACAAAGATGTGAGGTTAACAATTAAAGAGGTCATTGATGAAAGATAACTCAGAATAAGCAAAATGTAATGTGTAAAATCAGTGATCATTCATGTGGTTGTTGAGTGCTATACTGCAAAAAGAGATGTTAAAAATGACACTTGTAGAATTTTAACACATGTGGCGAATGTGCTCAGGGACTACACATGTTTTAAATTTGACAATCAATGTGTGAGCCATTTTAACACAAATTGTGTCAGGTAAATTTGCACTCAAATGTGTTATTTTAACACATGTTTTACACAATCAATGTGTGAGCCATTTTACTGAACTAACTGAAACTGATCAGAAACTACTAATTAATGTGTTATTACAACTTAATGTGCAAAACATTGCCAGGCATTTGTAATTCTTAAAATTCAAAAACAAACAAAAAAAAAATTAAAGGGAGAAACAGACCGAAGTTAAAATGATAGCTATTTAATCAGTTGTCAATGTTGACAAGACAAAACAATACATGAGTAACTGAGTTACCAAGTGTTACCAACAATTATAGTTAGCCTACATAGGCAGTTTACTGAAACATGACGATCATACACAGACAATCATGCACAGTTAGGACTGGTGGATATTATGTAACAAGAAATAACAGTAATATCACAACAATAAAAGACATCAGATAGTTTTGAAATGTTTTAGATCAGACACCACCAAATCAAGTTGTTGTCAATTACAATAACTCTTGAATAACTTGTGTATGGCACATGTCAGACCATCATCTACAGAAATGGTCACTCAGTCATTCCTCACGATGCGTACTGACGTGTTGTGCTCCTCAGACTGCCAATGCAGATCCGTTGTGGACACAGACAAAGAGAGGCGGAGAAACAGACAGAGAGAGAGGCAAAGACAGAGAAAGAGAGAGAGTAATAATAATTAATAATAGGAGTAATAATAATTAATATAATCATATTAAGAGTAATTAATATGTTCTTTTAGAGTAAAAAACAACAACACATTTTGGTAGTTTTTTAAGAAATCATTAGATGTTACTTACAAATACATCCCCTTTTCCTTCGATGCGAACACTCAAGGAAGGGAAAGTGGCGATGAGCTTTTCAGCACTTGGTGGATAACTGGTGGGGACAGAGAAAAGCAAAATCCACAAACACTGAACTCCAATCAGGCCTGTAATTTTGCCATTTTTTCAGATTCAATATCAAAACTGCAATCTGCCAGGGCATAGAACATTGAGTAAAATTCAAAATGATCAACTTTCCAATTTTTAGTTTATATACTTACAATCCATGCTTCTCCACTCTTGACTCTATTGTAAGCGTTTATTTTGTTCTTGTGTTCCTCCATGATGTCTGGTGCTGGTGCCCTGTTCATTTGTCTCTGGAATATACTTGATGGATGTACAGGGCGACACATAGGTGAATTTCAACTTAAAATACCGTTATGTAAAGTAAATATATAAAGCAATATATTTTTCACTTTAAAATCTGTGTAATATCAATATCAGATTAAGGTATATTATTCTGACAACACCAATATTACTCTTGTACATAATGTTACTATTTTTTACTACTATTGATTTTATCACTTGCGCACTTAATTTAAAATTAGATTTTAGAAAATCTAATTTTGCATATTGGTACATGCAACAATGTGCAGTTATATGGATTTCATGTCATATTGCCCGGTCCTAATAGAGCCCTACAATATACTCACATGAACAATGCATATACAGTACAAATCCAAACCAAACACACTTTTTACCGTTTCTTTTTTTGAAGCATATTTATTTTTAGGCCTTTTTTGCCCATATTTGAAAGTACATTGCATAGAGGCCAATAGAAAACAGGGAGAGTAAGAGAGAGAGAGGGGAATGATGTGCAGCAAAGGTCCCTTCCTGGAATCAAACCAGGGATGCCACCATTATGTGGCATGTGCGGTAACCACTCAACTACCAAGCACTCTGTTTGATGATGTATGTCAAGTTGTTTAATTATTAGAGGTTTTTATGTCCTACCATATAAAATATGTTTTTTGGTTGTTTTTTTTTATAATCTCACATCTCTGTGTCAATCTATCCAGAGGCATTTAAAAAATAAAAAAAGACACATTCTGTAATCAAATCTACACAACTTATGTAAAAATGCTATCAACACAGTCATGTGTTTTGTTTTTTGACAAATCTGTTCTTGCAGTGTATGAAAACTGTAGGTGTGAAATGTAAATTGAATTAAGAAAGGATAAACTAAACAGGCTGGGTGCCAGAAAGACACCAGTCTTCCAGGAGGGAGAGAGAGAGCCATCTTGGAAGCAACCAGGCTCATATACATTGTTCAAGAAGTAGTAAAACCTCATTAAAAAACCCATTGATATTTGTAACCATGTAAATAACTCAAAATCCAGCATTGGAACAGAGCCTGTCTCAAAAGTATGTCATGTGGCTCGCTTTGTTTTTTTCCCCCGGCCTATAAACGAACATTGTTTCCCAGAACATTTCGTCAGGGGAGACGAGTCAATGAGTATATTGAGGGGTAGCAGCTAGTTCAGACATGTCTATAATAACAGCACGACAGAAAGTCTTTAAACAGCAGAGATTACAACTAGAAAGTTGAAAATGACTTTAGAAGAAAGTGTTGGTGATGTAATTGGGTATGATGATTTAAGTATCTACACTACTGCTTGTAAAACAAGAACTCTGTCTGTCTGTCTGTCTGTCTGTCTGTATCTATGTATTTAGATGTGTCTTTTGCACAGGTCTTATCTGATTAACATCACACCTGGTGGCTATATCGCTGGGGACCCAAGGAAGTGTAGTGTCGAATTTGGTGCAGTCTTTACACACAACACAGTTAATACTAATAAACTTTGAATTAACTAGCAAACAGCGAGCAAGTCAGCTTTGTGTCTGAGTGTGGAGTATGATGTACAGGAGTACAAAGAACAAGGTGGGGAAGTCATGACCATCCTCTGCTGCTGGAATGAAGCATTTCTCTGAATCTGATAATGAATTGGATTAATGTGGTTACTCTAATATGATTATTTGGGAATTGCAAAGGGCCTAAATGAAAATGACTAAATGATGTGCATAATAGTCAAATAATGAAAAAAGCTACTGAAACTGTGGAGTGTGAGTGTTCATTAAACCCTCAAGTCCCTGCAGGAGTTGTTTTGACCAAGAAAAAAATTTAATTTGTATGATTTTTTTTAATACACACCATAATAATAAAACCATAAGCATGAGCACAGTCGACAATCAGAGCTGTACAATGAGTCAGGGAAAGGTTTTTCACATGGCCTGCTTGAAAAAGAGAAAAGTAGACAGTGAAAACACAATCAATAATAATCAAGAATGGACAGACTACTTCCTCAGGCAGTTTAAAACCAGTATGTCTCATATAAGCACAATCATTTGAGCAAACAAACCCACTCAAATGATCCAAACTGAAGCCACAGAAAATAAATGATCTAATATCCAATACGATTGATCCAATTTATTTTAGAATGCACATTTTTTCAAAATCTTTCTGTTATATATTTTATTTTTAAATGTAGCCCTGCTTATATTTGAAATATGAAAACCTTAACTATAACAGATTTTTCTGTGCTACCAGCGTAATTGTTGTTTAATCTTGTTAAAAACATGAAGATTTACATTTTTGATAGCAGTTGCTATAATGGAAAGTAAAACCCAGGAACACACTTCATTTTTTCACAAAGGCCAATGAAAAAAGAAAGCTAAATGAGAGGTTGCACAGTTACAGAAGCTAGGCTACTGGAATGGAGGCTAGCAGACACGACGTCTTCGTTATGTCTTCAGCTCCCTATAGACTCCCAAACTGGTGAGGCCAATCCTTAAACTAAGAGGGATAACCCAAACAACATGGAAAGGCCTGAAATAGGGAAGAAGAGGCAGGCCAAAATAACAAGAACTGTTGCATCAGTGATGGAAAATAGAAGAGTGATGTATCCACTGTTGGCACACATCAACCAATGACACACAGACAGGGGACAAATTAAGGGAAAAACTTGAATAAAAGAAAAGAAAATGCTCTCCTCCACCACCTCCATGAGAACAAGTGATATAATATAAACTTTCATCTTCAGAATCTTATTAGTGATGTCTCTGAAGCTATATGTCTTTTTGTTATGTGTGGTTAATTTTTTTCTTTTTATCTGCTGTACTCCGGGTTTGCCAAAGAGATCTTGATGTCAATGAGATTACCTGATTAAATAAAAGTTGTCTATATAAATGACATAATAGAGTTTCACAGACTTGACAAAGAGTACCGAAGCGGCTCTGGAGGCTCGTTGACTCTTAATGAATACACTTCAAGTTGTTTTTTCCTTTGTCACTCATCTGTGCGTAAATAAATGACATATCAAATGATGCAATGCTCTATTGTGCGTCGCACTTCACAATCTCAAGATGATCCAGTAAATAGTAGAGATGCGTCTTTTCTCTGCTGTTACAGTGACAGGTTTCTTGCTGATGAGGATGAGACTAAAGTAGTGACCTGTGATTGTTTTCGTGCTGGAATCCAACACTGCCCAACAGTTGCCACTTCACTAAAAAAAGTATCATTGTTCACCCTCTTTGAAGGAAGATTCACTTTCACACAGCCATTTTTCATACCTTTTTTCATGAAAGTACGTTTCCTCTCAAGGTTGCCTCTGAGGGAAGTAAGTTCAGCACCAGTTTTTTCAGTTGCCAGGGAGACGGCGCTTTGGTGAAGTGAATGCAAACAGTCGGTACTTACTGCACAGTAACCGCTTCTTTCAGTTCACGGCGAGTTCTTGCAGCGTCTATGATCCTTGAGGCCTTGTTCCATTATTTCTACAAAGGTGGCATCTTTGATGGAAGAGGCAGTTTCATTATCATGTCTTGTCTGCTGGAATCCTCTGCTGCCCTGATGATCATCTTTTCTGCAAACAACTCTTGTTTGAGATCACTGCAAGATAACGAGAATATATACAGTGGTGTTTTTTCTCTTTAATGAAAGACATTGCAGCAGGACTAAGCCGTAATAGACTCTCCTTTTTTTCCAAGGTTAAAGTATATTATCTTCACAGTTGCCTTCTTTTAAAGAAGAAGGACCGGACTGCTTGTTGAAAGCTTCAAATTCCACAACAAGCACTGATGTCTCAGTAGAACGACAGGCATTGTTGAGCACTTGCAAACCCCTGCTGATGTATTACATTCATTTTGTACAACAAGGCTGTTAAATGTCACTGATTATTCCTTTAAGAGAGCTGCGGCCTTGGGCACTGAAGACATCAAAGGACTCAGAACAAGAAAGTGATCTGTTGCATGCTTATTTAAGGACCACACAGACCCTCTAGTCCTCTAGTTTGAGTCTTTTCTATCACAAAACTCTTCAAGAAGACAGTTAGGCTGCTTAGTAAAGGATGTTGTTTTTCACTAAACTAGATCGCTCATTCTTCTTACTTTCATCTTCTGTACATTTAATCAGAGATAGCAGAAGTACTTAATTAAAGGTATGAATAAAAAACACAGCGTGAAAATACTCTGTTAGACAAAAAAGGACGACTACTTATTCTAAATAAATAAAACTATTACTGGTGCAGCAATGTTCATAGCTGGTCAAGGTGGAGCTGATTTTACAGTCTTGCTTTGTCTCCTCTAGAGCAATGGATCATATTTTATAAGCTGATCATGTTTTTTTATATGCTCCAGAGAAAAGTTAGTGAAAGGGTGGCTCTCCATAATGAAAGAACAGCGAAAATAATCACTTCATCTATTGATCTTGTGGTTGTGTTTTGTTTTGGGCAGGGATGTGGGTGGTGGGAGTATAGAGAACCTCCTTACAGGCGTACAGGTCTTAATGTTTTCTGTCGACTGGTTTATAAAAAGAGACCTCACTGCTACATGTCCTACATGCTCTGAGGAGAGGTAAGACGTGAGGTGATTGTTTTTGTTGTTTTTAATAACTGAGTGCCACCTTTTTTCCTGACTTAGTTCTGGAGAGTATAGACGCTGCTATAAAGGCAAAGCAACCCGCTGAATTTGAGTGCATGAGAGGTGCACCTGTTCCCTCTTATGAACTCATCAGTTTATTTGTAAAATCTTAAATTGCAATGTGACCAGTAACTCCTGCTGTCAGATCAATGTAGTGAAGTAAAAGTGTAAAAATGTAGTGGAGCAGAAGTACACAGTAGCATAAAATCTACAAAACTACAGTACTTAAGTAAATTAAATGAATTACATTCCATCACTGCATTTAACAGAATTTGCTTTTCGTACCACTTTCATTATGCATACATTATACAGGTTTGTAAGTTATAACTAACAGCTTTAGTAATGGTAATATATTATTTATTGATGCTTCACACATTAACATTAACAGAATTACAGTAATGAGCCATTAGTAAGACCACGTTTTGGGTTGTCAGGATGTGTAAAAATCCCTTTGTGTGGTGTAAATCCTTTCAAGTGTAATGTTGCTTTCTCACTTCAGCTAGTTTTATATTGTGGTTTGACCGCCTGCAGAGCTGCAGAGTATCTGAACCACAATGCCCTTGTTTGCACTTATTTATTGGCACTTTTTTGGCTCAACACCATCAACTCTATTTGGAGGACACATTTCTTTATGTAATTGTTATTTTTAGTATTTTTGGTGGCATTATTGTTATTTACACTTTTTAAGATTACTTGGTTGAAGTAATTATTAGACTGCAGACTTTCAGAATTACAGACCCTATTCATGGCGGATTTTGCACAGGTGTGAATAATTTTAACGATCCCATTAAGTGTCCTAGTAAGCCATGTCAGTGAGTGAGCATGCACAATACCAGAGCGCTGGAACTGGCTCGCCTAACTGCAATGCGTCATTGATGTTATTAGTTCCACCTGCGCTTTTCCTGCTTTGACAAGTGAAAATGTCTGCTGTGAAAAGGGTCTACTACTGCAGACCTGATGCCTCATTTTTAATTGAAAACATCATGACCCTCTATGAATGGCTTTTTTTTAAGAAGCAATAGGGTATGAAGTCATAAATAAGCCATCAATTGGAGGTTATTTGGGATCCTCACTTTCTAATAATTCATCAAGGTAAAATACACAGCTTGCTATGAACAGAGCAGGTAATCTTATAGCTTCTTTCATAACCTGGTAACCAGAAAAATGCACACTTAAAATAATACATTAACTACCATTAATAAAACTGTGACCTTTTTTAAAAACATCTCAGAAGGAATAGAAGAGCTAAAAATAAAACATGCTGCCTTGAGTTCATTTAGCTTTGGCTTCCGGGTCCTTGTATGGCATGCTGGCTCACAGTGGCTCATATCTTACTCAAACACTTGATGGACCTATCATTATTGTCATTAGTAACACAAGCACCTTTCTTAAAAGCTACATTCACATTACGTGTTAAAGTGGCCCATATCAATTCTTTTTTTTTAGCCTCCAAGTGACTCAGATCTGGACCACTTGAATACATGTGATCCTAGATCTGATTCATATCCGACTCCTGGTTATGTGACTACTGTCGGACCTGAATTAATGTGTTTTTTATCGTATCACTTCTCTGTGCATATTGCCCATCATCATCATTCAGTGTCGACACCTTACAGCCCAGTAAAAAATAACCATGAAGGAGAGCAACGACTGCGACAAGGGTCAATGGAGAGATGAGGACGTTTCAAATTTGTTGGGAATTCATGGAGAAGCTTCTATTCAAGCCAAAGTAGAAATAACTTATCATTAACCAGCAGTTTAAAAAAATTATGTAATTCTTGTACGCACATGGCTCACATTTCCTTTGCATACATGTCAATTTATGACCTCGGTGGTGTTCATGCTGGAGCTGTATACATGTCACCTAAAAACATGAACGTGAACCATCAACGCAAAAAAGGCTGAATCTGTCTCAAAAAAATCAGAATTGAGAGTTAAGGCCTGTGATGTGAACATAGCCTGTATGTATATTTTATTAGTGGTGGTTCTTACTGTATGCAACAACAAGTAGACCGTCTGTCAGAGGCATCAGTCTACTTGCCGTCTTGAGTTTTGTGTTTCTTCCTGTTTTTCCTCCAAAGTGCTCTCTCTGCATTAGCTGCAGCATCTGTTTAACCTGACAGATTGAAACTTTTGCTCGTGCCCGAGTCTGGCTTGTTGGATGACAAAATCAATAATGGTGAAGTGAGGGAAAGCAACATTATATTGCCAGTTGTAGCATGAGTGAGGAGATAACAACTTTTTCTCCCTCACAGTTTTCCATGACGGCTCGTTGGACTCAGGTGTGAGTGGCTTATTGATTGGTGATGTCACTCAACCACAGCTGCTTTTCCCGATGGGCTCATTTTATTTGTTATATATTTCGATGCTGAATTTACACTGACAAGGGTGGCGGCTCCTCAGACCATTAATTACTGATGTCATTTAACCCAGTCCCGTTTCCTCAGAGGCTACTATTGAGATGTGTGTTTTAATTTCATTTAGGGCATTGTCTTTATATAATTATCTACTTTTAATTAAGGTAAGATGTTAATTAAGGTAAGGGGTTATCCTCCTGTATTTAAATGGAAGTGGACAAAATATTAGAAACTAATTTGAATTGAATCTAAATAAGGTTTTTATTAAGTTGATAGCCCAGTTCAATGGTGTTAATGCTGTTTTTCTAATATCCCCAATAAATAATAAATAAGGTGATTATATTTGATGTTTTATATATGAAGAACACTTGGGATTATTGGGATTTCATTTTACATTTAATTATGAAATATTTTCAAGGGAAAATTAAAGATATTGTAAGGGATTTGTGTTACTAATCCAAATAATTTAAATAAATTGGTGAACTAATGGATTGCAATACTGAATATCAAGGTATTGGTAATGGTTTAAGGGCTTTTAAGGTGTAAAAAACCCATAAAATGTACAAAATAACATTACATGTATTCTTAATTTGTACTGTAAAAAGTCTTCATTTTTTCAGGATTCAAGATTTCAGGTGTTAACCCAAAACATGAAGATTGATTAATAGATGAAATAGTGGATTATATATTAAATTGCGTTCAAAGGATTATATGCAGGGTTAAAAGGTTTTTAAGTACTAAAAAACATAACCAACAAAAGCCATTTGTGTAAGGTGAAAATTAAAGGATGATTTTTGACCCCTTAAATACCCAAAAGCCTTCCATATGCAATAGATTACTCATTAAAATGCCTTAATAAATGACAATTCATTCATGAATCAATTAACCATCCCCTTAGAATCTCTTACATCATCATTAATGAATAATTGAAAATCCTTCCCAGGTAAAAAGAAATTCAGTAATGCTTAAAGTGTGTTACATCTTAATACTGAATGCTTCCCATACAAAAACATTTATATTAATAATTCCTGCTCCTCTCTTCTGCCTCATCGTAACACATAACACTATTTAAGTTCATAGCATTACCACTTTTTGTCCTGCTGTGTGTTGTTTTGTTGCCCACCAGTAGGAGGGGCTGTTGTTGTGGCAATAATGACATACACCTTAGATATCCCAGTGCCTTCTCCTCTGCTGCATGTAATATAGGATAGTAAATGCTGATAAGGCCTTTCTCGAGAATTCTCACACTCAAATTCCCTGACGTTATCTGCCCAGTGTTGTTCTCCCTCCTGGATCTCAAACAGTAGTAGTAAGCAATCGCAACTTCTGGCTCTAACAGGTTGTGTTGCTGCATAAGAAGTGCGATGATTTGAAAAATGTGCTTGTGTTGCAAGTTTGACCAAGTCTGTTTGTGTGGGCACATGTGTGTGTTTGTCTGTCAGTGCGTGTCAAGCCTCTCGGTGAGTGTTATCCTTTGTGTGAGCATGGTTGTTGGCGGGGCTGGGACGGCGCAGGTTGACATAGTGCTGAGTTGCACGGGAAAAGAGAGTGGCGTGCTGTGTTTGTGGACTCAGACAAGCGTGGGGCAAACTGGGTTCGACAGAAGACATCATAGACAAGAAAAACAAGAAGATTAGGAATCACCCCTCCCACTCTCCCTTCTCTCCCCTCACCCTTCATCAGCAAGCTATCCCCAAACTCACCTCTTTCCTTCAATTTCCTTCACATCCCTTCCTCTCACTGCTGTGCCTTTCTTTACCGCTCCACTTTTGCTCTCTTATTAAGTACCACCACCCCATTGCTACCTTGCAGAGCAATTATCCAAACCAAACCCAATCTAACTCTCTGTCTGCTTTGCTCTCAAAGACCTTTCTTAATTCAATTCATTTTACAGTAACATCATCATGTCCACTGTTTACCTAGTATTTATCTGGCATTCTCTCAAACAGATGGTTTACTGGTTACGCAACACATTTATCCATGTAAGCGTGAATATGTCAGAAGTGCTCTGCACATGTTGGGGCTGAATTGTACGTTCTCCCTCTCAAAGGAATCACACTGATCCTATTTGTAGAGAAGGCGATGTAAAATTTTTATCAGGTGCTAGCAGAATCTGCTGCTGTTGTCACTGCAACGAGCCACGGGCATTTCATTCCATGTGGATGAGGATTTTTATTTGAGGGATAATACAGAACAAATATGTGATATCATCCAAAACCAACTGTCTGTGAATACTGACAACAAGTCACAGGTGAATGCAAATTACCAAAAGAAGTACACATTTTTCCTAATCTAGAATTAATTTAATATATTTAAATGAAAACATCCTCATACTGCTCAGAAAATATTTCATATTGTGTTGGTGGCTGGCATCTGTTGTTATTATTCCAGGACCGGTTCACAGATAGCTCTTTGTAATCGGAAAAAGTATCTTCTTCAACCAACATGGGTGAGAAATCCTTAAAGTGCACAGAATTACAATTGCATGAAAACTGGGCAAACTCCATCTGCTGATAAAATCATGTGATATGATCGAGTGGCAACTACCACAGCTTGAGACTGAATCCAGTGCAGAAGTGCCTTAAAGTTCAACATGCACTGATGGCGTATATATGATATACGGGCTCCAAAAATGCCAGGCTCCAACTGACTCTCATTAAAAAAAGTGCCAACTTCTCTCTGGAAATACAATCATTTTTTTCAACGAGTCATTGTGGGCTCAATCACTGAATTCAGGCCCTCTCATAAGTGTGCTGGTGGTCATTTTGGAAATTATTGCTCCATTAATAAAATCAGAAGACTTACAGGGGCTTTAATGTCTGCCGTGTGGGCATTGATTGATAGCTGTGACTGACAATTGCTCTCCCCAGCTCCAGGACTCACTCTAAGTTAGACTATTGTTGCAGTATTTCAGTAAGTTTAATGTTACATGATTGCCTTGGCTGTTAGCATAATTTGCCTAAACATAACCACTTTTCTCAGAGGCTGTTCCTCCGTGATGCCAAATATAAATTGATCTATGAAAAAGTGTTACAGTATTTGTAAAAATGCATTTTTAAAGCTGCTTTGTGTCTGGTCACTTCCTAATTACCTTGAGGTGTCCTTCCTCCAGTCTTGCCCTCTCCCTCACTGGCTAATGACCTTTCATTCTGACAGACAGACAGACAGACAGATGACTCCATTTTACCCCCTCTGTGCAGGTGTCAAGGAGATGATGAAAGACAAGAAAGAGGGATGAGATGAAGAAGACGAGAAGCCTTGCAGGATTTGACAGAACACTGTTGGCGAGGACCAGAAACGAGAGGATGGATGGATCAGCAAAAAAAGTAGACGGGAAGGATGGCTGTGTTTGTTTGTCACTCTGAACAGGTTTCAATAGCCTCTTTCATGCACAAGAAAAAAAATACCATTGTCATTAACTTGCTAGCTTGTTCACCCCTCTGACACCTGCTCAGTTTTATCGACAGAGTTGAAAGTAGAGTCATTTTTAATGTTTAATGTTGAGATGGTGGTCATTACTTTGAAATATCACTCTAAAGCAAGGTTTTTCATGTTGGTGTTAAGCTCCAATTTTGTACAATCAAAGCTGCTATTTTGTCATAAATACATATTTCAGCTTCACTTCTGCCTTCATACAATCTGTGTTTAAAGCTGCACTAATCAATATTTTTATATCAACAATATATTAAAGGCGTAATATACAACTTTCAGCCTCACTATATGTCAACAAGCAAGTATCTACTATGTTAAGATGCAGTATAGCGGAGTAATGGCGACCCTAGCAGAGAACGAAGTCACATTCCCTCTGTGTGTATTGTAATCTGAGCCTCTCGGTTCTATGTTGTGATAGCCGGTCTGGCTGCACATGCATGTTAGTGCATGTGAGTCCCTCCATGTACTCCTGCGCCTCTTTTCATCATTGCAGTCGGGTCACAAACTTTATCATATTACAGCTAAGCAGTACACCAAAATACATTTCTGAAAACATTTGAGGTGAGAAATAGGCAGTGCAGTAACAGAATCTTGATCCATAATTAATCAGCACTTCTAGTTTGACAGTTTATTGAAGTTCTCGGTCAGTTGTCGATTCAGAGGACACTTTTTTTTTTGCATAATGACCTTTGTTCTCATGGTGAGGGGGATCATACTGTGCTGCTGGCACACAGTGGATATTCCTCAATGTGGGAAGTTGGCTCTCCAGTAGCCTCAACCTGTAGCCAAGTTCATCTGTTTCCTAGCACCATATTAGACCCAAGGCCATCTCTTGCAAGTTAGTTGATTTCTCCATGAGCCACAACTCCATACTTGGTGACCTGGAGGCAGATGGCAGGTGAGCAATGACTGATCATTACTGGCCCACTGCTGGATTTCAAACCCTCCATCTGCTAGAACTCGCTGCATTTTATCCACCAGGACCTTTGCTAACTCAGCTGTAGGGATATTCTGAAGGCAGTTAACATAAAAGGGCTGGATTGGAGACTACCAGATGTCAACATTTCCCTCTGCTGAGTTCTTTACATGTGTCTGTAACGTGAACAATGCACAGAAGGGACTGCTAGTTGTGCCAAATAGCAGATCTTGCCACTGGTACACATCTGATTCTCTTACTCTATGCAAGTTTCACCATAGAAATCTCAGCAACAAGTGGTCGTCTGGGAGGAGATAGACTTGGTGAAACATTGCACGGATGTCACTGCTGACTGCTACTAGATACTGCCTGAACTGAAGAAGGACCTCAAGGAGTGTTTGGCAGAGTGTAGGGCCTGGCAATAGCTGATCATTCAGGGAGAGGCCATGGTGGTTAAGGGAGCAATTGAAAGCCAGCCTGTGTTTCCTATTGTGCTTGACTAAGTGATGTAGAATGAACCACAACTTTTCGGACTCATTCACCTGTTCAGGATGAAGTTAGAAGTTAGTTTTTTCATTTCATACTCATTGATCAGAGATTTGGCAGGATCTTTAAAATGCTGTCATGCTATACTCCTGAGAGTTGGCATCACAGCAGCCACTGGAGCTCATAATGTTGGAGCATTCTTGAGAAAAGGAAGTGGAGTAGCCTAGCATCCTGTATCCCCAACATTGACTGTTACTGTGCGTGATTCCAGGACAACAATGGTTTCATCACCTTGGTGGGAGCATACTGCTAGCTTCTCACTGCAAAATGGGAGGACATCAACTTGCCAGAGATGTTCCACATGCTGATAAATGTCCTCTGGTGCTGGCCTTGACAATGACGTAACATGTCTGACTGTGAGCCATTGGGTGTATGGCCATCCGGCCTTTACAATGCCCTGCCCAGCTTTTTGGACTGACCAGCAAGGTTGTCTGGCTAAATTAAGCACACCTTGCTACCCTTTGGGTAATGTGGCTGTTGCTGGGATGAATCAGGTGAGATCTCAAACAGAGGGTGTTTTTTGTCACTATATGTAGCAGACTCAGCATGCATACTTGGGGACTGCAGCGTTAAAATGTTGGTACTTGGGACTTTGCTCCATACTTTGCTAGAGAAGCAGTGAAGGACAACAACTGAGTTAAGGTTACTTGGTAATCCAGCAGGTGTGCTGGGAGATACCTATTCCTCCTCTGTCCTGTTAGGATGCTGTCAGCAGATGCTGCTGCACTCTGCTCTTCCACACTATTACTGTAGGTGAATGCATCCAGCTCAAAGGACCAATATTGTAAATATACCTCTTAAACTGAGTGTAAGCATCTGGTATTGTAGCTAGATATCTATCCACAGTCGAACTCTGATTAAGGAGTGGACACAGAAGCAGATAATAGTCTTGCAAACTTTATCTAGACACTTAGAAAGAGGTACAGTAGTAGAGTGGTCTACATATATACAACAGAAATAAATAACCATGTATGGTTTCACAAAGGCAAATGATTTTATGACTAAATAATATCTTAATGTACCCCATTAGCACATTAATAGATCTGACAACATCTTTATTTATTTCTAAGGCAAGGTCACGTGACAAGCGGGAATTGCATGTTAGGCTGCTCAGTGTTTTACAGACCAGATATTTTACCAAAACAATATCTCCTTTTTTATTCACGACAAAACATTTTGTTCACATCTGCTTCCTCGTGACATCACATGAGGTACTGCATAGCCAGATGGGAAATGTTAAAGTATCGCACCAGAGGCTTGATCATATTTTGAGGAAAATTATTGTAGCTACCTACAAATCCAGCAACAGTATTTGTATTTATTTTTTAAACTGACATAGTTATATCATGCATGGAAGGGACTAGTCTTTCAGGACCCATTAAAATAAAAATGTTCCATCATTGAAAACAAAAGCATAACTTATAATGACTAAACTAAATAACTAAATTTACTTTACTTTTTGTCATATAGATGCAGCAGTAAACTATCTCTCATGCAAACTATCTCTCATGCAAACAGCCATGGTAATGAGTCATCATACATCAGTGCTGCATTGCTCCCTCTGACACAATAATCTTAATAATATCCTGTAGTTTGTGATACAGCATTATTTTCAAATCTTGTATGTCCATTCTTGAGATGAGAGATAAAAACATCTGTGAATCTTCGCCCTTGTATGTGATGCAACCCGATTTCAAAATCATTTAGGAGGAGAACTTCTGCTCTTGATTGCTCTGCATTCTCTGCCCTGGGGCACAAAGATGACCACATTTCTTTCCATTAAAACACACCACTGCAATATGCATGAATAATCAGTCACATGAAGTTAGCTGCATTCAACCTCTGGCCAGTATGCTAGCTTAACGAGCCATTAAGGACAGAGACATTAATTTGCTGAACACATATAAAATTACCTCTAATCATGTTATTTGAAACATATAACAACAAGAATGACATGCTCAGCTTAGCATAAATAACTGAAAAGATACGCTAACATTCATCCACACAATGATACTGAGAAGACTGTACAGCTGGCAAGTCTCCCTACAGGCCACACAGAGGACAGTGCATGAAGGGAATTCTGCACACCTACGACAGAAAATGTTAACAACTGGCTGCTGAATGTAGTGGAGCATTTAGCTAAAAATATAGGACCAAAACAGATCTCAACGGAGAGTGAATATTGGACTCCAAATAAATGCTAATGTTCAGTTTCTGCTGGACGCGCAGGCAATAGGCAATTGTTTGCTAACACATTCACCATATCAACTTTTGTGTTTACAGCTTGCTCTCCTGGCCCCAAGTGGCCAAAGAAGTCAATTAATGTTGCTTTTTTGGAGCTGGTTCTTTTGGAAAATTGCAAGTTAGTACATTTTTCTAAATGCTGGCTTATCTGTTGCTACAGATTTTTAGTATAAGGAACAGTCCCATAAATGATGAGAAGTGTTCCTTGGCGCCACTTGTAGGCTCTGTTCCAAAATCAGACATTGAGCTTCTACTGAAAATTTCTATAACATTTACAACAAAGGTTGTACAGTAGGTGTAAAAGGAGTTACTGTATGGCTGTCACTTAATTTAATATAAACTAAAAGGTGCCCTCTGTTTTAGATTGTAGAATCAATATCAACATCTCATTTTCAGTTTTTTTCATTCCCCAAGATCCCCAGACCCTGATGGAGGCTGGAGCAACTTAATCAGCAGTTTAAGGAAAACACGTTTGCTCCTCTGGCTGACAATGAAGGACAATGAAGACAGCAGCTGTACCTCAAGCTGTGTGACTGGAGCCCAGTATGAGCCGTATTTACATTTCAGTCAATAGAGTATTCACTCATCTGTTTGAATGACCTTGTAAAGTCAGTAATCCCTGCTTCACAATGAATAAATACATAAACAATGAAACTTCATCTGCTCGCAGTCACTCATTTTGAAAGAAAGTGAGACAAGAAAGGCAGAGAAAAAAAGAAAGGTGTATGACTCGGATTTCACGGTAATTCCCCGACTGATAAGTAATTGCACTCTCGTATAAAGTGCAGGCACTGCTGTTTGTTACTACAGGGGTAGTGGCTGTGATAATGGCCCAATCCATATTGTACTTATGCAGCACACAGCAAGGCAATCAATGTGTCTGACCAATTACTGTGTAGCCACTTCTGCATGCAGTATATGTTACATGTTCTTGACATGCACAGAACAGCTCCAAAGCCTGAGCTATAAATGCAATCTTTTTCTATGTTTGTGTGTAAGCTACGTTTTTTTAACCTCACCATTAGTTCCAGTTCTACAGAACATAAAGGCAAAGGGTACAGCAAATTTCAAAGAGCCAAAAAAGACCCTAAGAGATAAAACTGCTTCCAGTGTGCTCTGTCTGCCACCTGATGTTTTATTCAGTGATGAGTTCAGTTCACTTTACTCTGCTATAGTGATTTATATAGGGCCTGCTTGAACAAATGAAGGTTTTTTCCTCCTCAACGCAAAGACAAAGACAGAAGGAGGAGAAAGCTATTTGCAATTTGGAGCATCAATAAAAATGCAAATTGTGGGAAACCATTTCTCAGCTGTGACAATGGAGGCGTTGTCATTGCAGCACCCAAAGACAGTGAGACGGATGGACCCACCCAACCCCACAACCCAGAATTCTTAATCTTTAAACTAAAACATTCCGATAGGAGAAAGGGAATTTATTTCATTTTGCAAGTAATGCTTTTTGTAAAGATGATAAGTCCTATTAGTTTGTCACTCTGCCATGGCAGTGACAAGAGCATATGTTGCACTGACCTTCTAGTGGAGGTGTCAGGATTGCATCAAGAGCAGGCCAAGGTCTGTCAATCAATCAGCTGGTACACACAAGATGTCCTTGAAGAAAGAAATCTTGAAGGACAGGGGTGCTGTAAACACCACCCTGCAAGGACATTTAATCAATAAACCAAAAAGAATCTGTTTGTAAAATTTGCTCTGGGCATGTGTGCTGATGTTCCCTAAACTGCTCACCTAAACAGTGGTTGCCCAATCATAGCTTAGCAACTATAACTAGGCAATGCAAGCCTTTGGGGTTTTGTCAGCATGCTGAAACAGTGTGCAATGTGCTGGATTTAAAGACTTTGTAGAGACTTTTTTTTGCCTTTTAAATTCCAAAAACACAAGTACAAACGAGTCAGGAATAGATAAAGTGAACTGCAAATATTAGCATGTACAGCTAATTAACATGCTGTAACTCAGCATTACTCCCAAAACCGAGGAGCATTTCATTAGCTCCCTACATTTTGTGTTAAAGATTAAGTTTTAAAAAGCCCCCACTGTCCATGTGGCAGCTGCATCAGCTGCCATCCACCAGTGTTAGTATTTCTTTATATTTGGTCATTTAGTCTTTTATCACATATAATGCCCTTTATCCAATTTAGGACAGTTGTTTTCGAATTTGGGTACACACACTCTATTTAGCGTTCTGTCACATGGTGTTTTAAATTGCAAGTCATGCTTACCTATAGTTTTTGATTTTTCAAAGATCTTCGGGCAAAGGATTTCTTTTGAAATACATTGTGTATGTTTGGATCTATTTAAGTGTGTGAGATGTTTAATGTTGTTGTAATTTCCCCTTATGTCTGTGTAAGACTAGTTTGTGTCAAATCTGTTTGGTTATGCTGGACTAAATTGAAGCCTTAATTTCTTTATTGTTTAGTTGACCTCCTTTGAGCTTGGGCCTTAATTTAAATTATTTTTGATTTTTTTCTTATGTTATGATAGATGATTAATTTATTTTTGTCATTTGTTATCAATGTTTCAATGTCATTAAAGCAATTGCTCCTTTTTACACCTTTGTCTTTTTGCTTTTTTTGTTTGGTCCCTTATAATCCACTATTTCTTCACTGTCTATAACATAACTTTATCAACTTGGAATTAGGGACAAAGTATCCCAACCAGTTAGCAGTACATTTGCCAAACACATCGGTCAGTCATTCCAAAAGCCTTTTTCTCTTGTGCTGTTGAGTCAAGTAAGTCTGATTTTACATTTTATAGCTAATACTAACTTATAATAGGTCTTGCAGCATCCATACAATTAGTAATACCAGATATAAACAAACTGTGTATAGCTCCTTTTCAATCAACTAAATCAGAAGTGTTTTGTACTTCTAATTTCTTCTCACCTCCCATCTTTCCATCCCATTCCCTATCTCCAACTTGGAATTACATCTTGGAGGCTGATATCTAAACTAGGGATGTAACGGTGAGAAAATCTTCCCACCGATTAATAAACTCGCGACAACACCAGGGTTGCTGCTTACACCAGACATTTTTGGGATGGTGGGTTTTGGGCTGCTGCCAGCAGGTCATCTTTGATGTAAAGCACAGTCTGCAGCGCATACAGATGTGGACAACCACAGCTTAGAACCAGCACTGAAATAACCCACCTGCCATCTGTAGAGAGACACACCGAGAGCAGTCTGAGCAGGCAGAGAGCGGGAGAGTTCCTGCCAAAACCACGCACTGAGACCTGGGGAGACATGAGAGCAGCTGCTCACTAACAGCTACATGTGTTTACAGCAGTGAGCAGGAGGGAGGAAAGACGTCTCACTCTGCTACTCTGTGCTGCGACTCTGCTGCTGCTCTCTCTGTCATGGAGCAGACACGAGTAGGTTTATTATTGTAGCATCTGTCGTCCAGCTAAGTATTGATAACACACTTAGTATTTTACAAATTAGACCATTTTCATTTGATGAATGTGGCTGCTGATGTGAAAATTAACTAAATGGGATTTTATTTCTATTAAAAAAGTAAAACAATGGTATAGGCGGTGGGCAAGTAATTAGTGTATGCCTGAACACTGTAATAGCGGTAACATCTATTACCACAGCAAGCCTAGTTGTGAACATGCGATAACTAGCTGTACATTGCAATACAAGATTAATGTTACATATATGATGATATAATATCAAGTATATTCAAGACCCTTTTACTGGATTTTTATTTGCAATAAGAATCACCTGTAACCAATAAAAAGCTTAATTAGCCAGCTAGTTAATAAAATCTACTAGTGAAAAAAAGTTATCACCCGCTACAAATGAGAAGGCTGCATTTGTCTACACTGCTTATGAAATAAAGGACCCACTGTTTCAAACATTACTGATTATTTTGATAGTAAAAATGCCACCGTTATTATTTAAAACTGCTGTGCTGTCTGAACGAACGAATGTAGTATACAAGTAGACAAGCTGCCTACTGTAATCAATCAGCCATTCAGCGAACACTTGCAGGCCTTTCACCTAAACCTTCTTTTTTTTCGTATTTTCTTTGATAAAAAAACAAGTCCCAGGGTGAGCATTCACACAATAATCTTCTTGTGGCACACATGGAGAAAACAAACACATAAGTTCACAATACAGTCGCTGTATCAGCTTCTGATGGCAGCAGGGACAAAGTGAGCAGAGAAGCAGGACCTTGAGGCAGAGGTATTAAGAAGCATGTGAAGTCAATGAGAGTTTTTCTTTTCCCTGACTTGGTGTTTCCATGCTTGCTGATTCTCCCTCTGAGTAGAGTAAGTGCACAGGTAAGCTTCCAGTTTATTGGTCCAGACTGAGATGGAAGAAATTCTTGATTGGCTCTGACGTGCAGCCCAATGATTTTTTTTGGGGTTGTTTTTATTGTTGTTGTTTGACTGTGCAAACAGAGAAGCAACCGTGGTTGTTTGTGAGCCTGCCTGCAGACACACAATAAGGTGTTTGCCGCCTCTTACTGAGATCAAAAGGTAAATTTCATCCTTGGGGTCCAAAAGTTCTCCACTTATCCTGTTATTCTAAACCGCCTGCCTGCAAAGTTTTGAATATTTCTCTGAATATCATATTGCTAAGCAGCTTATCAGACATCAACAACAACAAAGTCACGACTCCTACATCACCTTCCGAGTGGCATTCGTCATTCTATACAGTGAAACCTCCGTATAAGACAGACACACTATAGCACTCTTGACCCCCAAGGGAGTTTGGGGATTAAACATAATCTCTTTCATTTCCACCTTCCTGTCTGTTTTCTTATATTTGTTATAAATTCCTTCCTCCACTCGTCACTTTTTCTCCTGTGAGAGAATTTATTTATTTATGCATGTATGGTATGTGTGCAAAGATTTCAAATGTGCACAGACTACAAATCCTGCTGGAAATCCTACCTTTCTGTTGTCACAACTGTATGTGTGTGTGTGTGTGTGTGTGTGTGTGTGTGTGTGTGTGTGTGTGTGTGTGTGTGTGTGTGTGTGTGTGTGTGTGTGTGTGTGTGTGTGTGTGTGTGTGTGTGTGTGTGTGTGTGTGTGTGTGTGTGTGAGAAAGTACTAGTGTGTGTCCTCACTGGTTGGCAGTAATGCAGTAGAGTTTAGGCTGAGTGAATGATCACTCTGTTTATAGGGATTTGATTGCAACCCAGAAACCAGGCCACATTCTCCGTCTGTCAGCTGCCAGCAAGCAGCCTGGCGTCAACATTTTACTCCCTGAAACTCTGCCTTTCTTTTTTCTCTTTCCCTCTCAATGCCTCCCTCTCCTTCCTCTCTCTTAATTCTTTTCCCCACTCCCCTCCCTTTCTAGACATTTTTTTTATTTGTTGCCACCCCTTCTTCTCTCTTTCTGTATGTGCTCTGATTTCCCTGGGAACTCAGCAGGAGCAGACGTCTGCCTTCTCCCCTCAAAAAAACAAAAAATAAAACAAACAGGCACACATTGTCACACTTGCTTGACTACACACGCATGCACGACTACGTTTATATTCACATGTGCATATAATGTAGTATACTTGATTACTCCATGTGGAGCTTTTGGGAATGACGATGTCTGGATGTAATAACTTAAATATTTGTTTACTCTGAGCTCCCGGTCCCCCAGTATGTGGCAACAGAAGTTTATGAAACCAAATTAATTATCTGTGCCAGTTCCCACAGGACTTGCAAAACACACTGCTCATCACAAATTTGTACAGAAGATTGGAATGTTAGTCCCCCCTGACCTGAAGCAATGTTTTTCCTTGTGTGTCTGAAGCGATATATGTGTGTCAGTCAGTGTGTCTGTGAGTGTGCCTATTCTTGGCACACACATATGTTGCACAGAAACACTGTACATGCATTTCAGAAGATTTTAGTCTTTCCAACATACATAGATGCAAAAAGCATTCTTGTGTATTTACACTGCAAGCATCATGACTTTGTTCAACTGTTGTCTAAATATCTTCTAAACACATCCAGGAATTGTGCGAAAAAATTGCTCCAGAAATGAAAGTTGAACTGATGTCCTCAATATGACTTGACCCAGCGAGATCAACAATGTTTTGTTACCATCATCAGCAGATGTTTTATGTAGCTCAGTCCAAGACTATTCACAATAGATTTAATGGAATGAATACAGTACATATTTTCAAGTATGAAATCATACAGATGTACAGCTTAATAAATAAATGAAACAAATTGTAAAATCGTCCAACTGGCGTACCGTTCTGACCCTAATATTTGCAAGCTGTTTCAACATGTCACTTTCAAAAAACCTTGATAATCAGTGAAGTGTGCAAAATGCACATCTATGCAATCTTTTAGTAATGCAAGACAAATGCAATCTTTGTTAGAGAAAAAAAAGTGAAACAAAATTGTACTGCTTACTATTTTATTGATCAAAAGAAAAAAGGATGATCATAAAAGAAGCAATATATTGTCATTTTAACTCATTTTAACTCTCCTAAATGAAGGAGAGTTAAAATGACTCAGTCTTTACCCTTACCTTACCATTGGCATCAGCTTCTATTGAGAATTGCAGTGACTTCTGTGATGAACAAAATGTTTGTGTGACTCACTTAATCAATAAATCTTCTGATTGAAATCACATTTAAACATCCTTATTTGCAGTAAAAAAAATAATAATAAAAAAAAAGTGAAAAAATATATTGCAAATAGTTTTGTATCATTAGAATAAAGAAAAAAGGTTCTTGGAAAAAGATTGGGAATGCTCCTTCTTGTTTCAGCTGGGGGGCCGTGTGAGTGGTTTCTTTGACACTAGCAGGCTATACCGTGTTACAGTGTATTGAACAGAGACAAAGTAATCACTCACACTGGCTCTTGTGTTGTGTAGCAGGATGCTATCAGGCTCAGTGTGACCATCTGCTCTGAACACCAAATGATTGCCTTATCAAGATTCTATCAAAATAAGGACTACAGCTACTTAAGTGGGTGGCACAATGGAAATAATGTTAAAAAAAAAAAAAAGAAATAAAAAATAGTGGACATCAATCATGAAATCAAATTATTTTCTATTTTGCTTTTTTTCCTCAAAGGAGAACACATAACAAGGGATTTACAGAGCAGATATTTATGCTGTATTTAATTTCAGTTATACTGTAGCAACTCAACATTCATTAATCAAGATAAAACTGAAAACATCTCAAAAGTATGTAAAACCCAAGGCTATTAAATAACCCAATAACATATAGTGACATAATTTTTCAAAACATATCGTCATGCTTACTTTTTGTCGCTGTCATGTGTGCATTTGCATGTGTCTGTCTGTTTCTGTACATGTGCTGTCGTGTGACTCAGTATGAGAGATGTGAATTTACAGACAGCACTTTTACAATCTTTGTGAAACATACACCTCCATCAAGTTCAATGACATCTCTCTCTCTCACACACACACACACACACACACACACACACACACACACACACACACACACACACACACACACACACACACACACACACACACACATAAACACACAAATACACACATTGCAGCCATCATCCACTCCTACTGAACCAGAAATAGGCATACATCCTTTCTCCGCTGTCTCAACACAACATTGATATACGAGTTAGCTGTGATGTGTGAGGTTAAGTACAAAGACAGTTGATGCTGACGGCAACTCATGGTGGGCGGGGGGGTTGCCGGGTGGGCAGGTAGGTACAGAGGGAGAGGTTAGGAGAGTGGGTGTTGTGAATGATTCATACAAGCTACTCCCAGAACGGCTGCTGCTGTACTCAACACCAGCAGTGGGATATGATAGCGCACGTCTATTGATGAGTAAAGAGTTTCTTTCTGCTCCCATGTTGGTAAGTTCAAAGTTATCGATTCGGCCAGAGAGCTCACTCAGAGTAGGTGTTCAGATACCTGGCCCACCAGCTAATTTTATTTTTACGCAGCAGAGCGGGACCATCACTCTGCCCGCGCGGTGGAATATCACAAAAGAAAACCCAACTCTTCTCCCTCGCATGTCCTCTTTGTTTTTATTCATCTGCATTGTTTCCCACCTATGCTGGCCTTTCTTGTGCTCACTCTCCCCACTCCCTTCCTTCCAAGGCCGTGTATAGTGTGAGATAAAGAATAGCAGAGTCGGGTACAGAGGGTAGGCTGGCAAGATCACAGTTTATGGACGTTTGAGCCCAGTCTCTGAGAAAGGTAATTTCACGCTTGGTGGCGCTGACTCCAGTCCCAGCGTTGTCCCTGTGATTAATTAGGCTTTTTAAGCGAACAAACCAGGAGCCAGGTGAAGATGTTAATTATCCCTCCATTATGCAGATAGAATATAGTCATGGGCCTGCGGCGCTGGTTAGCATGCACACACAAAGGTTGACATACATCTACTTGCACATGAACACAATCTTATATACAGATCTACATGTAAAAGAGACAGCGTGTGTGATGTTGTGAACAGCACTGACAAGAAAAAAACACTGTTCAAATCATTTCCAACATCAGTAGTTTTACTACAGCTCTCTCCTGAAAAAAACTGGGTTAACCTTCCTGCCCCCCAGTAAGCAGTATTATATCATTAGACAAAAGAAGTAACACTGCACTGAGTTACAAAAAGGAACCAAACGCAATAAAAAAGTGTCAACTCTGATCCATCCAGAGGAGCAAACAAGTATTATTTTATAACAGCTAAACTAATACAGTGCAGAACTGAATCATCCACTCATAGTCATCATCATTATATAACAACCATAGGATATATCTGTCTGGATTCTTAGACTCTATATAAAATGGGTGCTTATGGATATTGCAGGTTGCATTCTCTTCTGCGCTATGTTCATTTTTGCCTGTTTGCTTAGTTTTGTTTTGTTAGCTGAACAATTTCTATCTGGGACAGGACAGCCATAGACCGTAAGATGGATGTACCAAAGTGTCACATCATTCACTGGTTTGCATTGGAGCTAGTTTGAAGCCCAGAGTTGCTGCTTAATGTCAGTGCCAGTTTGGAGCCAGGACCTTCCAAATAAGGAATAGAGGGTGTCTCCTTTTACGCTTTGGAAACATGCCCTGTTACCTCAGACCAAAGCTGATGCTAGCTTACTTGGAACACGGAGTGATGCAGACTAATGCTAACATTAGCTAACTAACACAGCAGGTATTGTAATCAAGTAACATCCACTTTATCAAAATATTGTTGTACCGACTCAAGTCCCGGAGCTCAAGATGCTTGTAAGTGGACCTTGAGTTGGAATTGTTATATCATACTTCTGTTTCTAAGGTCTGTTTCTTACCTACTGTAACACAGTGTTGCTGAACTATCACAACTACACACAATTATTATTATGACTTGCTTAATCTTTTGATTCATTATTGTGAAGGTTTGTTATCTGAAAATTCTGATGTCCAACAAAAAACATGTTTTTCCAAAAAGCTCATTAACTTTGAGTCTTCACCTATCAAAGCATACATTTTCATTTTTGTCAGCAATAAAAGTTCTTCTATTCTGACTTTGTGTGTGTGTGTCAAGTCTAGCACATGGAGCGTTGAATTTAGCTCTAATGAGCATCATTCAGTCCGTGGATCTCGAAGAAACAGGAATGTTGGTATTTTAAGCAAAGCATAAAAGTTTTCCACAACATGTTCTCGAAATTACAAAGGAAACAAAATCCTTTTTAGTGCGTATAACTAACAAACAACGTGTTAATGGTGTTGATCCAGCCATGTAGAGTGACCTTTCAAGAGAGTCCAGCTGGCGGTGGTGTGTTGTTTGATGTGTGACTCTGTCTGTTGGTCTCTCTCAGTGTGAACTAGCAGCAAGCAGACATCAGACAACCTATTAAAGACTCAATTAGATGGTCTGCGTATTGGATTCCTGTGGCTATCTGTCCTATTGAAATACCATTACAGAGAGGAGGAAAACGAGAGATAAAGAGCAGAAGATAGAGACAAACGCACACAGGCAAAGAGAGAAAGAGATAGACGGAGAGAGAGGGAAAAAGACACAGAGGGGGAGGCTGAATGAAGCGCCTCTGGCATCAAAGAATGATTAGAGCTTGGCCAACATAATGTGATCTCTCACACACATAAGTTATGGCCTCAGTTTTTCTCATGTCCCATTACAAAAGCTGACATTACAGATAGCTAACTGGTAATCCAGTAATGCACCATAAGGATGATCCAGACTTTCAATTCAATAAAGGCCTCACTGATGTATTTTGTTGACTCATAACAAATGAGTGATATAAGAAAAAGAAACAAAATATTTTGCCTCTACATATGCAGTACAAAACGTAGCTTACTTCCAACATATAGAAGTGATAAAAAAATGTCCCATTAGGAATATGAGCTCCTTTTTTGATTGTTTGTTTATTTGTTAAAGTTGAGCTGTCTGTCATTGTAGGTCAAATTCATTGAGAGTGCCACCAAAGATAAGAGCCTTTTCCAACAAATTAAACAAACTGTGTAACATTTGCTATAAATGGGCAATTCCTCTCTGCTTTTCTTCCACTCACTTTGTTTCTATTCCTTACCTCTAAATGTATGGAATAGAATTAGGGTCATATGTACTGTAGCTTATATCCCTGTATACAAATGTTAGGGGGGAAAAAAGTGTAAAAAAATATCCGAACAAATAGATTATCAAGTTGTGAATCTGTTAGGAGATCTGTGGCTGTGCATGACATTTTGTATACAAATGAAAAAGATTTGCACAAACAATTTCCAATGTGTGAGGGCATAAAGATTTGCACAATGGTTTGCAGGGCTCTGGCACATCTATCTGTTTGTGGGTGAAAAATGTTCCCCCTGAACCCAATTATATGTGTGAATCCCAAGTTTACAGCGCCGAATCAAACCTATGAGTACAACAAAAAAAAACCTACTGGAATAAATACTTTTGTCCCACGTTTCATACTTGTGCCTGTATATCCAATGGGGGTAATCTGAAATGCTGGGGGCGTGTCAGCTGAAGGTGTTGAATGCACGCCCGAACTAAACAGACTCTGAATCTCACTCATGCTGAAATCCTGTATAAAAATGCACAATTTCAAATTGGCCTTGTTTATTAGTAAAAGATGAGGAACATGGATGGATGGATTTTTAATAAAAATAATGTAACATCAGGGCCCACTGTTTAATTCAGCACCCATTTTGTAGGTAAATGTGTATTTCAGTAAAAATGTAACTCCTTAACTAAACTAGTTCACAAGTGATCCATCACCTATCATCATTATGTTAAATTGTCGTTTCTTTCAATGGAGTTCAGTTTTAACATTTCTCTGCTCAAGAGTCTGCTGATGGCTCATTTTCGCTGTCACCCCTGGATCAAAAGCCTCTCATGCCGTGCTTTTTGGTGAAGTGCAGCCCGGCAAATGATCTCCCTCTGCCAGGGACCTCCCAGTTGAATAGCCATGCTTCTCATTATCACTCTACCGATCCACAGATTATTACAACTTAATGTTCATGTATCTTTGGGATAGATTTTGAGAGTGCCCACAAACATCAGAGTATTTTCCAACAAATCTAACTGTGTTACATTTGCTATAAATGGTCCATTTTTTCAAGCATTTTGTGTAATAGCTAGTCGGCTAAATTTTCATTTTTGTTTAATGTTTCTGAGTCTATGGCACACTTTCTGCCAAACACGAGCCAAAAACTGTAACACTAAGATGGATGTAGCCAGGTGTGACATCACTCATTGGTTTACATTGGAGTCAGTTTGAAGCCCAGAGTTACAGCTTATGTTTGGCATCATCTTTTTTTGAACAAGAAACCTCCAAATAGGGGTAGGGTGTTGCCTTTAACCCTCCGGAAACATGCCCCACTATTTCCTAATCAAGTAACCTTAAACTTACAGAAATATTATAACGGTAGTCTGACTAAGTGCGAGACTCAGGGAAAGCAGCGGGTGAGTTTTTAGAGCTGTCAATCAACACCCACACAGCATCAAAGCTACTATAGATCTTCAAATCTAACTAAAGGAGCAATAATTTACAAAAAGCCTCTCCTTTTTTAAGTTTTTGTGTGCTCCTTTGTCTTCATGATTACATTTTTGCCAGGAAATTTACTAGCCACCTGTTGGACCTTCCTAACACAGGTGTACCAAACTTAAACTCAACTATTAGACTTTAATTGCACACAGATGATATCCATTGAGCTTGTTATACAACCTCTAAAAACTGTTGACTGCATCAGTAATAATTCAAGTTTGTCACGGTACAGACAGTGCATACTTATTTTCAGCCTTTCATTTGTACTTGAATTATATCAAATTGCAGAGATTTGTTCTCACTGTGACATTAAATAGTTTTCTGTTGATCAATTTCAAAGAAGCTTAATTGCATCCGCTGTGATTCAGTGTTGTAGAGCAATAACACATAAAAAAGTTCAAGTGGGACACATTTAATCATGACTGTAGTTTACAGTTGTTTGGACCTTTCAACCTCCTCACTCTCTCTGTCTTGCTGCTCTCCTCCCCTCATGCCCCCTGCATTGTCATATTAAGGCTTCCTTGTTCCTATAGCAACCCGTCCTCATCTCTCTATCAGGGTGAATATACATAGCCAGTCTCCAGGGTATTCGTTCTCCAGCTCTGCAAAGATATTAGCAATTATGTGCTTGTTAGGAGTGGGCTGGAGATAAGAAAGATGTGTCTTGTGTCTGATTACTTTTGCTCTGTGTTCCTGGGAGAAGCCTGGGGGTCCTTAGAGGGACAGTGCCAAACCCCCTCTGCTAATCTACACTGGGCCCTTGTGGAAATAATGCACTTTTGCTTGTATTGGATTATTCATGCATGAAATATTGAGTAAATGGGAATGTGGGAGAGCTTTTATGCGAGGCAATAGTTGCGAACATTAGGCACCCCCAGTCCTCTTAATGTCCCCCCCCCCCCCCCCCCCTCTGAACAGTTTGAACGGCCACCTCACATGCTTCATTGTGCGGTAAACACTTGACTGCATGAAGGTACCGGTACAAATAAATGCTGAGTATGAGTAAGGTTTTTAGATTTTGGTAAAAATTACAAGGTCAAAACCTCTCTTTGAGTGCTCACAGTAATCACACGCAAATGTGTAGACACACTCACACAAACATACACATAAACCATCTCAGCCTGTGCTATGTGTTGATGAGACAGGAGCATGAGGGCTTGTATGTGCATCGCTAATGTAATTCCATCTCACCAGATGGCCTGGGTTTCTGCAAAAACAGTTTTTTTTTAACTCTTCCCCCATCTTCTCCCATGTTCTCCTTCAATCCTCCTACTCCTGTATGCTGCACCTCTTGTTCTCTTTCTCTCTTCGGCTCCATCCTTCAAGTCTTTTTTTTTCTCCTTTTCTCCCCCCCAACTTGATTTTCCTCGTATATTTCATCTGCGGCTTCTCCTCTCCCTTTCATTCCTCCCTGTCGTTCTTCTTCTGTACTCATTTTTCAGGCTCCCTCTCCCTTTCACTTCCTCTCTCTCTCCTTCTCTTCACCATCATGTGATCTTAAGCAGGACTCATTATCATCAATCAATGGCTGAACTTCTTACGCAGCACCTATGGCTCCAGTCAAGTATTCTGCAATGCTGATCCGCTCACTCACACACACAGAAACACATGCTGAAGCCCCTGCTCTGTCTTTATCTCCGTGGCTGTTTGACCAGTCAGATAGAGTGTGTGTCAGACATTAGACTGACATGTTTCCTATGCTCAGGGCTCTCCCTCCAGAGGCATGGCAATCAGAAAAGCTCATTTGATTGAATTGATGCTGCGGGCTCAGAGCTCAGGGCCTGGCTGAGTGATGGCTGGGCTGATTATAATGCGCTGCAGCATTTGTCAAACATGCTTGCAACACAGTGGGCTATACTCCAGAAACCAAGGATATCCTACTGTACGGCCCCCATCCTCCCTTTACCTACTGCCCTTGAGCAAACACCCACGTCAAACCCCATCATCAGAGAGCCAGGCAGGAGAATTGACTGTCGGGGTGTTTTCTGCTCCTCGCCTCGTCATCGAAAAAGACCATTAGGGTTGTGGCGTCAAGGGTACAGTGAAGGAGGTTTTTGTTTTGGATAGCAGCCATGCAGTAGAGTATTCAGGGGAACTGGGGATTTGAATAGCATTCCATTACAGAGCACAGCAATGTGGGCGATAAACCCAGGTTTTCCTGTTTTTGTTGTTTCTCATTTTCTGTGCCTGAGCATTATGACTCCGAAATGTGTTTTGGTGACATTAAACCATAAAAAAAAAAAAAAAAGGCACACAAAGGAGACTACAGTGTAGGGTTTTTTTCAGCCAGCTCAGAGGGTTTCCATAACAAATGTGGCGCTGTCATGTTAAGTTTTGCATGTGAGCTTCTTTAATCTGTATACCTATCTAATGTATTCTTACTGAGCTACCACCAAATGTAATGATTCATAAGTGCTGATTTATTCTAGTGTTCGCAGTAACATCAGCAAAATACTGTGTAAAGGCACGAAATCTGATGTAAAATGTCTGCAGATTTCAAATATTTTCTAAAAAACTGTTTTCAGTATCACTCAGAGCTAAATTTGGAAGAGGTTATCCCTGACACCTGGCTCTCATTGCCTTTTTCATTTTTGTTAGTCCTTCATTTTCTGCCGTTATAAGAAAAACACCTTCAAACTTTTTTTTCAGTTCACTGAACTGAAGCAGAAGAGGAGACACAAAATGTTTCAAGGTCAACCGTAAAAGCTTGGCACAATACTCCCTCCCTCGATCAAAAGATTTATTGCTCAAAATTTAACATCCCTGTAATCTTGACTCTCATCAGACCTCTCTTCTTCTCATTCTCTTTTGTTGGTTTGATTCGCCTCCAATTGCTTCCCTGGAGATTTGAGCTCATTTCATACACTGTGCACAACAGTTTACACATTATTGCTGGAATTTACACTCTGTAGAACAACTGTTTCCTGCAAAATATGGTTATACACCACTGATTTGCTTTGCCAAATATGTACTGTAATTCCTGCTTGGATTATGTTCACTGGCAGCATGTTTTGCAATCCATGAAGTGTGATTAGGCTAGGATTTTTGGATCCCTTTTGTTGTTATATATCATACAAGAAAAACAAATAAAATATATGCAGATACTTTAAGAATGAACATGTTGCATTGCCAGTGAATAGTTTTCAGATAGGAATTGCATTTCCCACAAAACAGATTTGCAAATTATATAGATGTTATTTTTAGTTAACAGGACTCCTGTAGAGACAAGAAATAAAGATAAACTCACTGCACATAATCGCACATACATCAACATCACCTGTGAACATGTGCGCACCTGTGCACGCTCGCACAGCAGTGAATAAAGCCAATCAGTGGAGTCTGTCATGGCTGACAGTGAGCTAGAGAGCCAGTCATGGCTCTCCCTGAGGCCAGATGAAAATATATGAGATGTACACTCAAAGTTCACTCTGAAATTCCCCTCTCTCATTGTCACTCTACATGATTCTTTCCATCTCTCTCTTTCTACTTTTTTTACACACACACACACACACACACACACACACACACACACACACACACACACACACACACACACACATTTCTGCTTGGCTCTCAAACACCTGTTCCTGAGGTAGAATTTCTGAGTAGCCACAGAGGAATCCATTGTATTTCCTGCACATCCTTCTTACTGTACCTGGAGACGCTGCTGCATGCCAGAGCCTTTTTAATATTTTCTTTCTCTTTCCTGCCAGTCTCTCCTCTCTTGCCACCTCTCTCCATCTCCTTTATTTTATCTAATATAATAGGATAATCGTGTCAGTGACCCTGACTGCACAAACCCCTCAGGCGATTATGAAGATGAAACAAAGTGGTTTACATAATTCTGTTGACCTGTCAATTTGCATGTGTGTGTGTGTGTGTGTGTGTGTGTGTGTGTGTGTGTGTGTGTGTGTGTGTGTGTGTGTGTGTGTGTGTGTGTGTGTGTGTGTGTGTGTGTGTGTGTGTGTGTGTGTGTGTGCAAATGTGCATGTTTGTGCATGGACTACACATGCCTGTATTTGCTTTTTAATGGCATATAATGTGTGACCTTGTGTCAAGGAGTTATCAGCATTTTCTCAGTTAAGCCAACTTACCTGAATACAAAAGAGGTCTGTTGGACTTGGGAATACAAGCACAGGATTTCTCCCTCCCTCTCCTCTTTCTCACTCTCTCCCCGCTGTTTCCCTCCATGGGTCTCTCCCTCACGGTGTGTGTGAGAATTAGCAAGGTTGTTTTTCAGTGCTGCATAGTTGCAGGCTATTATAGAAGCAATACCACCCAGGGGACGGAGGCATTATGAGTGTTGGAACAGCTAAGAGCCAAGGAACAGATGAGTTCTCCCCTGGCTGTGTCTCTATCCATGCTTTATGCTGGTCCTGTGGGCTTTCAGCCTCCATAAACACACATACTGTATAAGGCTATTCTAAGATTTGCCCCGTTCCCCCATCCTGAAACTCCAAAACTAATGCTGTTTAATAAATTCTCAGGCTTGGTTGTACATGTGTGGTTTCTTAACTAGAGAATGATCACGTGACTAGATGTAGTGTAATACTCCATGTTTACACAGAGGATTGTGTTTCAGTTAAATGAATTATCGAGAGGAGTCACAGTGGGAATTCTAATTGTGTCATTCAGATGGAAAGTTTTTTAAACTTGGTGCTATTGATGAAACATGTTTAATATGCAGCTATATTAAAGGGTTGTTTCACCAAGTTATACCATTTTTTGTAGATGTTATTTTATTATTTATAAAAATGGAAGTGAAAGGAAGTTATTTGTGTGTGACAATTAAAATATTCAACATCATCAACATCTCTTTTCAGAAACAGTGTTCAAACAATAGACTGTATATAAAGATTGACTTACCAAGGTGTGACGCATTGGTTTGCAATGGAGCCAGTTTTGAAGCCCAGAGTTGCTGCTTATAGTCTGCTCCATCTTTTTTGTTTGGAGTCAGGAACATCCAGGAGTGCAGTGTGTTGCCTTTTCAGGCTCTGGAAACATGCTAACGTTAGCTTACTAGGAATCCCCCTATACACACTTGGGCTAACATCAGTTACTTTAGCTAAATTGTGCAGGTACTGTAATTAAATAACAACAAACTTAGTAAAATATAGTGACATTAGTCTGATTCAGTGAGAGTCCAGGGGCCAGGGGGAGCAGCAGGTGAACCAACTGTCAATCACAGTCAATCAATACTCACATGGCATTTCTCGTGAGAAGTTGATGCTTTTTATATGGGATTCAATTGGTCGCCGGGAATATTTTGTAGTCAGCGTCTAGCTGTTGTTGAAGGCATTGTTCTTCAAGGTATTTCCACACTGTCTTCATCCTCAAGCCATGGTAGTTACCGTTTGATCCAAATACACAGTTTCTTCTGTAGAAAGTTTTATTCTCATTTAAAACTATTCATAGGTGGGTGTGTGGATAATACCATAATACCAAGTATTTTTAATAATATTTTGCTACCCCGATAATTAAATTGCCTTTGTCAGTTCAATGATCTCTCTGATATTGTGTTGACTGTTCTCAATCAGCAGTGACTGATATAGCTATCCAACTGATGTCTTTTTCAGTGTAATAGAAACTGCAGCCATGGTCGCCTGGAGCAATCACCCTAACATTGGTTGTCTTGTTTTTTTAAAAAAACAAACAGGCCAATTAATGAGTTGTTATGTCTGTAAATCAATTTATAAGCAGCTGTGTAATGCATCAGTTACTATTTTTGCCATTTTTCTGTAATTATTTTTGTGACCCAAAACTACAATTAGGTTGGTGGTCATATTAGTATTGCCGTAATTATCAGTTTCAAACTTGAAAATAGCATAGACATCAACTTCCAAGCTGTAATTACAACTGGGAAATGCTGATTTTTCTGAAAGCTCTCTCACTTGACACTTTATAATCAGAAGTGCCGGAAAAACTTGGATGCCTCATTTCAGCCAAAGTTAAATTACAATCACACAGCTGTCTTAAAATTAACAATTAACACAGATCTTAAAATTAAAAAGCGAGGGAATCTTTCCCATCTCTACTATCCATTTCCCTAATGTGAACACACTGTTAGCACACTGTTGCTTATACATAGTGAGTGATTTTTATTTTTTTTAAATCTATTTTGTATTTTGGCTTATTGAATGGAAATTTGTGTAAAACTACCTTGAATTATACTTCAATTTCTATTTCCATTAATGTTTTTTTACTAAGTTTGTGATAAGACTGTCTTTACACCATTCAGTGTGCTTACGTAGATGATAATGATGTCACTCGTCACTTGGCTATTTATATCCCCCCATTTCCCGTGGGTATTTGCCTTAGGAGGACCTGTAGTTAATTGAAATGCCAAACATTTAATAGTATTGGGTTGTACATAGAAAATGCTGTATCTAGATATTGCTAAAACTAAGAGGGACAGTTTTTTTTAATGTAATCTGGATAATTCAACCCTTTGGACTGGGTTGTGATTGTTAGCATTTTTAATTCAATGTGTGATTCATTTGAAAACAACAAGGACAAATTCAACTGTCAAGTCTACCCACTGTGTTAATGACCCACAGTTTGGCACCCACAAGATTCAAATACCACGCAGTAAGCATGTAACCACATGATGCACTGACACCTCCTCATCTTTGTCATGTTTCATTTGTTTACATTTCGCACCAAATACAAACGACAGCTGTAAACGACTGGTTCTCCTTCCCTCTCCACCCACTCCCTCTCTCCCTCCCTCTCTCTATCTCCCTCTCTCTCCATCCAACCTCGGTAAGCTATGAACTGGAGAGGGTATAATTTATCATGAACATGACAAATTACTTTTGGTGGTGTTGAGGACTAGATTGGTTGCCCGTGTGTGTGTGTGTGCGTGTGTGTGTGTGTGTGTGTGTGTGTGTGTGTGTGTGTGTGTGTGTGTGTGTGTGTGTGTGTGTGTGTGTGTGTGTGTGTGTGTGTGTGTGTGAAATGGCACAGGGCCTATAAAATGATATGCAGTGTCTTGGCTGCAAGGTGGAAGGTGGGAGCTGATTTGAATTACTGCTTTGTTCTGGATGTGCTGGTGTGTTAAGAACGACTCTGGCCACATGCTGCGGCCAGAGATCACAATCTGCTCTTTATACTGTACCAAGGCGTGTGTGTGTGTGTGTGTGTGTGTGTGTGTGTGTGTGTGTGTGTGTGTGTGTGTGTGTGTGTGTGTGTGTGTGTGTGTGTGTGTGTGTGTGTGTGTGCATCCATGTACAGATGTGTGTCCATGTGTTTTCATTACTGTGTCTCTTCTGAATGTCTGTATTTTATGCATTTATTAACTCGTATGTGTTCATACATTTAAGCGTGTTTCCATGTCTTTACTGAATATGCATCAACTATGAATGTGTTTTGGTTTCCACGCAGATGTTTATCTTATATCTTTCCCAAACAGGTGTGGTGTTATTGTTTTGCAGATGTCTCTTTCCATACGGGCGTGTTAGGCACCAACATCTAGCAGGAACTGGTTCTCATCAGTGCTAAAGTAAGCAGTATTGTCCAGATACACGCAATGCTGCAACAGAACAACAGAGGTAGGACCAAAAGGGAAATAAGGGCTCTCTGTTGATTCACATTAGGCTATTATCACGCACTCTGTCATGCTCTTTGTAAGGGGGAGTCAGTTAAGAAGTTTTCCATTCAAGCAAGAGAAAGAATTCAGAACAGCATTTGTCTTACAACACTATAGGCATTGACATCTACAATAACTACAATAAAATATTGTTCAAGACATCAACACACCTTCACAAACACCTGTCAAATAAAATGAATTGCTTGTGCTTTGATGTTCTTGTTTTGAAGAGTAATACTAGTTGGAATAAAGGATCTGCATGCTCAGTTTGTGATACAAACGAAGAGAGTTTAAACCTTTGACTAGAGGGTAACAGCTTGTACTGGTTGTTCAGTGAGAGGACAGGGTCTATAATTAGTTTGGCACTGGAGTTGTGGAGGGTGTGAGAGTTCGATGCAGTACAAGAACTGTACCAACCTAAGAAAAAACAACATTAAGATGCTTTGGACATCGGTTTTGGAAGACCAGCTGCACATTGGACATCTTTGTATTAGTTTTATGTTTTGAATATTGCCAGAGTGAGGCTGTGTTCAAACCAATTTGCAGCTCACCCAGTCCATACACACAACTCCAAGTAAGGTTGTTGTATGTCAGAGGCATAACATCAACATGCATGGGTCGATACAAAGAAACAACGAGTAGTAGAAAATAAAACATTTTGTTATAGTTCATATAAATAACCAAGTTTAAAAGAATGAAACACTCATTTAAAAATGACTACTGTTTGCATTCAGTAGTCTGATAGGAGAAGAAATGAAGGACTGGATAGAACATGGTCAGATTGTCTGATAATTCCTGCTGCTTTCTGAGCAACCTGTTTCTCCCAGAAAGAGCACAAGTCGCCTTGCTGGACTCCAATTATCTTGGAGCAGACATTTGCAATACCATCTAGGATATTCTTGAGTGTCACAGGCAACCAATTAAACCACCAAATAAATGGGAAAGTTAAGGAACTTTCAATGAATATCTGATGAGATCATATATAAAGTAATATCACAGATGTGAAAAGAGTTAAGTTTTGTCTAAGTTAAGCTAAGAGTCGAACACTGTTCCTAGATACATGTGTTGACAATTTGAACATCCTTGCCATGTTCAGTGCTAGATTTTGGTTTGCCATTATTCTACATGAAATCAATGATACATTCCTTTGGGGGTATTATAGAAGATGTTTTCCAGGTTGAAGGAATCTCGACAAGTTCAGCAAACACTAAGCTGGACCTCACTAAACTGCTCAGCACAATAGTGCAAAATGTGCCACAGATGGCATCAGGACCAGCAGCTCTCCTTATGTTCACCCTCTTAAGTAGGGCTATGACATATTCCTGAAATATTGCAATATCATTCTGAAGAACAAGGGATCCTCTATGCATGGAAACATTTTCAGAGAACTCAGACCTTTCGAAGCAAGAGAAAAATTAGTTGAAAGTGTTCGGCAAATCAGAATCATCCACCCCATTTACACTGATGGATTGTTTAGTCTCATTTGCACATGGATTAATGGAGGCCATTGTTTTAATCCCTTGCCACTGCTGTATTACATTTTTATTTTTTCCCCAATACTTCATTTTAGCCTCCCTTATTTCATTACTTCTCTTATTTCGCACTTCTCTGGCGATAACCTTTTTCTCCAGGCGATTGCCAGAATAATAGGTCAGTTTCTTTTTTATGAATAACTGTTTTAAGGTCTTTTGTTACCAAAGGCTTCTTATTTGGATAAATAACCACCTTTTAAGTTAGGATGACTGAGACGACACAGAATGTAATGTACTATATGTTGAGAGAGTGTCAGATAGTTCATTAATATCATTGCAAATATTAAAACATTGTCTTCTGACCAAGTCTTCACTGTTCTCTCCACACGCTCAAGGCACCTACAAGAGGGTTTGTACATAGGCATAAGATACACACAAACTGCAGAGATTTGTAAACCCACTGAAGCATAACAAAAGTCGATCATAGAATTCTTCACATACTGTTTATATGTCCTCAGTCTTGTTTAATTGACAGTTCAATTGATCCTCTGGGATAGATTTAGGGGCATCTGGCCAGTTCGATGTCTGGGGTACATATCACAATCGTGTTACAGTACCTCTGGTTGACGTAGAAGCACACACTACCTTCAATTTGCTTGTTGGTAACCTTGAGTGACCGGACCAGTCGAAATAGGCTACCAAACCTACTTATTGACAGTTCCTCTTCACGGTCTGATTTGCTGAGCCATGCCTCAGTAAAAAGAAAAAAGGCAGGTTTTCTTCAGTTCGCGTTTGAATTTGACCCACGCTTCCAGCTCATCTAACTTGTTGAGGATAGACAGCATGTTAGAGAGAAGGACTGTTGTCAGTGCAGGAAGGTTGTGGTGGTCACTGTGACCCACACTTCCAAGTCCTTAACATATTTTACACCTTCTTCATCTTTTACGCCAATTAGTCTTTTTATCCATTGGAAAAGCAAAGATGTCGGGTTGGAATGCTCTGTGGTACAACACCAAGATTTCACACATTGAATGGACGTTAAAAACAATTAAACAAGATAGGTAGGCTACTCAAGTCATAATAATAATAATAATAATAATAATAATAATAATAATAATGTGCTGATATTGATTATCAATAGTTTTGAGCTGAAGTCAGTAATAAACATTTTGAGTGGTTTGTCTAAGTCTAAATTTCAAGTCATACAATTAATTCCAGAAAAATCTTTTCAAATACACAAAAATTACAGAGAAATGTCTGTAAAACAATTAACACAATTTCACACACAGTCAAATATTATGATCATAGTATTATCACAAGGAAAAATATTAGTAAATTATTGCCATTCATACCTGAAGGGAATCAGCCAGTTTGGCCAGAGAAGGACATCAATGTGCATGTAGTATGAACCCAAAAATGTATTAAGCCTAAAGTGTTTTTTTAAATGGGGTACGATCTTGGAACATGGTATCTTGTTCTCTGCATATGTCATAGTATAAAAGGAGTTTATGACCACTTGGGTCTCATTTTCATAATTTTGGCTATAATTTGTATGAGGACATTTTTATTATGCACTCATCAAAATTATTGCTGAAATCTTGGCATTGCTGCAACAGACTCCATTGGGGCAAGACATGAGTGCTCAGATGATCAGACAGATTTTAAACAAGCTAACAGTTAAATCAGACGAGTCTAACCCATTTTGTTTGGAGGTAAAAATGAGATTAACAGCCAGGTCTCCAATAATGACAGAGGGCGTGGTCAACAGGAACAAATAAAGGCTGGCCCCAAACACAGGCTGAGGAAAAAACAAGGATTGATAACTTGGTTTTAGATGGATAACGTTTGTAAACCATGATGAATTTTTATAAAAGACAGTTTGAATACTCATTTAACTGTTCATTTTCATTGTATCTTCCTAATATGTTTTACTAACCTGGGTTGAACTGAGTCTGTAATTATAATATTATGTTGTGGTGAGTTGCCTTTGCTGCATTTTTTTAACTTGTTAATTTCCAACCTGTAGTTGTTTGTATTATCTCGAGAGATGAGTCTAACGATATCTGCCAATTTTATGCTGTAAAATTGTACAGTCATTAGAGTACAGCGTAAACAGACACTGCAGGGAATAAACTGGATATTAACAGTGATGGAGCAAAGTTAACTGGAACATGAACACTGTACAGCCACAATCCACTCCCTGCTACAAATAAACAACACACACACACACACACACACATACACGCACACAAAAGGTATAAGAAACAATGTATGGAGCCAAACCCCATCAGCACCGGTCGCTTTATCACAAGGGAAGGCAAAAAAAAAACTCCAGCAGGAGGACAGGGAGAGAGGAGGAGGATCGATATTCCAATACTCCCCTGTCTGCTCCACTGGCCCCCGACGTTATCCCACATCATCACAGCGGACACAGAGAAGACAAATGACTCCCATGTCGGGAACATGGGACCGGGGAGGGAGGTAGAGGGGGTTTGATGAAGGGTAGTTGTGGGCTGATGGGACACAAGATGTACTGTACGTCCCTAACATCAGCACTGACAGTGACAATGTCTTTGCAGACTTGATGGCACGAGTGTGTTGCAAAAATCAAAGTGACAGAAAAAAAGAGCCAGGGTTTGCTAAAATAATAGGGGAGAAGATTGACTGTGAAATGCAAGTAAAGGCATACGACTCAGAAATGAGACGATAGAGAAAACAAAATATACTGCATGTCTTTATCAGCTGTGCACCAATGAAGAGACTGCACAAATTGTACATTCTGCCACAAAGTCTCAAGGGACACGTACATATACGCACACATACATAGACACACACTGACATGCACACAGAGTCAGATCTCTTCCCTGCGGTAGGTAGACAGGTAGATACTGCAGGTAGGTGAGGCCTGTATGTGATATGTGACAGCTCACAGAGTGACAGACTGGTTGCAAAGAAAAGGTGCAGGAACGAGGGAAGATGGATGAAGGGGAGAAACGCTCCCTTTGTACCACAAAGAGCTGTCTGTTGTTTTTGATCTGCTCTGACTTCAAAGTGCAAAAGTCTGTTTTTATTCCCGGCAGAACTCCCTCTGTTGCCTTATCACACATCTCATTTGTGGGGCTCCAAACAAACAGACAGCAGCACAGGGTTGAGGGCCCTGCTAGATTGAGCTTTGACAAATTAGATTTTGCAGTGATTGATGCTGAATCAACAGCTGAAACAAAGTCGAGGCAGAAGGGTGGGCTGAGAGAGAGGAGGATGGGATGATGTGAAGAGGAAGAAAGGAAAGAAAGAAGGAAGGACATAACTCAAAAATTACAGAAAGAAAGCAGAAAACATGGAGAAAGAAAAAGGGATCAAAGAAAATGTGTCAAAATATTTATTTGCATCTTTCATTTCACAAGAATTCAGCCAGGCAGAATGGCACCCATATTTATTGACAATGTCAGATTGCTGTTGTAATTTGTGGGCCGGGACTCAGGGGCGTTATGAGTGGAACTTGCAATTAGATTTATCGAAGCTTGTGTGTTTGTGTCAGTGTGTGTGTGTGTGTGTGTGTGTGTGTGTGTGTGTGTGTGCGTGCGTGTAATTAGAAGTTATTGAAATGTGGTGTCCCTGTAGCCCAACTATTACAGCTAAATCAATATTAATCAAAAACACAACTGACGGATCAACGCATAAAAAATGCAAAGAAATGCAGATACAGAAAGAGAGAGACAAAGTTGGAGTAAAAGGGAGAAAGATGCAGATCTGTGTCTTGAGATGCAAGACTTAGATTGAGATATTTATAACAGAAAAGGAAAAACTGAAGACATTATATAATGGTGATGACTGATTAGAAACAAAGAAAAAAGAACAAATGCTTCAGGCGTCTCTTTTGTTACACTAGCATTTCAATCAATCATTCAAATTAGTTCATCCAATTAAATCACCTTGAACTTTATTGAACTTTGACACACAAATGTAACCAATAGAAAGTTGTCTTTATCACATACCACAGTTTTGAGTTTACAGATTATAAGTGGTCCAAAATAGATGAAGCCATTTTAGCTTTTATTTAACCCTCCTCTGTTGGAGTATAAACTGTGTCATAAAAGACCAACGGTTTGCAGGCACCTGTAATTCAGGAGAAGCTGTTACAAATTTTGAATTAATGTTTGAATTAAACTAATGGGACTAGCTAACTCTGAGAGATGTTATTCAGTATCTCTTTTTTTAAATGATTTACAATCCTGAGAAACCATATCGCAAGGAATAATTAGACTGAACATATTGAATTGTTTAATGCTGTAGGTTAACATGCCTACACGTTCAGTCATGCTAACAACGAGCTGTTCATAACACAGAGGGATATCAGGTGTGAGCCACAACACACTCATCTTTCATACCCGGCCGTACCACTTTGTCTGACTGCTACGCAGCATTAACTAGTTCCGCATCATTACATTTCAAGAACATAACGACAGAGTTAACAGTAATATTCACAGTAAACCTTGTGGGCACACAGTATGATTGTGGAGTAGTTTAAAAGAATAGAAATTATAATAGAAAAGTAAAAAATAAATGATATACAGTTAGTAGTAACACCTAAACTCCAGGTGTTGAGTGTATGTGAAGACTAGTAATGAGCACAGAAGTTGTTACAGTTAGCTAAAACTGATGGTTAGGTGGTTGAAATAGCTAGTTAAAAGTAATAGTTCACACCATTAGCTAAAAGTAATGATAAATTGTTGACTTAGTTAAAAGTAGTCTAATGGAAACACAGTTGGCTAAAAGTTATGTGTAAAAGTTCAAATAGTTTTTAGCTAGTTATTGTCATGGATAAATTGTAAAATAAATATGTAAAAGTACAAATAGCTAGCTAGAAATAGTGGCTAAATGATTGAAATAGATACAAGTAATGAACAAAGAGTGTGCTAAAAGTAAATGGTTGAAGTAAATGGTAATGTAAATGAAGGGGCTCACACTTGAGTTAATCTGACAGGACTGACAAAAATGTCAAGAATGACAAACGACCCAGCGCAGCTAAAATACAAAGAAGCTTGGAGAGCTGTTGACTGGTGTTAGCATGTTCCCAGCTGGCAAGCCTGGTCGTTAGCTTGCCGGCTACAGCAGTGTGCCCACAAGCCCTACGAGTCCTTATTTCACAGAGCCTTTAAAACCACATATTTTAAGATGTAGAGGTAGGTTTTCTACTCCTAGTGCGACCAAGCCTTTATCTCCACTCTTCCCCCTTTTCTTCCTTCCTCTCTTCTTTCTTTACCTGCTCTTTTGCTACACATACAGCCCCCTTGCCACGCTTGTTTTTGTGTACCGTGTTGTATTTGTGACAGGGCCAGCATCACAGCCTGCTTTATAGGGCGGCGGACAGAGTCTCATTGCCAAGGTCAGACTAACAGAGTCCATTATGGGAAAGTAATTCACGAGTTTACAATGGAGTGCATTTACACACTCGGCGTAGTCTGCGGGATGAGAGTGACTCAGTCATATTCAAAGGATGGTTTTTACATCATAGCTATTGAGTTATTAAGAACACCTGCTCTTTATGCATCTGTGTGTGTGTGTGTGTGTGTGTGTGCGTGCGTGCGTGCGTGTGTGTGTGTGTGTGTAGAGGTTTACGCGTGCACGTGTAGATGTAGTGACATTTGCTGCAATGTCTGATTAATTATCTCATACAGCTTGGACAGATCGTGACAGGTGTTAGTCATTTCATTTTGGGATTAGGAAGGTGGGAGGAAGACAGGAAAGGGGAGATGAGGGGAGGGTTGCAGAGGTGTATGAAAGACAGGGATGCAAATGAACATGACTGAGTCTCAAGAATATCATATGACATGAAGAGAGAAAAGTGTGTGTGTGTGTGTGTGTGTGTGTGTGTGTGTGTGTGTGTGTGTGTGTGTGTGTGTGTGTGTGTGTGTGTGTGTGTGTGTGTGAGGGACAGAAAGAGACTAACCCCTATCTTGTTTGGAGCAATTATCTCTCTATTCCAATCACTGTTGATGTCTGAGTATAATCGTCTGTAAACACTAAGTGCACCTATACTTACTTAATGAGACAGCCACACACACACACACACGCACACACACTCAAAAGCCATTATTATTGTCTGATGGCAGTTAGCGGCATTACCACCATCTTTATCCTCTTCCTCGCCCCTCTCGCTGCAGAGGAAGGAGAGTTAAGGAGTCAACATAGCCTGGATGTCTGGTAATGAGAGGCGTCAGCACAGATTGGAATAAAGTATTTCTAATTAATCCCAGAAGTATAACAGGTGTGATGTAAACACACCTGGAGCTCTGAGATAACCACTTTTTAATAAATAGGTGTTGCCTACTCTCTCTAAAATTATTGTAAGCATAATTTTTCTTTTTAATATTTTGAAGATGTGCATGTGGCAAGTTAAACATTTGGTATCATAAGTGTAAATAAATAAGACCATTAGTTGTATCATATAGCAGTATGAATACATGCTACTGCATATTGTTCACTAACTAATGATAACTTTAAAACTTGTTATTGGGATGTCTTGTTTTTTTGTTTGTTTGTTTATTTGTTTGGGTTTTTTTTAATAATTAATCAATTTGTCATCTGGCAAAGAAATTCTCATCACACGGTCCACATTTTCAAAGCTTAGAGCCACATCTTGTGGCCTTCAGCAGTGAATAGAGTTTGCTCATCATGAAGAGGATTTATTTATCACATCAAGTGTGAAATTTCAGTCATGGAAAAAAGTGGCCGTATGGGCGAGTGTGAAATAGGTACAACTTGTAATTAGAATTTTAAGTAATTTTTGTAATTTTTTTTTTTTTAATTTCCAAGTAAATGAACCGTCAAATTCAAATGAATTAGTCATGTATTATGCCTTTCCATGGCAGGAACTTTCCTCTAGCACTAAGAACCTTTTGTGGAACTCAAATACTACTCTAAATAATATTCTAAACAAAGTGCTAGGGAGATGTTTTACCCCCCAAAAAAGTCCCTGCTTGGGATGGTTGTTCTCTCCAGACTTTGCGCTTGTGGTTTGTAGGGCTGACCATCATTGGTTGGTCAAACACAGACAGTGCGGCTGCTACAACTTCATTCACAAAATAAGGACGTAAACTAGTATTACTATTAGGAACAGAGGAAAACATTTCCCGTGGTCTGTTAATGTTAAAAGGCTTTATTGTCAGCTCCTGGACTCATTTTTTTTTTAAACAAGAAAAAAAATAACTTTTTGGTGTATATGTGTACAAATTGCAAAACCTGGAAACTGACCATATTTGGTATTTCTACTTGAATGAAACAATTGAAAATGTGTTGGCAGTTCACATTTTTCTTGCAATCAGTGAATCATCTAATTGAAGAGCAATTTCAGTGCTAATTGCCAGCCTGTGATGTTTTTGACTATGAGTGGTTCTGTAGCAGTGTTTAGATTAACAGGTTCCCTTGAACGCCCCACACAGGTTTCTGCTGACTGCATTATAAAGAGAGTGGGAAGCATCAACGGTGATAACCAGTAAAAGGTAGTAACGTGCCAATAATAGAGGTGAAGAAGGTGAAGATAATAGCACAAAAGAAATGGTATGCTCAACTCAGAGTCTTTACAGAGTAATGGGTGATGGCTCTGACCCCAAAAAATACAAAAAATAACAAATGGAGGCATTGGTGCTCACAAATGAGTGTATATCACTTCTTTCTTTAATGATGCACAGCAGCAAAAGAGGAAGAGGATCACAAGATAATGTAAACAATACAGGTTCCAAAACATTAAAAAAAAGCCTTTGCAGTGTTTTTATGAAGTAGGATTCAATCGGGCTTGTTAAGGAGTAAGAATTAAACATGCTGTGTTCTGTTGAGAAACATCAAATGCAAACAAACTAAAACACAAAGCAAACAACAAATTGTTTGCGACAGAAACTCCACAGGGTTCCTTAAAATGTAAGTAATTTGAGCTGACTTTATTCAGTGAAAGCAGACATGCAGAGACATTGTCACTTAACAGGAAATCAGAGTAGGAAATGAAAAGGAAGTGAGTTTCAGATGTTCTTCATCTGCCTCAATCATCAGAGTATAACAACATGCAGGTGAACTCCACTGGTGGAAACAGACACATGGTCATACTGCAGTGAAATTTTAGAATCATTTCACAATATCAGTGTCTGTTTTGGTATATGTAAAAACATTACAGCTAGTAAGATATTGAGCTTTTGAACTATGTGAAATTTAAATTGCATTATGATTAAAAAATGAAAAACAATATAAACTGAAATTCTATATACAGTGCATCTCACCATTTGGTGGAGAGTAACTAAGTACATTTACTAAAGAAATGTTCTAAATTTAAAATTGGAGGATTTTATTTATTTATTATATATAACTTTTTACTCCCACAGCATTTAGTTGACAGCTGTCGTTATTTTGATGTTGGATATTTGAAATACAAAGCATACGATCCTCTTATGAAACATGTGCATTCTTATGGATTAAACCACCAAACAGCATATAAAACAGTTAAATTACCCCCCCCCCCCCCTTTGTCCAACTACATTACTAAAATAAATGAATTACATATTTATAATAGTATAATAATATGATAATAGGATCTCATTATGGTATTTTCACTACTGAATGGAGTATATTCTAATTGAGCTATTTTCCAACTAAAGGACTTTTATTCAGCGTATTCATAAATTATTCGTCCTTTAGTTATCAAATGTGTCAGATCAAAAAAGATTATCAGAGCTGTGTGTCCTGGTTTAAGCGGAAAGTGTTTTTTTTGGACTTCACATAGCTGCTACAGTGATTTAAGTTAGTAAAGACACAACTGGCAAAACCCCAACATATTCTTAGACAATATTGCATGATATTCTGGTCCACCGATTCCAAAAAAAATTATATATATAAAAACAGAAATGACAACAATCTCACCTCATGGTCTGTTTAACAGCTGTGTTGTTTTCCTTCATATCACATAAGCTTCATCACAATGAGGAATGAACTTTAAACCTCAACTTTTAATCCAACATGGATAATGAGTCAAGACAAGTCTTCGGGAAAGATTGAAATCAAAATATATACAATTCTTTGGCAGCATGGGCAAAATTCATCTGCTGATGAAGATCATGTGATATTTTTGAAAGCCTCAGAACAGCTGCTAATTATACCTTTAACTGTTTTGTCAACTGTTGTTTCCACATTCCAGATTACACCTAAAGTATATAATTAGTGTTTGATTTTCTCTTGTAAATTGCCATTACATGTGTAAGTCTTAAAAATATGATTACGGTAGTTTTGTGAAAAAAAGTTTTTGGAATATTATTTAAAGATGTACTATATTTTCTACATTCTGGATGTTGTTTATATCCACTTGTGATGCCTTAAAAGCCAATGCTGCATGACACAAGAATAAAAAATAACTTCAGACACAAATGAAAATCAAATACCATATTAAGCCATCATTATGAATGTCAGCAGAAGCCACCAGGTGAGATGTTGTGCAGTGCTGTGTGAATAACATCTATATCAGCGTCTGATGATGGGAACTCATCAGCTTGCTTGGACGGAGATCTGCTCTGTGACGCATTTTTCACCTGTTTAGAATGCAGCGTTATCAGTTGGTTAACCACCCACCATCAACCTTCTCCTCCCGTCCCTCTCAGCTCTTCTCTCTATCTTTAGACATGCCTAGCAAACTGTTTCACGCTCTGTCTCTTCAGCGACGCCTGAGAGACCTTCCCTCTCTCGTTCTCCATAGACATGTCTGGCTCTACCCATTACCTTTCCCTAATAGAAAACCGGTTTTTCTACCAAACATTTCAGCAAATCTGTGTCTTCCAAACCATCATCCCTTTACTCTGAAACCTCTGAAAGCCTAACCACTTTATCTTTGTGTGTTCAGCACATTTGCAGGTTGAATTCAGGTGGAATTGTGTTTTGATGAAAACTAATTTAGTGCTGTTTGTGGCACTGCCGGTATGAATTTGGACCAATTAGACAGGAACGAAGGAGGCGGATAGAGAGAGGGGACTGATGTGAGTGGAGGCAAAAGAAAAGATAAGAATATTTTAAAGTCCGATGGAAGTCATTTCCTCATTTTGGAGTCTGTGAGTGCATGTGTGTGTTTGTGTGTGTGTCCTTTCTCCGTGTTTGATTGGCTTTGCATTATGATGAGTGTACGGGGGTGGCGGAGTGTTGACATGCAGAGCACAATGCCTCTATAAGCAACAGGATAATGAATGCATTTGGGCTCCCACGTTCAAAAACAACTAGCGAGGCTGTTTACTCTTTTAACAGACAATGTTCCTCTTTGCTTTTCTAATTTCTCTCTGTAAGTGGCAGTACAGGTGTATGGGTGGGTATGGGTGGGGGCAAGTGCAGATTAGTGTGTGTGTGTGTGTTTGTGTGTGTGTGTGTGTGTGTGTGTGTGTGTGTGTGTGTGTGTGTGTGTGTGTGTGTGTGTGTGTTTGTGTGTGTGTGTGTGTGTGTGTGTGTTTGTACGCACAACAGTGTTGAGTTCGACTGAGCTTCCAGGCACAGAAACTCATTTAGGCTGGAGCTTCAGTTCAGAAGAGGCCCGGGGCAGCGGTTCCTCCAGGTTGACATCAGGGATGGCTCACATTTTTACCCCGTTATCAGAGCTTCTCTCTGGGCTCAGCCTGGTGGGAGGCCTGGCTGCTTTGCCGTTCCTCCAGGCAAGACAGATAGCAACCAATCACTGGCACCAAAGAGACTACCCCTCGGCTCTTACTGCAGACTCACATTAGCATATCCAGGTGTGTGTGTGTGTGTGTGTGTGTGTGTGTGTGTGTGTGTGTGTGTGTGTGTGTGTGTGTGTGTGTGTGTGTGTGTGTGTGTGTGTGTGTGTGTTTGTGCTAATCAAAATGCAGTAGGGGTGCCTGGTGTACTCTGTGTGTGGGCTTAGCCTGAGTTTAATTCCCGGTCAAACTGGAGTGTTTGATCATATTTTGTTTACTTTTGTCATCCTTATCATCTGAAAACTGCATACATGCCTGCACTGACACACACACACACACACACACACACACACACACACACACACACACACACACACACACACAAATAGACAAAGCTTAATCACAGCAGCCCATGTGTGCACTGCATTCGCTGGTCTTTCTCATCTCATAGCACATGATTTATGTGAAAATTATTTGCTGCTACAAACACATACACACACACACACACACACACTGAGATGTATACACACTAACGCACACAGTCCGTCATTGTATTTATGACAGCAGGACGCTGTGCCAAGGGGATATTGGACTTTCTCTTCAGTTATCAATGTTTCGGTTTTGATTGATGACCTTTATTGTAATTATTTATTGAAAGGCAGGAACAGGATAATTAGAAAAGGTCTGGAGGGGAGGAAAGTGCTGATCCAGTGGGAATTCTGAGGAGGAAACCGGAACGCTGAAGGTGATAAAGTTCACGGCTCTCCTCAGAATTCCGTGTCAGTGAATGAGGAAGAGGAGGGGGAGATCTGCAGCAGGAATCAATGATCAGAGCTAATGGCATACTAATGATGTAACTACTCACCTATGCAGCACAGACAGAGGGGGAGAGAGAGATAGATGGAAAGACTGGAAGAAAGAACGAAAATTAATTTATTGAGATACTGAGGTGAACATCAGAGGTCTTAAATTGACCACTAATCAAAACAAGTCACAGACACAGTGAAGTAGAGATGATACTGAGGAAAGAATAACACTGAACAATTTCTAAATTTGATTCTTACAGGAGGAAATGGAGCGATCACCACATAAACATGGTTATCAAAGTAAAAAACAAGTAAGATGTAGTTTTTTATCTTTCGTTATGTACTTTCAGATGTCATTATTCCACTGTGTTAACTTGATATATACTTCACTTTCAAATAACTCACCATTGCTGCTTCGCATGATTATTAGTAGCGGAAATATGAAATCACAGTAATGCAGTTGTCATGGCTGTTCTCAGAGCAATCACTGATAGAGGTTGTGACTCATGCTCCTGCTTTCCCAATTTGCCGTGCACAACTGTAACTGTTATTGCTTAAAAACAGTAAATGTATACATCACACTTTGTTAAACTTCTTTTAACAGACTCCTAGAGCTAACAGTGATTCATAATTGAATAGTTGTTGAGATTACAAAAAGCCAAAACTATCAACCTCATGCTGGTATTACAGGAGAAGTCAGGGAATCATCTTCTTCATCCTCTGGGGACCATGAATGTCTGAACAACATTTTATGGTTATCCATTCAACAGTTTAGATCTTCCTTAAAATAATATATCCTGAAAAACCAGAGCCGAAGGTTCATTATTTACAGCTGTTGCCTTTCTCAGCACCATTCTGTGTCATAATTACCTCAACTGGCAATTAACAAACAATTACAATTCAATCTAATTAGATGGATACCAAATACCGTAATAGAGGTGACTTATGAAAAACAAGACTAAGAGTTTACAGCTTTGTTGGTGGTTCAACTGAATGCATGCTCACAATGATAATGCTAGCATGTTGCTATTTAGCAGGTATAATGTTAGCATGGTAACAACTTAATTAACAATCTAATTTGCACTGAACATCTAAGGCTGATGGGAATATCATTATTTTTGAAGGTAAAGTGTGTTGCTAGATGAAAATAAGGGAACCGGTTCTTATAATAAATTGGGAACCATGAACAGCTGTGCAACATGTGGTGACAGTCTTTCACATCCGACCAACAGACCAACATTGCCATCATTAAAGTGCAGTCACAATACAGTTCCGTCTTACAAATATTTTTCCATTTCCTGTTCACTTCTATTGAAGTCCATCCAACAGACAAATTAAAACATGCATTTCTTGTTTATTTTTGATGTCCAGCCAGCTCCTGCAGATTTGCAGGTCAGACTTTACCTTTGTTCAGAAGTGCAGGGAAATTTCTGTGAATGCAAACTTAATGTGATCTTAGACCCACTAACATGGTCAGAAACAAGTCTCAGTTATCAGTTTGTTACTGTACAATAATGGTAAACATGTTGCAGCATGTATTTAGTAAATTTGAAAAACATACAGTACCAGTCAAAAGTTTGGACACACTTTCTCATTGATGTGAATTGGAAAGTGTGTCCAAACTTTTGACTGGGACTATATATTGACATGTTTGGATAAACGTGAGACCAGGTTACTGAGAGAACTTATGCATTCACACAGTGCTGGTCAGTCATCAGTTTCCCCTTTTACTCCAAATGATGAACTAAGCATTCACAGCATTTGGACTTATAGCAAGGTGAGAGAACCAGCTCTGCAGTGCACAATTTTTGCTTATTATGTGGATGTGTGTGACTTTGATAAATGACCTAATGTTCAGCTTGGACTTAATTATACCTTATTTATTTCAATATCAGTTTGAGTCAAACCTTGGATAGAATTACTTTGGAAACAACTATGAGTAAAAAATATTTCCTTTTATTCCTGTGCATTGTTGCCAGTTATATTTTCATTTCTGTGAAATTTGCCTCACACACTCATGTGCACATGGAAAAGGGAAAAAATCCCTGTAAGAAACCTTATCAAGCGTATACCAGTCAAAAGTTGGACACACTCTCCCATTCCTTTGAATAAGACAGTGTGTCTAAACCTTTGACTGGTACTGTATATGACTAATGAATCTGGTTCCCACAGCAGGAACCTAGTTGTGGATTAGCCAATTAAGGATACCAGGTTCATTTTCACAATAGCCAAGTTACTTACTGTATGTGTATGTAAACATAGTAATTGGTTTGTTGGTCTTTGATCTACTTTTTTGGGTTAGTGGATTAAGCAAAACATGGTTGACACATCAACATTTCTACTGTGTATGCCTTAAACTTAAGTCATGTACACAGCTGCAATTTCAGAGGTTTTTAAGTGTTTGCCACAGTACTGCTATTGAAACAACTTCCCTTTCATCTAGTGGGATGAAATGGAAAATTAGCACTTGTAACTGTGTAACGTTGCATCCAAAATGATTAAATCTAAATGCAAGCTGAGACCGAACTAAACTGTGTTGAATGTTAGAAACTGTAAAGTTGAACCACGAAATTGGTCAGTTGTCAAAGCTCAACGGTAGACTTTATGAAAGTCTAACACAGGCAAGAGGAAGTGTGCGCTCTCCCACTCCCACTGCAGAGCCTGTCCTCTCATCCTCTCTCTGCACCATCAGTTAAAAATCTCAGCAACCGCCTCATCACACACAACAGATATTTGTCATACACTTAAAGTCTGCCAATACTGGTTCAGAAAGTGTCAAATTTATACGTCTGGCTCAATGGCTGACTGTTTGTTCTTTGTCTGGTCGATCAGTGTTTAACTGTCATCTGATTGCTGCCATGCTTCATATTGACAAAGGGACATCCATCAATGCTAATTAACTCTCTAACTGAAGCTAATGGAAGGATGAACCCTAGCTCCATTTCACCATGAAGCACAATGGCAGCATAATGGTTATGGTTTGTTTTCTTTTTCTCATTAATGTTTCCTATTGTCTTCTTTTAATTATTATTTTAAATAGATAAGCACAAACTAAGAGCTCTGTATATCTTATTCATGAAATGTGAGAAAGAAACCGTTATTTTAAGTAGTGGACTGATACAGCCAGGATGTCACTGGTGCAGTTATTGCAACTGAAAGTGCACATGTGTAAAGAAGATAAAGGATGGAGTTTGATTTGAAACCAAGGACCAAAGAATATCTGTCAGCTTTCAGATGCAGCTTTCCGCCCACCGTATAGGGACAGGATTTTCCCAAACAACTGAAATGGATGAGTACATTGGGTCTGATGTGTCGTAGTGATCCAAATTATTTATGTGGTTTGCTGTGGAGTAGTCTGGGAAAATGGTGACTTATTAAAATTATAATCTAAAATTATAATCTTTTAATTTTTCTAAGAATATATTATCAGCATAAGCCTGAGTTGAACTATGGTATTTTCCCAGAAAGCTATACAACCTTTATCTAATCTGGTAATTTCATTGAGATCTCCATTGCAAGACCAGACTACAGAATTAAATTAATTAAGTGGGAAGACCTTTGTAATTCATTTCATGTATATAGTGCAAAGTACTGGAACCATATACTATAAAGATGTATATCATGAAGTATGACGTCACCCATTGGAGTGGTTTTTAAGTCCGGAGATGCTGCTTAGGGTTGGCGTCACCTCTTCCGTTTGGAGACAGGTCCTTACAAATAAGGAGTGTGGGGCGTTGCCTTCCACGTTTGCACATTTACTGGGAACACCGAGCAGTGCACACCTGGGCTAACGTGAGGCAGGTATTATAATCAAATAACAGTAAAGCCTTAGAAAAGGGACACTTTTTGAATAGAAGTCAGTTGGATGATTTTGGAGCCAGCATCTAGCTGCCGTTGGTGGCATTGCACTTTAAGGTACTTTCACAGTAGAGGTATCAACAGTCTGTCCTGGCAGTAGAGTTAGATATAAGATATGTAATATACTGAGGTTGTTTTACAAGGATGGACATAAAAATGTTCTCTTAGTTCTCTTCTTGTTGCTTGTGAGGATCATTCTACTTTTTCATTAATACACAGTAATTAGGATTTTAACTCCAGTAATGTAATCCCATTTAGATATATATAGTAACATACCTTGAAAAAACTATGTTGATATCGGGTCGAGTGAAATATGTTTGGGGTCTATGAATGGTACCAACCATTTATAAGAAACCGGTGTTCTTCTTAAAAATAATAATTTCAAAAATTAAGAAAATGTGGTGGAAAACAAACAACCGTTACATGAACAAAGTGACAGTGACAGCACTATGTATCTCAACCTGTACCAGAGTAAACAGAAGCCTAATCTAGTCTAAATTACGTTTACCCCATGGCAATACAGAGGTTCATTTACTTTATCTACAGGGGCACCACAGTTTTGATGATTTCCTTATTGCTTTCGTAATGAAAAACTGTAGCTTCTTGCTGGTTTATGTGCACTTGGACACATTATTTATTAGTAATATGATGTCTGCTGAGAATTTAAACACATAACAGTCACAAAAACACTAAATTGACACAAGGTTCGGGGCACCTTCCCTCACCACAGCATTCTGAATAAACAAAAATGTATGCATGAACACAGTACAATCATTAATTTCCTCTGAAACACACTTATCTCGTATGGAGTGGTAAGGGAGATAAGGTGAGAACTGCAGCAAAAGAAAACAACAAAGAGGTACACCAATGACAGATACTGCAACTACACACCAGAATTTCCTCAAATTTTCTGTATGAATACTTACCTCCTGTATCTACCCTCCCTTTCTCCAAAACAACTTTTTTTCCCAGGCTTTTATCTGACTGGCTGTTGAGGAAAGGCGCATGAGGCTGCCTCAGTAATGTGACATTTAGACAAATTCACCAGGCGTACCGGCGGGATGCTGCCTCCACTGTGCACGAATGTCTGCAAATTTCTGCAAATACACCTTTGTGCGTATGTGTGTGAGTGTGCTTTCATATGTATATGTGTGTTTAAAATTGGGTTGACAATCTGCCTAACTGCGAGAGGTGGAGGCTCTGCTTTAAGACACACATGCTGCTTCAGCGTTTGGCAGACAAGCTGCAGCCCTTTTGATGTTTGTGTTCTCAATGAGCTTCCATAGTCATAAGTCAGCGCAGGAGGCCTCAGATCCTGTTGAAACAGAACGTTTCTCTTTGAAAACCTACAGGACCCAACTGTGTTACCGGACCAGAAGCCTTTATCTCTTTCCAATAATATCACTAGTCATTTTCCTGCTTTTCTCCCATCTTACTACCACAGCTCTGTGTTTCATTCTGTGTCTGTTTCTCCGTGTTTTTCCTCTCACTTCTTTTTGTCACCACAAAACTCCATCATCAGATCTGTCTGGCTGTGAACCTTGAGCAGCCCGAGACAGACGGTCATGGTGAATTGGTAATATGAGTCACAACTGAGTATTGGAAACATGACAGCCTTCCGTTTTTTGTTGGGGTTTTTTCGCACAGAGCTTTCAAGAACATTCGCACAGGGTTTTTTTTTACAAAAATGTAAGAATACACACTGAGATACAGCAGAGATACACTTGAGTACAATGCAGCGTTTCAATTTCCAGGCAGAGGATGTGAAGTAGGAGGACGCTGAATAGATGGAAATAAATTCAGATTAATTGGCAGGGGAAAGAAGCAATGCAATGAAATTAGGATGGAGAGACAACTAAAGAGGGCACCTTTCACCCCAATGAAAAGAGGGAGAAACTCAAAGAGGGAATATTTAAGGAAAGAGAGAACGTGTGTCTATGTGTGTGTCAGAGGCAACCAAGTGTACAAAATCAAAGTGCTTGCACCTCAATCAGTGAGAGTTCAGATGGAGGGTGACAGAGTGTGTAGCAAAGGGGAGGATGAAGAGAGCGGTTTTAAAAAAGAGGAAAGAAATTAGATGAATCAATGGAAGCATCTCTGCGGTTATTTTTCATCTTTTAGGGTCAATTCTATTCCATTACTATTTATCCTCAATCACACAGTTTTCGCATTATGGCAAAGCAGAGCATCCAAACACTGAGAAAATTACTGGGGGTGAATTTAATTTCTCAATCTCCAAATTGATTTAGTGGAACCTCCTGCACTGGAGGCTACAAACCGACCTCTGAATTTAGCTTATATTATAGCTTCTGGTGTGCGCTGTCAAACAGACGGGATTTCAGATCAGCGCAGAGTTATGACCTGACTACACTAAGATGATAAGATGATTAAATATCTAATTCACTTTAGATCATTAACTTTAATCTGCTGATACTTAGGAGGCAGAAGAGGCTGGTGGGGGAGGATAGGGAGGAGGGGAGGGGAGAGAAAGAGAGGGAGGGGGAGGAGCTCCACGCTCTGGCTTCCATCATTCAGTATTCATCATGGAATCAGTTTTATCTTCACTGTCCATCTGACAAAATGCAGAGAAGGACAGAAAAAAACAATCCCAATGAAAGAAGAGGAAATATAATGTATGTCAGTCTGTTTTTTTCTATCTGCTCTATCTATTTTATCCATCTGCTGCTGCACTTTCTGTGTGATTGAGATGACGTTATCCTGTTACATCCCAAAATAGGAGCCTTCATCATGGTACTTGTCTTAAAGAAACATACCAGTGTTTTTGTATATTTTGGTTCATTGACTTCAAATCTTCAATACTTTAAACTACTACTAGCCATATCCTCAAGTATTTAATGGTTTTTTAGATTAATTAAAATGTTTGTCTTATCTCCAAACTGTATTTTTTTCATTTATTTAATGAAAATCAGTATGCAGAGACTTGAAATTTGCTGATACGTAACATATTAAAGAGAACATTTAATTACTATAATTATTATGAAAAAATATGATGTAATTCTGTGATAGTTTGCGTGAAAAAAAGATTGTTATTGCAGATTGGTGTGCTCATGTATGTGCAACATTCAGGACTCAGTCAAACAACATCAGTTTTTAAATTTTCCTTTTCACTTTCAGTCTATGTGTGCTGATCATTTTACTTTTTTTCTTCAGTTTTAATTTCTGTAGCTTGAGATTTTCAAAGTGGTCCAGCAACCAAGTGTCACACATCAGATGTCAGAGCTTAATTTCAGCCCAAAAAACATATCCTCAGAAGTCTTTAAAACAAAACAATTCATGTTTTTAACTACATTTTTCACAATACCGTAAAATAGTGTCAAGTTGCAAAAGCTTAAATGTTCAGTTATAAATTCCAAAACATACACAAGTATGAATGGATGAACTGAAAAGAAAAACGCTGCCTGTTTGGTAGGAAAACTCTAAAAACCTGTTGCATGCTTTGGGAAACCTTCAAGCAGGTTTTGTTTGCTCTACTTGTTCCTCCTGTTAAAAGATCCCTTTTAATGCCTTTTCATTGGAAGTGAAGGGAGACAAAATCAACAGTACTCCTTTTGAGCCAAAATGTGTTTAAAGTTTATTTGGAAAATTCCCTCTTTAGGTTTCTCTTGAGTTTGTTGATTGGCAGCCTTGAAAAATTGGGAACTATCCTTTCAGGAAACATGGTAAACTTCTTTACGTTAAAATGTAAGGTTTATGGTCAGGTAACTAAAACACTTGGTTATGGTTAGGGCAAAACAGTGGTTATGGCTAATAAAAAGGTGAACATTAAATGCAAACTGCATGAATTAAAGGCGCATTAAATGCCCCTCCACCACCATGGCACAGTACCTCCTGCAATGTTACTGAATGTTGGCACTGGACGTAAATTGTAAATTGTGCAGAAGTGTCCAGTATGACCATAATTGCTGTGAGCTCTTCATTATAAATTGTGTTAAACTGCAATAACTATGGGGAAATAAAAGTTCATCCACCTCCTCTAAACTTACTTTGCAGTTGTCGAGCCCATCGTTGAAGGTACTGCATCTTGCCAGTGAAGGCAGTTCACCTCATCGACTGGGACCACACTGATAAGGCAGAGAGGCAGACATTTGTTTTCATGTCCTGAGAAGATACTTTGGCAGGCCCATTGCTTGACTGAAACAGAGCTTTGGTTACAGTCTGCAATCTGTTGGTGTCAGAGAGACAATTCTGAAGCCAGATCCTGCAGCTATCTTTGGAACAATATTGTATTTGCCAATCAGTCATGTCAATACTGTGCAATTGACATGAGGCGGAAGTTGAGTTAGGGGGCAAAGGGGGGATGTCGATCAGATCAAACGGCTGAAGAGATGAAGCTGACACAGACGAGAGGCGGAATGGGATTCTGAGGTGAAAACCACCAACAGCCCAATAAGTATTGTCCATTTATTTCAAAGGAGATAAGCGGTGACAGAGGATAGTGTGGATTTTCTCTCTGTGAGAACCTGATGCCATGTGGCTTACAATAAAAAGAAGAAAGGACATGACGAGGGCAGAGACGACAAGAATAAAAAAGAAAAGTGAGGAGTAGAGGAGAAAAAAAGGAGAAAGAAGGGGGGAGGAAAGGGGAAAATGAGTGAAACAGTGTGAGGTTACTTCCATTAGCCACTCTTTGTCTTCCAAGAACTGGAGCAGCAGCTAGATCAGATTGCACCCCACTCAAACAAAGAGCTTTGGTTATTTGAGTCCTCTTGCATTGTACCAGCTAAATTTCCCAAGACAAATGTTGACAGAGAAAATTGATATTGACTGCAATATTATTCTCCGCCGATCACAAGGCATTTCCTTCACCAAAGTTGGGATCTATGAAGTCTGCGCAGTGTTTATCTGCATTCACATTAAACTGAGCTTCAGCCATGTGGAAAAGGGTGTAAACATCGACTTTGTATAGAAAATTAGTCATCCATTTGCACTAAATTAAACTGGCTTATACACTTAATATTACTACTGATGTGAAAATGAAATGTATGATAAAAACTTACTTTGCAATTTGGACATTTTTAAATGATGCATTATTCTGCAAATTTGCAGCTCTGATAATCAAGTTTAACTTTTTTTTTCTTTTACAAAATACTTGAGTTCACTCTTGTTTGTCAGCTATTGAGCCAAAGTAATCTCCGCAAATCAATACATGCTCAGTGGCCAGTAAACAACAGACAATGGTTATGCACAGCATTTTAAATAAACCCTTAATCATTAACAACCGCCTTGAAACATGACATAATCCAATTCCCTTTAGACACATGCCTGTATGGACTTTAAACCCTTGTGTCAGTGAGAGAGAATTAAGTATAAAACCTGCACCACCCATAGAAAAAATATGTCCTCTGGCAAAAAGTTCAAAGGTCAACTTGTCACTAGAAAATAATAATCCTACGGAGAAAAGCACGAGAAAAGCACGGGCGCTCAAAAATGTGCGCACACACACGCAGGGGAATGTTCCAGCAGTGTTATACAGACGACACGGGGTAGGTTAAGCCTGGGGTATGCTTGAAATGAACTCCTGTCGTCCAACAACGTCAAGGCATAAGCGTTTGTACCTGTTCCAAATGGCCACACTTGAAGGTGGGGTGAAAGGCTTGCTGTCACACAGAGGGGCAGATGAGATGATTCATTCAAATGGGGACAATGGCACACGCTTTTGGACAATCTCATCTCTCCTCAAAAGCGTTCATGGTGTTGTGCTCCCTATACAAGAGAAAAGGTGACAGAAGTAGCTGTGGGAAGAATGAAAAAAGAAATGTGGAGCGACTGCTGTCTCTCACCTCTCGACCCGCACAATCGCTGTATGAAGTAGATGTGATTGTTGGACTGTTTGGTTTTGGAAAAGTAATAAAAACTTTCTGATGCAACCTCTCAACATCTGAAAGGTGGGTGTGACGGGGTTTCAGATGTTGTTTGATGATCTGACAAGTGCTTCACTTGAAGCGTACTGACATTTTTAATGAGGTGGGAAAGAAAAAAAGAGCTAAAGCTGCAGGTGGATACATGCTCAACTAAAACATTGCGTCTCCTATAGGGCTGCAACCAATGATTACTTAAATAATTGATTAATTTGCAGATTATTTTCTTGATTAATTGATTGGTCTGTGACATGACATGTTGAATTTCTTCGAGGCCATGGCGATGTCTTCTATTTGCTTGTTTTATCTGACTAACAAAATCTAAAGATTACTGTTATAAGGAGTATGATGATGAACAAACAGCAAATTATCACATTTAAGAAACAAACAACATTTACAATAATCGTTTGCTGCAGCTATATTCTCTGAGTCATTTTGATAATTGCTGATTTGCAAAAACAAATACATTTTGAGAGAAATGTTATGCTGCCCAGATTAGATTTTATATTATATCAATATAATAAGGAAAAGTTTTAAATGACTACACCTGACAAGATGCTTTGATTTTTATATTGAAGCTGTTTGCAAAGCTTTCACAGTGTATTTCACTTGTTTCCCCAACAATATCTTCTCTTGCAATAAAATATAATAATAACAAATGTTATTTATAGAGCAATGTAGGCACTCAAAGACAGGGTACTCAAAGATGCTTTACACAGAAGAAATAAAAATCTATGTATAAAACACACTAAAAGCAAGAGAACAAACTCAAAGTACATTAAGTAGCAGGGGACATTAAAAAATCCACTTGTAGCAACAGAATTGTATTTTTATTTAATGGCTTAGGCAACTCAGAACAAAGAAGTAAGGTTAGTGAAACATTGTGGTTGTGGTTAAATATTGAATAAATCTGTAAAAAAAAAAAAAAAAAAAAAGTAACTTGAGGCACAAGACAACATATTTACTGTACTTACACTGAACTGAAACCTCAATCTTTAACTGAAACCACAATGCTTCTGCTGTCTGAACGTAACCACATGTAGGACTCATGATGTAAAGCCTGGTATCTGGTGTCCAAGTCTTTCACTTTGTAAGCTTTCCATGTACTCCAAACCCATATTCGCGACTTGCATGTGGTCCAAAAAGTAGCCACATTTAAAAAGAAATATTGCCAATGGATATAATCCAGGCAGCAGTGGCATGTCCCTCTGAATGTACCTGGCAGGACAAATTAGTGGTATGTAAACAGAATTACTAGAGGACAGGATGGCACAATGACATCTCACTATGTACACACTCATGCAAAATCACCTGTACACATACAATTCACAAACACACAAATACAAATGTGTGTGCACAACATTACATCAACACAAACTCCTATTATCACACTGTAAAACGTCCTCAGTGTCCTCTCTTTCTCAGACACGCATAGTCAAACACTAACAGTCTCTGGAATGTAGGAAATACATGGCGCCCAGTTTTGTTTTCTTTCTACAGTGTGTGCACTTCCCCTTAGGCACATCCAAAGAAAATATTTGTGTCTGAAACACTCTGAAGGTTCAGGGAATAATTCATTTCAGGTCCTCATGATGAAAACAGATTGCTAATTCTTTTGACTTAATTTTATTTTGTTTGTTTTTAAAAAAACAAACCAAAAAGTCAGTTCACACCAGAGTTGGGAAGAGTATGTGTTTGTGTGTGTGTTGTGTGTGTGTGTGTGTGTGTGTGTGTGTGTGTGTGTGTGTGTGTGTGTGTGTGTGTGTGTGTGTGTGTGTGTGTGTGTGTGTGTGTGTGTGTGTGTGTGTGTGTGTGTGTACCGTGTTGCCTTTGTTTTTATGTTTTTTTCCCTCAATGGAATTTGGTCCTGGCCGCTGGCTGAATGAAAAATAAAGCACAAACAGACGGAGCATGTCTGAGCATGATGTGTGTGTATAAGTGTGTTTGTGTGTGTGTATGTGCGTGTGTGCGCAGGGCGGACATTAGAGCCTGACAGCAGATTCCTAAAGATCAAGACAATGTAGGGACAAAAATGTAAGCACCATGAATGAACCCTGTTTTGCTTGTGTTAACTTGAACTATAATCCTCTGACCACATGTTTATTTAACATGACAGACATTTTTTAATTGGGGGTATTTTATGGGTCTCAAGCATATGTAAATATTTGTGTGTGTGTGTGTGCGTCAATGCGGTGTGTGTTTGTGTGTGTGCGTCAATGTGCTTACAGTATTTGATGTTTCTTTCTTTTCATAAACATATGTGACTCTCATTTCATCATAACAAGACAAACTTCACTAATAAAATGTTCCAAAAATACATTACAAGTGTAAAAGACACAAAGAGACACAATATGTGCATGTGACACACTGGAGCAGGACATAATACACAGCTCGAAGCCTTCGGAAACAGTATGAAAATATCCATCTAAACAGGATCATTATGCAAAGGCAACAATAAACTGGTTCTGATGATAAACAGACTGTCATATCTCCACACCCGAGCCAGAGGGCAACACACTCTGTGACATCCATCTTCTTTAAGTAACGCCGCTCGTAATGACGCTGGTGCATGGTGAGAGGAAAGCACACACACACATGCGCCAATGTACCGTCATAAACACACAGACGTTAATGCTCACAAACATACAGTATTAATATTCCTCTCTGTCGCATGAACACAGCAAGACAAGCTTACACACACATACACACACACAAAAATCTCCCAGTATTTAATACAACTGGCTAATGCCAGGGGCGAGGCAGAAGTCATAATCATGAGTGTGTTTAACAGCAGTGTGACAAGCTGATGCTGCTTCAGTGTAAGTAAAGAACATTTAAATAAGCAAGTCTGATTATTCAAGACTGAGCCTGGCTCGCACATGCTGGTTACCCTCACTCGCTCAGCTCCAGTCATGCTGGGATAAGCTTGGGACAGGAATGGGACATGGGGAAGAAAAAAGAAAAAGAAAAACATCCTCCGTCAAGGTGCAAAGAGTCCAAACATAGCCTGAGCCAAGCTGAAGTTTTATTATTTGACCAATGCAGTTAATTCACGTGACATGGTTGTAAACTAAGGATTTGCTGAAGTCATGGAGATGCACATGTGGTGTCCACAAAGCTGTGGTAAACTCAGAGGAGATGTGGTGGATGTGTGTATGTGTGGGTGGGAGGACAGTGGGAACAGATCCGTTTAGTGCAGGATGTACAACTAAGATGATTAATCAAATTAAAATAAGATAATTTTAGTGGTTGATTATTTATTTTAAGTCATCTTCGAAAGAAAAATTAACAAACTTTACATACATCTGGCTTCTCTAGTGTGATAAGTGTGTTAAAACAGGACAGCAGCAGACTCATTGTATGTTTAATACCAATAACAAGCAGTTTGATGGTAAAATTATCATTTTATAGACCCACAGATTAATTGATTAATTGAGAAAATAATTGGCTGATTAATTGATCATGAAAATGGTCACAGCAACACTGGCAGGATGTGACAGGATGTGGCTCAAAAGGAAAGTAGAGCTGGAACTTATTAAATGTCATTCTTTCAAGCTTTTCAAATGCAAGATTTGCTGCTATTCTTACTGTTTTATCAAAGTTAATAATATATCTTTGAGTGGAATGTTGATCAGACAAAAACAAGCAATTTAAATATATCACTTTTGGCTCTGAGTGAAGCTTTTTTAGATTACCAAGCACCAGAGCCTTAGGGCCCCCCAAAAGCCCCAGGTTCCCTGCATAAGAATAAGTTTTGGTAACTTGATCATTTGCATATTTTTTTGGAACTTCTCTATGATACATTATCCACGTAGGCATGACATTATTACATAGTGTTGTGGCCATTTCTTGTACAGTTTTAAACTTAAATTTTATTTTAAATTGTTGCTCACATGTTGCATATTCCTGATAAAGTTGTGATAAAGCACCACAAACTAGAACAAATTAAGATTACTTACATTGGCTTATTACTATAAGAAGCTGTGATCTGCATTTGTCACTACAGTCAGACAATTTCAATGAACAAATAATCAGCAGAATTACAGTACCTATCATTTTTACTGTTGATTAATGCAGCTTTTTTATTAATTGAATGACTGATTAGTTGATCAAATATCATAAAATAGTGAAAACTGCCAAACACACCCACACAACTTGCTAACTTTATCTGAAAAACAATTTAAAACCCCCAAATATTCAATTAACAGTAATAATAAAATAGAGAAATGAAGTGAATCTTGAGAAGTTGGAATAGGAGTGTAAACATTCAAACATCACATGTAGGTGAAAGGCTAAAAGTAATGCCCACACACTGACTCATGCCACAAATGTATTAAAATAGAGAAGTTTTGCATTTTTGGCCTTTCTTTGTCAGGTCAAAAAGGAAAAAAAGACTGGAATTGAAAACCATAGTTAAAGTTGTGGTTTGGGGTCAGTGTGTGGGCATTACAGGGTTCCTCTTTTGATCATTTGAGAAACTAGAACAAGGAACTGGCATTTGTTTCTTACTAAACGACTTAGATGATTATTAAAAAATGTTGTACATTAATATTCTATGACTAATTGGTTAATAGACTAATTATCACTTCAGGACATCCACTAGCTCCTTATGTATACACAGCAGTAGTGGAGGAAGTACCCAGATCCTTTTCTTAAGCAAAAGTATTAATACAGCAAATACTCCAAAATACTCTATTACAAGTAAATGTCCTGCATGAGCCAGCAGCAAAATGTAGTTAAAATATTGCATTAAAAGTAGTGGTTTGGTCCCTCTGACTCGTATATTATTATATATGACATCATTAGATTATTAATACTGAATCATCAGTGTGAATCATGTTAGCTGCTGGAGGTGGAGCTAAACTTTAAACTACTTTATGTACAGTTAGCTAGTTTAGTCCCCTAGGGTTCCAGCCCCTCCAAAGGGTCAACAGGTAAATCTGAAGACTCATAAGATGATTAATGGGAGAGGAACGAAGAAAAACTGTTCTGATACATAAGTTCAGTTCAGTTTTTGGACTTTTTTCAAATTTTTGGTGACATTTTTGATAATTTGAACATTCACTGAAATGAAAGCATATGAGAAGTTTAGAGGGAAAAATCACTATTTGGTGGAGCTGTTAACAAATCACATCTGAAATGTGACATGACTACACACTGCTCTTTGTAAAACGTCAAAAACCAAAAAGGTTGGAAACCACTGGTTTCATCTTTAACAATGTGCTGTCTTTTAAAAGCTTATTACATTGGGCCAAATCTTCTAGAGCTGTCAAATAAATGTAGTGATATTTCTTTGTGAAATGTAGTCGAGTGGAAATATAAAGTAGCATAAAATTAAGGTGAAGTAAAAGTAGCCTACCTCAAAATTGTACTCAAGTACAGTACTTGAGTAAATGTACGAAGTTACTTTCCACCACTAATGCACAAAAACTGTTTTAAAATACAGCTGTAGTGTCTGACTGTCTGAAAATTATGAACACCTGGCCCTCCTGAACTCTCCCTGAGATGAATTATGTTATGACAGGTTTGACGAAGAGGATGAGTACGGAGGCCGTTGGAGATCCAGATCCAACTGGGAAATCATGGAATCTGAAACTGTGTAGAAGCACACAGGCAATTATAGCCTGACTAAACACACATCACATCATCAACCCCAAACCGCTCAAAGTGAAAATATACCCTCATCCCTTACCAACCTCATTTGCCGTCAGCCACAACCAACTGCTGTTTTCACACCCACGGGCTTGCTGATTGGGCTGATCTTACTGATTGAGCTTCATTTAAGAAACATGTGGGAATCAGGCCTGGTAGCGTACCAAGATTACACGCAGCTAGTCATTTCGCTCTGCCCTATTACCACAATAAACATCTGCAATAACAAATGCTTGAGAAATTGCCGCTAAAACCTCAGAGGGGAGTAAGGGGGTAAAAAATAGCTTTGGTAGAGCTGGTCTTATTATCTGAACATCCAGCAGTTGAAACATGTCTCTCTCTTTGCTCCTCATACATGTGATTAGTCAAAACATGTTAGACAGTAACCATATAAATGTGCCTGACAAGTTATTTGGCTGCAGGACTCAGTGCTGACCACCAGTGGCAGCAACACAGAAGCAATGTGAACCAGCAAGAGCTGTTGATCTCACGGTTGTAGGGCATTCAGTCTGATTTTTAAATGAATCAGTTTGGCGTTTTTTTAGGGGGTTTTTGTACTAATTATATTTGAACTTTTATGAGTGCTTTTGTCACAATTTCTTATAATAGGAAGTAGCATTGTATCGAAAACAGAAGTGCAGGAATAGTTCACTGATGACATTTTAGGGACATTTTGTTTAAACTTCCCTTATTGATTTTCTTGTAAATGCAACAAGTCCGATTTAGATCAATTTTATTTCGATCAGCAAGGCAACCACTCTCATTTTTATATGTTTGATCCAATGGAGGTAGTTATAATTGCTTTAACTGATACTGTTTGTTCCTCATTAGCCTAACACAAACTGATTCTGAACTGATGTGTATGTGTATGTCTGTTTCTGTACTGTTCCAGCTGAATATTTCATGGATAAGTCATTCTTGATTAACTCTTACATCATATTGTTAAAGTAACGTTGCCATTTTCTATGTTTCCTTAGGGAGATACAACAAGTCCAGTGTAGGGTGGAGCGAATGGTGACTATAGTCTGCACAACATTTTAGACTAAGACATAAAATAATGTATTTTTCACAAACCATATGAGGATATTTCCCACTAAAAGTCACTATTTCAAAACACTGTTAAAAAGATACCTTTAAAGAAGAGCTTTTAGATGGTAATTTTCTACCAAGGTTGCATGTTTTTAAGTAAGACTTGAAATGAGACAGCCTTGAATTAAAAATTGAAAGTATTATAGACTGGATCTGTTCATAACAAACATATTTTATGAAAAAAGGTCAAGAAATCAGCAGACTTTACTCCTTTGCACCACATTTTTTTATCTAAACTTTTGGTCAAGACCTTAGTCGGAGCATGAGGAGACATGCCTGATTCACACAGAGCTTAGTCTCTTACATGTAAGAGGGGTCATCAGTTAACAATCAACACACCTAAGGGGATAGGAGACATTTTTTAGACAAATGTGTTCACAGAAAGACTTAGTCCTACCAGTACAAGCAGGCTTCTGGTAGTTTTACCAACATAAATTTCATCATAAGGATATTTCAAGATGTAAATCCCATTCTGGATGGATAAACACATCAGATACAAAAATCCTTTGTTTTACTGGAATTGTTAAACAGGGCACAATTGTCTCATGAGACAAAATCGTGTTGTAATGGGGCCAGCAACGTCACTGGTGCTGGGAGAAACATGAGCTTGTACCAGCTTGTTTCTGAAGTCTGGTCCTGGCCTCTAAAAAAAGGGGGCTGGATGTTAAAATTGTTGGCCAAGAGAGCAACCAGACAACGGCAAATAACAATGTTTCAAAGAAGTATTTGTGATAGCACAAGAGTGAGTACTAGCGCTGAAAGATGGGTGCTGTTTCTTATCTTCAGAAGAGCTTCTCTTGATTTAGTAAGGGCACACTCTTGAGTATCTTCCAAAGTGGGCAGAGTACCCTCTCTTTATAAACTCCCTACAAACTCTCTAAAACAGCATATAGATACTATTTAATGACAGTAATTCCCAAAATGCATCAGCACATGAATTTTAACACTTTACCTTTGGAAGATATAAAAAAGCCCATATGTGAAGTCAATTGATTTTTCATTTTAGAAGCAATTTTTAAAAAATCTTTGTCAGATGTGATCTACAATTTGTCAATAATTCCACAAACTACAGCAAAAATCTATACTTAAAAAAAAAATGTTTGTAGTTTTTATAATTATAATTATAATGTTATTAACCAACACAAGCAGCAACCTAACACAAATATAATATAGTAAAATACACACACACACACACACACACACACACACACACGCATAAAACAAACACACAAAAAATAAAAAAATAAAAAAAGTTGGGGGGGGGGGGGTTACATATATTGCCATCTGTTCACGTCATCTTAAGGCATTTTTCCTCTATGGTTTTCTAAAAGATTTAAATAAAGTCCATAAGGCTAAAAAGCTCCATCTGTAGTCTTCAGGACATGGTGGCTGAGAAGGGTGACCATATTGAGTTATACTTATCTAGAGAGATTATATTTGTGTAAATTATATTTTCAACTTTAGTTATTTTCAACATTGCACCAGTCTACTCTTGAATGTGTGGAATGCTGCTGCTCTTACAAAATTAACTTTTTGGCAACAGCAAAGCTGCAGACACCCACATATTATTGATTAGGTCATCTAAACAAAACCCCTATTATACAGTGTACAACGTCAGACTTAATAAAAACTTGTCACAGCACAAATTTTCTGGAATACTTCAATCCAAAACTTTTGAACAGTGGCACATTCCCGATACATACAGTATGAGGATATGACCATTTATTAGTAGATGAGCATTTCCTGTAAATGCCTCCACACCCTGGGAGTCCAGTGACACCCGTGTAATATTTTGGGCTGGGTTAGTTGCAATGAGACATTCTTGGAGGTAGACTGAGCTCTTCTCCAGACCCATTCATCATTAGTTATACTACAGCTTAGACCCAAGCCCTTTTCAGATGGAAAATCTCATAATATTTTGTTCATAACTTTTTTTTATAGATACTTTTTCTGTTTAATTGAGAGATATATCTTGCAAGTAAACATATGTCGCAATAGGGGGCTTTGGGTTGTTCTTTAGCCTGATTCCTAAATGTAAAAACTGCCTACACCCACACACAGTCTGTCTCTCACCCTCTCTCTCTTCCTCTCACTCACTCACTCACTCACTCCCCACCACACACACACGCTCACTTCTCCATTACATAATATGCTTTTTACATTTTTTTTATCAGAAGTCACTTGTGTGCAATACACTTATTAACCTGTTTACCACTATGTGCAATATAGCGCCTGTGCAGCAATGTGCACTATAATGCATATTTGTAAATATTTGAATTTGTCTCTCTCATATCTTCCTTTTTTCTCACATTTTATCATATATTCTAATCAGAAGTAGAGCTAGAAGAAATTATATTTCACTGCTGTCAATGTTTTCATCCTCTATGTTGCTGGTGAGTGGCAGTTCAGCTTGCTACCGCTAGCCAAACAGCGTCATTGAAACACTGACTTTTAAAGTGTAACTGTCCAGTCTTCTGGGTGGTCAGGTGTGCACACTCAGCAATGAACACACTGGTAGGGCGCCCACCATCAGTGCTTGTTGTAGGCACCTCTATGATCTGGCACGTGGCAGTGCTATCAATGGGACCGCATTAAGGGCATTACACCAATCACTCTGCAGCTGATGGACCAGTATAATTCTGGATCTGCAGTCATTATCCAGGCCAGAACTAATGATATAAAAAAAACAACAGTTTCAGATTCTCAAAGATTTACTTCAAGCTCCTTGTGGAAAACAGATCACAGATTTGTAAATCAGATGGTCTCCATCCTTCACAGGAAGGCTCAAGCCTTTTATCCACAAACACTGAAATGACTCTGCACTCCTGTGAGGCTTCTCATACCCTGTGACTCTCAGATAACACCCCCTTCTAAACTTTCCTCCTCCTCTCCGGTCTTGTGATATTGAAAATTCCTGTCCTAATTAGAGATAGAGCTAACAAGGTGTATCCAACTTAGTTTGCACAATTATCAAATCTAATTCCTATTCCTCACCAACAGACAATCATTTCTCTTGTCTCTGTCTGAGCCGTTCCTGAGGGGTCCTCTATCAGGATGGCTCTGCTTAACGCACGCTCCATTGCCAACAAGACATTTCTCCTCAAAGACTTATTTGTTAGGGAGTATGGACTTTCTATTCCTCACTGAAACCTGGTAGTGAAATATGTAATATTTGTTCATCAATGAACTTTGTCTTGCAGACTTTAGCTCCATCGGTACACCAAGGCTATTGGGGCTTGGTGGTGGTCTTTGCAGTGATTTTCAGAAATGGCTTTAACTGTTGATTGGTTAGTACTGAGACTTTCCTTTCATTTAAACTTAATATGACCAATGTTGGTCAGTTGAAACCTTTTTACTGTATTTTAATTTACTGACCTCTTGGTCTATATGGGCCTTTCCTGCCTGATTTTATTGAGTTCTAATCTTCAGTTATAAATTTGGTCAAAGTTTTATGTATTGCTGATTTTAACTTTCACTTTGATAACGCTATATATGTCTAAGGTTGCATCTGAATTTCTTGATATTCCTGAGTCTTTTTACTTTGTACATGTCTCCGGGCCCACACATAGAGCGGGGCATACTCTGGACATGGTTTTTTCAGGCTTAACTATTGAAATGTTTGCTTGGAGGATTTCCTTGTCAGCGATCATACGTGCGTTCTTTTTGATGTTTCCTGTAATTTTGATCTGCTGCCTCATAAACATATGTCTCATAGGCACATCATTACCCAGAGCACAGCTGAAAACTTCACAGCTTTATTTGACCCTGATGTGCTGTTAAGCTGTAATGATGTGGAAACCTTGATCCAGTTATTTAATGAACAGTGCTCCTCTGTATTGGGTATAGTGGCTCCTTATGAATCTAGACAACTTCCCTCTGTAAAATCCTCACCTTGGATTAATGATGCAATCTGCAATTTTAGGCAGAAATTTAGGAAGGCAGAGCGCTTATGGAAAGCCTCCAAACAAGAGGTCCATTGGCTGCATCTTGAAGAGCTTTTCATCTATTTGAATGAAGTGACGAGGAAGCTATAGGACCACCTATTTTGCCAATCTCATTTGAACCAACAAAATAAATTCAAAAGTTCTCTTTGAGACTATTAAAAATGTGCTATATCTTGGATCGGTTATCAGACATTTTAGCCATATTTTTTAAAAATCCGTTTTATGCTGATGATATTCAGCTGTATTGCTATATAACCAATTATCCATTTTAAATGAATGTTTAGAAGTAATCAAGATTTGGATGGCTGACAACTGCCCTCAGTAAAATGCAAATAAGACAGAAGCTTTATTATTGCTACAGAAGATATTACTCATGACGTGTTTGTGTTCAGCATAACCTTCGAAATCTTCATGTCCTTGGATAATCATGTCAGCCAGCTTATGCACTCGCGTTTTTTTCCAGTTGAGGAACATTGCTAAATTAAGATCTGTGGTGACCAAGGTTGAAATGGAGATGATCATTCATGCTTTTATTAATTCCCTTTTAGATTATCGTAGAGCTCTTGTGACATGTTTACATCAAGTTTATCTGAACCGTCTCCAAAATGCAGCTGCTTGGCTTTTAACCAGAAATAATAAGAGTTCACAATTTTATCCTCCCGGCACTGGCTCCCAATTAAATTTTGCATCCACTTTAAAATACTTGTGCTAACCTATGCATGGTCAAACACCCGAGTATATTGCTAACCTCCTCCCTTATACAGCAACTCGGCTCTTAGGTCTGCTGAACAAAAATTACTGGCTGTCCCTCAAACCCAATAGAAAACTCGAGGTGACTGTGCTTTTCGAGCAGTTGGACCGAAGTTATGAAATGCTCTCCCCTTATCACTGCGATCCATAGACTCCTGTGACACTTTTATGAAGCAGCTGAAAGAGTTTTTATTCAGACAGGCTTTTTGTTAGCCTGTCTGAATAGAGGCCCCACTATATTTATTGCGTTTTCTTTTTTCTTTTCTTTTTTTTAGGTTGTCCTCGTCTGTGTTTTTGAATTTGCGTGCGTCTTTGTCCTCATTTGTTTGTTGTTGTGATTTTAACTTGTCAGCCCTGTGCTGTTTGTGTGATTGATATTTTTAATATCGCTTGTATTTTTCAATATGTAAAACACTATGTGATTTTGTATATGTGGAAGGTGCTGTACAAACAAACTTTACTTACTCTCAGATGTGACAACAATATCTCTTAAATCCTAATCTTGAACCACTTCTCACTTGGAGATAACTCCACCAAGATATTTGTCTTGAAGAGATTTCTGAGTTAATATGATTTAAACTCTTTATTATTGTTAAGCTACTTTATTAATCTTCCCACACATATAAATGACGAAGTGAAGTTTTCCCCTAATCGTTATAGTTGGGATTGAAACTATGTTTATAATAGAAATGTAATAGATAGATAGATAGATAGATAGATAGATAGATAGATAGATAGATAGATAGATAGATAGATAGATAGATAGATAGATAGATAGATAGATAGATAGATAGATAGATAGATAGATAGATAGATAGATAGATAGATAGATAGATAGATAGATGATAGATAGATGTGTTACAGCAGCTATCACATAAACAGAGTGTATGTGCAGATTATATGTAAAACGATTATATTGATGATGATGATGATGATGATGATGATGATGATGACCAAGGTACTCTGGAAATGTAATATGTTGCAGATTATTAGTTACCCTATTTTAAATTTAATTAGTAATGTAACTATTTCAATTACTTAATCAAAGTAATGTTACTTATTACATTTGATTACTTTTCCAATTTTCCCACCAAAATATAAATTCAGGTGTTTTTCATGGATACTGACATAATTTATAAATGAGATTATTTCTTATAAAGCATGATTTATCTCTCAAAGCAAAATGTATTCAGTAGCTCATGTAGATTTTGTAATATAAAATAAAGATATTTTATGAAAAAAGTCAAAAGTCTTGCATGGGTTTAATTGGTACTGTGACACCATTTAAGCCCATGTGTGCTACAAATGAGCCCATATCATGATTTGTTTACAAAATAATAAATTATTGATTGATTGATTATTGATTTAAAAGAATTAAAAACGGCAATATATGTATTCAGTAGCATTTTAAATATTAAAAAATTAGGGGGAAACCCTCCTCCTGAGCAAAATCTCAAAGGTCTGACTTCAGATGTAACCCCCTCTGTAACTGTAATTTAATTAGTTACATTTACATTTATTTTGTAATTAAATCACATAACGCCGTTACATTTAACTAGTTACCCTCCCAACACTGATGATGATGATGATGATGATGATGATGATGATGATGATGATGATGATGATGATGATGATGATGACTGGGTAAGACAGTGGTTCTCAACCTTTTTTCAGTGATGTACCCCCTGTGAAATATTTTCTCAGCCAAGTACCCCCTAACCAGTGCAAAGCATTTTTGGTTGAAAAAAAGACGTAAAACAGTGTCATCAGTGTCTGAAAAACATTGCATTCCCTTGAACTAGGCTATTTGAAAAACAAAAAAAGATATAAAAATAACTAAAGACTTGTTTAAAAAAAAGAAATAATTAACTAAGTTATAAATAAAGATTTGTGCACTTAAAAATAATTATCATCTTAAAGTGCTGTCTTTTAGGATTATAATAAAAATATGTTTTTAAACTGAATTCATGAACTCAATTGTTGATAAATAAACATTTATGATTTTTGAATTGATGCTATTTTTTAAATATATATATTTTTTAAATATCATGTACCTCCTGGAGTGCCTTCAAGTACCCCCAGGGTTACTAGTACCCCCATTTGAGAACCGCTGGGGTAAGAGATGGTAAAAGATGACGAGGGCAACTGAGTGACGCAGTCGTTACGTGTCAACCAATAAATTAAAGCGACTCTCCCTTTTGCTCGGTTTTCGTAGAGAGAGAGAGAGAGAGAGAGAGAGAGAGAGAGAGAGAGGGAGAGGGGGAGAGAGAGAGAGGGGTTGAAAAGGTAAGGATTCGCGCTGCATCCTGGGTACATAGCTCCATGGTGATGCAGTGAGGCTGTGGCTTGTGTTTTTGTGTTTTTGTGCGGACTGGAAACCAAAGTAAAGTAAACGGGGGAGGGTCGGCCACTGCTGCTGAAGTGAGTGAGTGAGTGAGTGAGAGAGAGAGAGAGAGCAAGAGAGGGGGGCCGGCTTTTAAACGAGTTACAATGCGTCTTTCACGGTGTTGAGCGGTCTGTCGGTGAACGATGAGCCAACTTCGCCGGTCGTCTCGAAGCGATATGAGCCACTCTTGAGCCCCGTGGAAAACCCATCTTCTCGGCGGGGGGGGGAGAGCGAGCATGAAGAAGCCGAGCGCCCTGCTCTGTGTCGCCGGCTTGACTGGGAAATGGTAGCGTGCTGCAGGAACCGCACTGGGAAGGACCATGGTCGAGAGGAGCAGCAAATTCTTGTTGATCGTCGTCGGATCCGTGTGTTTCATGCTGATTCTCTATCAGTACGTGGCCCCCGGGGTGATCAATTTCGGCTCCCCGCACGGTTATTTCACGGAGGAGGACGAGGGGGACATCTTCCCAACTCCGGACCCCCACTACGTTAAGAAATACTACTTCCCGGTCAGGGACTTGGAGAGGACGATCGATTTTCAAATCAAAGGGGAGGACGTGATCGTGTTTTTGCACATCCAGAAAACCGGGGGAACTACCTTCGGCAGGCACCTGGTCCAAAATGTCCGTCTGGAGGTTCCTTGCGACTGCAGACCGGGCCAGAAGAAGTGTACCTGCTACCGGCCGAACCGCAAGGAAACCTGGCTCTTCTCCCGGTTCTCCACCGGCTGGAGCTGCGGCTTGCACGCCGACTGGACCGAGCTGACCAACTGTGTGCCCGGTGTGCTCAACAAGAAAGAGAACAAGCAGAAGAATCAAAGGTAAATCTTTGATGTCTTTAAAATGTATTTCACTCTGCAATCAGTAACAAAAATAATTAGGTCACATGTATAAATCCATAAATCCATAACATGCATAAGCACATAAAAAGGGAGGTAGATACTCAGTTGAAATCAACACAATTTAAAAGATTCTTGCAGTCCAAAAAAGATGTAGGCTGAAGCGATAGTTTATAATGTCTACCTATCCTTTTTAATAACAATAATAATCTTATTTGACCTCAAAATGTAACATCAAACAACCAATCAAAAAACAATTTGCATATCTTGCACCCTGTCCTTCTATGTCAGTGTTTCTTTTTGATTATCATGTCATTTTTTAACATTTTCTAAAAAAAACTTACTGCATGGTTTTAAGTCCCTCTTTACAGCTGTTCCATGAATTCACTCCTTTTGACTGAAATCCAATATTTTACATCAATCCTCCCTAATTGTTTTGTCTTCCCCTCTGAAATATATTTACTCTCTTTTTAAACACAGAATCTAATCTACAGAAATGCTTAACTGTAGCTTAAGAAGAAGCCCCAAAATGTGAAGTTTGAGATATAACCTGTAATCAGAAAATTGAAATCTATATTATTGTCATTATATCACTGAAACTTGACTACTGTGTTTGTAATATGTTGTTTTAGATTATTGTTGCAGTGCAGAAACAGTAGTGAAAATATACCTTAAGGTCTAATAAGGTCACTTTCAACTCACTAAGCTTTTAAAATTGTGTTTCTGTAACATAAGATCACATTGAGATAATCAAAACCAATCAAACCAAAAGGAAATGACTAAACGAACGTTCTCCATCTTCACTGCCAGTCCCACTTCTCTCTAATCTCTGTCTGGTTTACAAAACGGCCTCTAATGCAGGGCTTATTCCTCTGGAGAGACAATTATAATGGGTCTAATCTAAGCAATTCACTCAAAATATCAAAACTTTACGTGAGTATGAGGCTATTTTTGGTTTAATTTATACCACAAATATGCAGCAGTTACACCAGAGAGGATAAAACATTAACATAGGGTAATAAAATGTTGTTATATCCCTATAACTGAATGCCACAAATTGGAGCCTGATGTTAATGAGTAATGTTACATTGGTCTCTTGGTTATCTGAAATCAAAGGTCTTTCTTTTGACTGAGTGGGACAGCTTTATAGCATGGTTTCAGATTAAAGAATAGCCAGGATTGTGTGCATCTACATGAAGTAGTGGGTTGATAATAGATTCTGAGAGACAAATGATTATTGACATTTCTACATTGCGCTGTCACAAATGCCACATGAGCTCAACAGCGTGTCTGACAATTGTTGATGGGTGCCAATATCAAGGAGCCCTCCCACTGAATCTCATACAGAGACACGGCTGAATTTATTTCAGGCAGGGGAGTGTAATACATCCAGGCAACATTTCCACTCAGTAATAATCCCTCACATTGACTGCGAGGTATTCAGACACGACACACATTCTTATTAAGTTATAACCCATTTCTTCTATGCGCCTCCCCATTGTTGTTGCCAACATATTGCATCCCTCTCCCAGACATATTGACGGCTGTATCAACTTCCATTTCACTGCACCCTTGTGGTTAAAGGGTATGCTTGTTGAATGGGTTATGTGTCTTTGTGTTGCTTAAGCTTGTTCAATATTTTATTTTGGCTGTGGATAATCAATAGGACAAAGGGGATGCAGAAATATGTGGGAATTTAAAAAAAAAAAAAAAAGAAAGAAGTGTTTTTCGCCTCCATGCCTGTCTGTCTCCCAGCCAGCCACGCTGGAGATGTCAAGCCGGCTGCTCTGCTTCCCATGGCTGCTTAAACTGGGGATCAGAGATGCAGGCTGGGCAGGGCTGGGCTGGGCGGGTAAAGGGGGAGAGAGGGGGGACCCTGCAGGGGTTTGGCTCCGCTCTAATCCGGGTGATTATTACCGCTGGGACACACACACATACACACACACTAGCGCTGTTATTTGCTGCTGGCGTCAGTCCTGACTCCCGTGGTTTCCCCCGGTCAGAGGTGATAACGTGTCCGGCCATTCTGCATGGCGAGCTGAGATATCACAGTGGACGCAGGATAAACGGCCTTTCATCACTTTGTGAGCGCTGTTTCAAAGCCTAAACTCGTGTGGTTGTGTGTTTATTTGTGTGTCTGCGTTTGTATGCACCTGAAGAGGCCTCAGGAACATAAAGAGACAGGAAGGCAGAGTAGATGCGAGAGGTCTCGGTATGAATGCAGGGGTGTGAGCGCAGCAGAGAGAGGATCTCTCGCCTCTGGTATAATCGACTATCCTATCACTCCTGACAGGAGAAACAAGGGACTATAAGCTTAATAGCACCCTGAAGAAAAACAATGCTGCTCCATATTACACGCAGCTCCACTTCCACAGGGAAGAGAAGTGAATTGCTGTGATGAGAAGCTCTGAAGAGAAACTGGAAGCACACTCTGTCCAGAGTTTTGTTTCTTTTTCTGTCTCATTGCCTGTTTCTCTCTATATGTGCTTCTGTCTGTGCGCATTTGCTCCCAAAGGTTTAAGTCTCTCATTGTTTGACCCCCTCGTATCCCTGTGGTAATGCTCGTTTAGGCACACTTGTCTTCATGGCAGTAGCAGTGCGGTTGAGAGGTCGGAGAAAGTGTGAAAAAGATCGCCTGTGTTCACAGGATGGTGTTGAGGGATTTCTTGGCGCAGTGTCGTATGCATAGTTTTCAGATCAGCTGTGCGTACTTTTGTCAGTGGCAGTACGCTGTCTCTAACCCCAGCCAGTTGTGTGACAGATTTATGTGTCTGACACGTATCTGCTCACTCTGTGGAGGAAGTGGTTTGGAGTTGCTGCGTTAACAACAAGAGATAGAAAAACGCTGCAGACTATCTAGAAATCTTTGGCCACACAGCAGCAGTCCCAGTGTTTCCATGCTGCAGCTGTTGTCATCCAGCTGTCAAGCGGATTTTACACAAACATTGCAAATGCTGCAAAAATAAAATGTGAATTAAGGCCATTTCCATCAGCTGGATTGAAGCATAAATGCCTCCTGAATGTAAAAGACAAAAATCCACAAGGAAAGATGAAAAAAAAAAAAAAGTCAAGAACAGAGAAGTAGATTAAAGAATGAATCAGTACTTGGCAAGTTGTAAATTCCATTTCCTGTATTTCTTCATATTTACTGTATTGCTTTCATTTCAATATGAAAACAATTAACAGTTGTTTGAGTTTTTGGTTAATCTGCTGATTATTTTCTTGATTACAGCAAAGTGTTGACATCTTTTATATAGCTTGTTTTGTCAGACCAGCAGGTCCAAAACCCAAACATGAACTGTGGGTTTTTTTGGTCATTTTGCCAAAAGAACTATCATGAAATACAATGTTAAGATTATCAAAATTGTTGCTGATTAATTTCAATCAACTATTTGCTTAATTGACTAATTGTTTCAGCTCTACTTGTGTGTATCTTGGAAACCAAAGTATAATGGCATTTTAGCTTACCAGATGCCCTTTAAATGACAGAGAGAGACAGTCGGTCTGACATTTGTGAGATCTTAAAAACATTTCTGATTGTCTAAAGCCTCTATTAAACTGTTCTGTATGGATGTTGTAACATTTACAAGGCCCATTGTCCTGGCTGTATTATTTATTGATTCTACAGATGGGTCTCTATTGCTGTTTATTGCACAGTTTCTTCAAAATGTTTCTACTTCAATGGAGCATGAAAAAAACATTTTTGAGACACTGGGGAAATTGGAACAAATACGTTGGTTTTTCATATTCAGTATATCGTAAATTGCGGGGAAGGGATGCTACGATGGATTAGGCTCAGTTTGGTTTGGTGACAAATGTGTCAGCTTTAGAGGAAGGCGCATTAAGCGGGAGTGAGCGGCGGCGAGATGAATGGTTAGTAATAGGGGAGACAGGTCTGTCTGATCGGTGATGAGATGAGAACGAGATGAAGGGTGGCATTGTGGGACAAAAGAACTTGCATACTAAACACAGTGCCACTCGTGGATTTGTCATTTTCCACCTCTTATATCAGTTTTAATATTCTTAACTGATCCCATGGGACACACTGGCACACAGTCTGAACACACACACAGACACACAGAGTATACACCCTAATGAGTGTGTGTGAAACAAACAGAAACAAACCCTAATGCAAGGCCTTAGATATGGAGCTTTTAATTGGTTAAGGAGGTTCCTATCACTTTACTCAAATTAGAGCCACACCATCAGATGGAGGATACCGTGTGTGTGTGTGTGTGTGTGTGTGTGTGTGTGTGTGTGTGTGTGTGTGTGTGTGTGTGTGTGTGTGTGTGTGTGTGTGTGTGTGTGTGTGTGTGTGTGTGTGTGTGTGTGTGTGTGTGTGTGTGTGTGTGTGTGTGTGTGTGTGTGTGTGTGTGTGTGTGTGTGTGTGTAATCGAGCGTCTTAGTAAGCGAAGTGATGGGGCTAATTTTACTGCCTCTATCTCGGTCCTCTCTCAAATCACTCCCTGTTTTTTCTCTGCATCTCTTTCTCTCCCGCCTCCTCTTCATCCCCTCAGCTTGCCATTGAAACACTTTCCCTCCTTCCTCCCTCCATCCCTCCATGATGGTGTCACTCTCTAATCAAACAGCAGGCTTGCTTTCCGCTTGGTGGCTTTATGGCCAGGGGGCTCTCTCTGTCTCTCTCCTTCACTTTTCTCTCTTCTTTTTTCTTCTTCTCTCCATCTCTGCCCCCTCGTCTTTCTATCTCTCCTTTTGCCATCCCTCTCTCTCCCTCTCCCTCTCCCTCCGAGCGTGACTACCGCATTAGAGGAAATGTCTTTTCATGGAAGATTTGCTGCAATTTCCAAAATGGCTGCTTTGCCTAATGGACAACTGCCTTGGTTCTAATGAATGATTACATGTATGAGTATGAGGGGGAAAAGGGGGAATGGGTTTGGGAGAGGGGGCAAGGAAAAGGGGACAGAAGAGGAGATGGAGACGATGAAGAGTAATATGAGGAAGAGGATGGCAGGGGGCTGGGACAAGAGGCGAGCTGTCAGTCAGTGATTGAAAAGATAAAAGATTGAGGGGTGAAAACGCTTAGTTTCATTGCTGGGGAGGGGGGTAGTCAATTAGCACGGTTGTCAAGCACTGGGCATTACTCTTCTTTCAATAGGTCTGTTTCAGATTCACAGCACAAATCAGTGCGCTCTAAGATGGCTCAGTGATGTGTGTGTGTGTGGGGTAAAAAGCGGATGCGTGTGCATGTGTTAACCCAGCATGGTGCCATCAGCCAGCCAGCCAGCACAACCCAGAATCCAGATGAACTCCAGGAAGCTGCAGAGGCAGTCCAGGCTGATTGGCATGTATATTTATATGTGTGTGTGTGTGTGTGTGTGTCCATGTCTGTATGAAGTGCATGTGCGCGCTCATGTGTAGCCAGGCAGGTCGGTGTTAATCCAATCAGATTAGCCGGGTTTAAGCGCTTGCGGCCAGGCGCTCCAAAGCCGGTTACGCCCGCTCATCCCGCGACTGCGGCTGCGGCTGCACCACCTTCCAGCATTCCCAACAAACATTCTCACATCCCTCCAGCCAGTTATTCCCTGCCTGCTTACTGAACTCAAATCGCCTTCCCTTATGGGACAATCCAGCTTATTTTACTGGAAACCAGCATTTAATTGGCTTGTGAGAAATACCTGTTGACTTTGTGAGGAATGGGCAGATGCATTAGAGTTAATTTCATGGTGATAAGTTAGCAAACGTGATGGATTCTTGTTCACATTTGTCCTTAATCCTTCATTAGAGATTAATCAGTGCATTTTTTTTAAAGATTGATTCATCTTTGTGGTCATTACTTTATTTTTCAAGTAAAAATAGCAAACATTTGCAGGTTACAGCTTTTTAAATGTGAAGATTAGCTGACTTTCCCCTCTTTTATGTCGTTGTAGGTTTTTTTCACTGGTGGGTCTGGTTGTCAGTCAGAATAAGCTATTTTAAGATGTCACTTTGGGGTCTGCTAACTGGTGAAAAGGATTTGTATTTGACATTTTAAACACTCAACCAATGGTTTCTAGCCCTTTTTTGGCCTTAAACCCAGCCAGCCTCTAAAAAGAACAAGTCCCAAAAACCCAAATGATGACAACTTGGAAATATGTTTTATTGTCACCACTTCAATCAATATGTAATTATTTCTCCTCAAGTTGTTTTGTTTGAATACTCTTTTGAGGCTTGAAGAGATACAATCATCCACTAATTCATTTGATAAAAGCATAAATCAAAAGAGAGTATGAAAAAAAATGTTTTCTTTCCAAACTTGGTAATTATCCCATGACCCTTTATATTTATGTCATGACCCCTTGGTGGGGTCCTGACCAAAATGGTTGGGGCACCACTGCACTAAACAATCAATTAGTTCATAAAAAGAAATACAATCCAGGAAGAAAATTAGCAGATATAATCGCTACATTTTTCTCCTGCTCACTGACACAGTATCCTAACTTCAATTCAACACTAGATCAGTCTAGCAGAAGCAGATAATGCAGTCAAGCAAGTGGCTCTTCAAGTTTTATGCTCTGCCCATCACAATATAGTGAAAGGATGGTCGACTAACACGTAATCTCACACATAAAAAGGGTGAGATATGGCCCCTATGTGTTTTCTTCTTCAGTGGCTTGAGGCAAGTGTTGACAGGCCTCTCTCGACTACACCGCCGCTTCCTCTCGACCGCAAGAGTTCAACTGTGGTTCAGCTTGGGGTCAGCGTAACGTATAACCCAACCTCGCAATTCAGAGTTGAAACTGTAGCTCAAAGAGGCTATGCGGATACCTCTGATGGGGCCCCCTCGCTACAGACACATGGGGCTTTACTTTGAGTCCCTGCCACATCTGCCGTCTGAAGCCATTTTGCCGCAGACCACTGTTTGGCTGGAGTTGATCAGGGATGCGTAATGGCTTGATTAAAACCAAACTCATGCTGTTGGGGGGGAAAGAAAAGGTCTGCGGATTCTTCTGTTCTTAAGGACGATCATAGACTTAACACTGTGCCTCGTCCAAACCGCTAGGGTCAAGTCGAGTTAAGGCTGTTGCCAAAATTGATTTGCCCCAGCTGTCTCACTTCAGCGCTTTGTAAAGACGGGACAAGGACAGGAAGCTGCTCGACCGCCAATGATTGTCTCTATTTGTGGTCTGTGAGGGGTTATCTTAGGTCTGCCTGCAAGCCTTCAGTATCGATTAGCCGTTATGGATTTGCGAGGGTCTTTCATTGATTGATAAAACATGAATGACACCAACATAGCGCAGAGCCTCTCCAGACCCATCAGACTGTACATGCAACAACCGAGTACAGGGAGGAAAAAGCAACAGTGATGTATTTCTTAATCATTACACAGCCTCCGTGACTCTGTGTGTCACTCTGTCTCTTCCACCCTCAGCAGCCGACTGTCAAATGTCACCCCCACTCCCACCCCACCCCACCCCCTCCTCACTAAAGACATTCTGCAGCTCCGTGGACAAATAACCGTGCAGTGAATGATTAGCAGACATTTCTATGGCTGGTAATGAGGGGCGCTATGCTGCAGCAGCTCCGCCAACAGGATTACTGTCTATTGATTAGCCTAGCCTAGCATTAGCCTTGCTAGCTAAAAGCGACTGACTGATTAGTAGGCATTTCTATAGTGGTTAATGAGTGGTGCTATGGTATGCTATCCATGAGAATAGGATTACAGGCTATTAATCAGACAAGAGGCGAGCAAAAGTCATTATCTGGCCCTCTTGGCAAAGTCAGTGGCTGATTATAGTTCCTGGTTTCTAAATCTGGTTTGGCCTTGTCTCTGTCATCCGGTCTCTCGCTACATATCGACCCTGAACGTCTCTGTCTTTTCTTTTAATGTCCCGCCCGACGGTGCCCAATTCTTCGATGGCACCCCCTTGTCTTTTCCCTCCTCCTTCCCGTCTTCCGTTCCTCTCCTGAGATACACAAGGACGGAGGGAACGAGCGGGAAAGACATCCCCGGGGACCGCGCTCTGCATCCATTAACGGCACTGTCTTTTCACGTCCCAGGATGTGACAAGTCCAGACAGGATGTGACCCGTGAGCTTCTCCTCATCTCTCTCAGTCAGAGCCGCTCTCAGTATTTGTAAACACATAAATAAATGCATCCATTTTCTGCATGCGTTCCGTTTTTATGAATAAATGCATCTATTCATGAAGCTTCACGTGTTTGCGGGAGCGTGTTTGTATGTGTGCGAGCGAGAGATCGCCAGAGGAGGCATGTGAACGGAGAGGGGAGGCTGACAAGCGTGTTAATTGAATTGTGGGAAAAATGCAAATCCCGTACTGCCTCTTTGAATTAGGGGGAGGAGTTTTAACTGATTGGGACTGTCTCTTCTTTAGGCACACACACACAGTAGGCTAACTTTTACCAAATCCCAAAAAGAGAATGAATGATACTGTTGTGTCCGCATCCCTCCACGCCTCACCCTGTCTTTTCCCATCATTCCTCTCCATTTTTCTGCCCATCATGCCATCTCAGGACTTAAGCCTTTTGTCTTGAGTGTGCATGTGTGTGTCTGACCAGAAGAGCTAAAAGGCTGATGCCATTCATGGAAAGACCGAGCGAAGGAGAAGGCAGAGATTCCTCATTCTGCTACACTTGGTTTGTCTGTTTCGCTCTAGGGCAGAGCTGTAAATCACCAGAGTTGCTTCTTTTGAAACTGAAAACGTTATCCGTGTAGTGTGTGTGAGTGTGTTTGTGCGTGTGTGTGTGCATTCAAGCAGAGGTTGCATGTGTTCAAGTGTATACAGTGTCCAAATTAACTTTTTGATTCACCTGCCAAAAGATCCAGCAGCCAAGGAAAGTGTTTACCCGCTAGAATAATAAATTGCCTTTTTGTGTCACATATACACTAATTTCAATACCTTTCATTGAGATTTTAAAGTATTATGTTGAATAAAAACACACAGAACACCTCATCACATCCTTAGCATCATACTGTAGGCAGCCTCTTGAAACTCTCATCTCCAAACCTCCATTTCTCACAAAACGTTCTCGTTTTTTATGTGCTTCATCCTCCTTTTCATCTGTGGCTTTTCATTTCATAGGTCGGCTTACTCCTTATAGCTATTTTATTATTGGTAACTTGCAGCAGAGAGGTGGCATGGGACAATTTAGTGGATAGCTGCGATGTCGTCTAGCTAATGTCCTGTACGGTAAACTGTGCAGAGAAACTAGGAGCACTTGAGATGGTCTGTGGCTGGCGCTCCTTCACCTCAGACCGTCTTGAGCTCTTCTACAGTTTCACAACACCGTTTTGATGTGGGTATAGAAGTGCTTTGAGTGAGTCCCTTTACCATTAATGCAGTCCTTTTATCGGAAATGAGTGCTCGGTGGGTGTCAATTTGGGACCCGGGGCGTATACTGTGTGAATGTGTGGTCAATGTTCACAAGTCAGTGTGATGATATTATGCGTGTGTTTGTTAAACCACAAACTAAATGAGTCAGTGGTAGAAACATTTGAGAGAAATATTTAGCTGTAAATCTTCTCACCAATATTGTTAGTGTGATTTAAACTAATTATTGTATATAAACTCCAGGCTTCAATAAATGATCTACATATTATGAAAATACATTTGTAACAAGCATAAGTGAACTTATTTCTGTACAAACTTACAAAACTTTCATTAGGTGACTTATATGAAGCTTCTTGAGTGTTGGAAGTTTGTTTTTTTACCCTGAAAACCGTAGTTTCACAAAAGCTTTCAAACTACATCTCACTCTTTATGAAAAGTCCATTTTTGTTTATCTAGCTCAGTATCACAAATCACACATTTGCCTCAGGGTTTTTTAGTGCAGAATACCAAAATCCTCTATCCTTAGACCCTCAATTAGGATAAGATGGAGCTCCTCCAAAAAATGCTTTTTAACAAGGAAGAAAGTTGAAGAAACATCAGCAGAAATTTACTGCTGTTTTCATGTCAGGTGGAAACAGGTGAGCTCACAGACAGAACGGGAGCTTTGATGAATAAATGTAGATACTGTTACGAAGTTTGAAACACGTGTACAGCAGGATATTTGATTTGAACAGCTGTGCGTGCAGATGATGGATTTCAGCGGACAAACAAATATAAAAAAGACAGACCACTGATTGTGCTCCTTTTTTTTCAAGAGTGGTGCTTCGTTCCCAATGAAACCGTCTTCAGCCAAGTGTAAATAGTACAGACTGTGATCTGCAGAGAGCTTTTTAACCAGAGTGCTGCCATGAGTTATCATTTTGTTCAGTATGCAGAAAAAACTATGATTATCTTCAACGGATCAAATTTGCAGTTTTCTTTACAGCCGGCAAAATTTGATTGTCGCCAAACTTTCACTACTTTCCATACTTAAACCAAACTTTTCAAAGCTCGTGAAGACAGTGTTAATAATTAATATGACGGGTCAGTTTTATTTGTATAGCGCCAAATCACTTTAGAAGTTATCTCAGTGCACTTTGCCCGACAGCAAATCTGGACCGATTTCAAAAATGAGTAATTGTTCCGCCTTTCTCTCACCGCACCAACACATACTGTACATCACCCCTGCACACACACAGCTGTCAGGGAGCTGATCCGGTCAAACAAGGGTTAAATAAATCTCTTTTCATCTAGATATAGATTGCTGCAGAGGAAAACTTAACAGTTAAAAAGTAGGACAGTCCCATCCTGTAACAGCAGTAAAGAGCAATTGAGAGAGCGAGGGAGAGCCCTGCTGAATAAAGGTCAGTGTTAAAGCTAATCCAGTTATACTATTCTTAGTGTCTCTTCACCTCTTTGTCTCTCATTGCCTCCTCCTCCTCATCCAGCACAGCGCTGTGGATCTGGGCCACGAGTATGTAGGTTTCACTTCTGTACTTTAATTTTTTTCACCTTCCCACCCTCTGATTTACCTTTTTACTCCCCCCCTCATCACCACCACCACCACTTCTCTCTTTCACTGTCAAAAAAAAAGTTTCACTTCTTCCCGCCCCTCCACCACCACCACCCTGTCGTTTTGGGTTCCCAGCGCGTGTCAGCTTCCTCCAGAGAGAGGAAGTGATGTGTCAGGAAATGCTTTTATCTTCCAGTGATCTGATCTGATGTGAGATTGAGATAAACACGGGAGGAGTGTCGTCTTCTCTTTCGCTATCACCCAGGAGAACTGTGAGATGGAGAAGCCCTCTTTTTTTTCTTTTTTTTTTTAACTGTCTGCGACTTCTATTTCCTCGTGTGCACAGATAGAAAACTGTGGTGGTCCTGGGGCCAAATTGCCAAGAGAATAGTAGCAAGTGTGTCCTTCAAACCTGTTCAGCCCCTCAACTTTCATGTGTGAATCCTAATAGAGAAGTTTAAGAGGTGGTCTTTCTTCCCTTATGATACGTATGTCTGCTGACAGCCTTGTTGTCTGTCAAAGTGGCTTTGAGAAAAAAAACTAAACCTAAACTCAATCTAACCTCAAGTCTAACTTAATATCAGTGTCAGATAAATACAGAAAAATCTTTTACATCACTTTCAGGAGCTCCTGTGCATGGAAAGCACGTTTTTATAGTGACATTCACAAGAATAGTGCATGACAGAGATACAAATGTATCAATATTTTAGATTTTGCCTTGGGTTGTCCTAACAAGCACATACAGTAGATCGACTGTTTAGAGTTTAATAAGAAGGGAAAGCCCAGTCCCATTGAGGCCAGACTATTTTCAGGAGTCAGTGTAATGTCTTTAATTGAATTTAAAAAGCTTCTCTGTGTTGCAGTAGATACACACGGAGAGGCTAATACACATTCATCACACATTCATAAATTTCAAACCAAGCCAGATATTTTTAGAATAGATCTTAACTTAATCAGAACATTTAGTTTGCAGTCTGTCCTTCAACTAGTACTTGTGCATAGGTGCTCCTACGAGCAGGGGGAACTGCTCACTAACACAGATTGAAACACTGGAGATATGACCGGTCTGTCCTTGTCAACTGAACCTTGGAAGAAAAATGTTGGCGTTGACCCACCACAGTTACAAAACTCAAAGGTTTTCAAGTGGTGTGTTTCGGGGCAATTTGAAGGGGTTCAACTTTCAAATGTCCTCTGATGAATGGGAACACCAACCTGGAGATAACCAAACCAAAAATGTTTTGACTTTCTCAGCAAATAAAAGCACAAAATGGAGTAAAACATGATCATTGCGGTTAACCGTTTCCCAGTTGTCCGTGTTATGCGGTAAAGTAAACAAGCTAATGAGACTCCAATAAGAAAAACAATGTGTAGAAACACGTCAGTTTGGGGAAAAGTCGTTGTGCAACAATATTGCAACAGAAAGTAACCATTCAGTCAGAGTGTGGAAACTTCCTTCTCAGCGCTTAAAGAGGAAAGAGTGATCTATTCACTTTCAATCTATATGTGTGACCCTGGAGGTAAGCAGCCATCACATCAGAAACAACCATGCGTTTAAAAAAATGCAAAGGTATGCATTGATGGAAGATGAAATACAATCCTGAAAGTGTAGTTCGAGTAATAGATATGAGAGTTTGAAGATAAGTCTGAACCAAAATCCTGCACAGCAGTTTATAATATGAAGGCAGGAAGGAGGAAAGATATCACTGCACCAAATATTTTATCTTCTGTCCCAGCAATCGCCAGTTAAACGGCTGAAATTCAGTTCACATTAGACGGTAGTTTACATGAAATGTGTGCTGGCTAACAAAGCACACTGGTCGATGAGCCAGGTTAAACTTTTTTTGTTTGTTTTTGACCGTGGGGCAGGCTGCATTTTCTCATGCAAGCGTAAAGTCACTCATAAGACGACCTGAGACGTGACTCTCTTCACTGTGATGGAAAGTAACAAACAGGATCTGAAATCTCCAACTCCCAAATTCTCAAACAGTGATAAATGTGTCTTTTTTTTGGTGGATTGCTCAGTAAACATTACCCATTACATCAGCTATCAACCGTCGAGATATAAAAAACATTCAGCCTTTTAGTTTTTGTTTGTTGTCAAATTTTTACTTGGCGGAGTATCCACATCCTTAATTATTGGACAAATCAAACCAAAACAAAGACTACCAAACAGCCTTCTGAATGTCTGCCTGTTGCGCTGCTGCCATCTAAATTTCTATCAGGCTGATATCATTCCTAGAAAGCTACAGCAGATAGCAGCGGTTGCTCAAAACTTCCCACCAAATGTTCCCTGCCACCACCAATGAGCCTTTCAGGAAAGGCATTTTAATCACGCTGGGAAACTGTTTAACTTCCAGATGTTGTTGTTCTCTCAGTACATTGTTGTACTTTTCAGTTTAATGTCATTTTTCTTTTTAAGCTGAGAAATGAGAACAAATCCTCACGAACTGTTGTCAGAGCACTGTGGGAGAGCGACTGAACTACCAAAAGAAAAAGAATAAAAATAAGGAAGTTAACACATATAAACATAGGAAAAACAGACTAAACGGCTAATCATTTGCAGGAGGGAAAGAGAAAGCCACAACAATGACTATAATGCAACAAAAACAAGAAAACCACGAAAAGTAAGTAAAACAGGGTGGCACTGTTGTGGGATTTATTTAAAAAATCTGCCCCATAAGCAATCGATTGGTTTCTCAGTGGCCATAGCAGCAAAGGAAAGCGAGAAAGCCATAAAAACCCAAAGACCTCCAGGCGGTCTCTCTAGTCCAGCAGGCCTGTTCCAGAAAGATGTCACCCTGCCATGACATGGGTTATTTCCCGCTTGCGTGATGCTGGCTTTTTGCATGTTGAGCGCCACAATGCAAACACTCGGAGGCACTCATGCAAAAATGCAGACCAGGCCTCTCTCTCTCTCTCTCTCTCTCACACTCTCTCTCTTACCACACACACACACACACTCTGCCTCTGTCCCTCACTGACTTTATGGATGTTCGCTGTTTGACGTTTTCTCTTGTTGAATGTACCCCCCCTCCTCCTCCTCACCCGTCCTCTCTCTTCCTCCCTTCCTTCCTTTCTCCCGTCTCTCTCTCTCGCTCTCTCTCTCTCGCTGCCGTCTTTTGTCCAGCATCTCTTCACGCTTGACCAGCCTTGCTGTGACTCTTGACTTCAAAGAGCTACTTCATTCATCAGTCACTCATCAGAGAGAGAGGGCCATTCAGTGGCGAGCTAAAAGAGAGGGAGGGGACGAGGAGTGAGTGTATAAAAAAAAAAAAAAGAGGGGGAACGAGTGTATGAAAGGAGGGCACGAGAGAGAAAGAGGATCCGTTCTTGACCGCGGGGAACCTCGGGAGTCACAAAAGCAAAAAAAGGGACACGCTCCCACACATCTACACACTCATACAGTCAGTCCCAACACTCACACACTCTTTTTTTTTTTTTGTATCCTGTTGGGTGTGTGCAGATGCTGCATACATGATCCGTTCCTCCTTTTTTCTGTCTGTCCATCTTCTTTCTTTCTTTCTATCTCGTCTTTCCCCTCCATTCTTTTCACTTGAGCCGGCAGTACAAAAGGGGTGTTGAGGCCTGTTCCTTCACGTAATCCCTCTCACTGCACCTGGTGTGTGTGTGTGTGTGTGTGTGTGTGTGTGTGTGTGTGTGTGTGTGTGTGTGTGTGTGTGTGTGTGTGTGTGTGTGTGTGTGTGTGTGTGTGTGTGTGTGTGTGTGTGTGTGTGTGTGTGTGTGTGTGTGTGTGTGTGTGTGTGTGTGTGTGTGTGTGTGTGTGTGTGTGTGTGTGTGTGTGTGTGTGTGTGTGTGTGTGTGTGTGTGTGTTCAAACGCCTATCTTTTCTACAACTCGGCCTTTCCCGCATTTTTAAATCTCGCCTTCCGTATTTTCATCGCCTTCCATGCTCACTGACATTCTCCCTCTTTTTTTTTTTGTGCCCAGTCTTCTATATTTTGAGGTGGCTGGCAAGCTAGTTTTCAGGTCAGTGGGAATTGCTATTGCTTCCACTCTCAGCTGGAGTCTGCCTCACACTCAACTGCACAAACACATACACACAGATATGGGCTCACTCTTTGTTCGTCCCTCTCTCTTTTGTGTTAGCGGTTTACACGGACATGCGGTTGTGTGGTCCTCTTACACACGGTCGCCTAACTTGTAAAGATGCACGGTTCGTAGGTGTGCCGGCCGGGTCGCTTTTCATCCGTCTTTTGGCTCTTCATTATTCTGTCGTTTATTTGTTTTTCTCCCCCAAAGTAATAAGTCATAACTGAAAGTCTGTCACGCTCTGTGTGCCACTCGCCTCGACCTGTTTTTTGCGGTTGTTCACTTTCTGTACAAGCGAGAGGAGCTTTCTTTTATGACTCACCGTGTGTGAGTGTGAGAGCACGTATGTATCCCACTGTCTATTTCTTATCTCAACAAGCAGGTTTTGATATTTATTGCCTGGTAAGAATCCAGGTTTATGTAAGGACACGTATCATGATTAATGCCTGGGAAAGTCAGAGAATTTGATTTCACAACTTTATATTAAAGCATTCACCTCCTTGTTCCCTGGTTCTTATTAACAAAGATGGTCTAGTGAGAGGACACAGAGAGGTTTTCTGGCAACTAGGGACCTAACTTACCAAACTTATCTTTTAGATAGTAGTGAAAGTGAAAATAAAAGCTTAAGCTCTCAACTGCAACTGTAAGCATTGATTTTTTTTCCCTGATTATTTTCTCAAATAATCATTTTGTCTGTAAAATGTCAGAAAATAATGAGAAATGTCCATTATAGTCTCTCAAAGCCCACGTGACATCTTAAAATTACTTCTTTTTTACCAACCTATCAACCCAAAAAAATTGACCCTACTATCAACTTTAACAATCAAAATCAGTAAAACCTTGGTTGTGTTGGGCAATTGTACTTGAAAAATAAATTAAACAATTGATCTACTGAAAATTAGTCATTAATTATTTTCATTTTGTATTGATTAAAAAGCTGCCCTGTGGAGTATTCTTACCAACAAAGTTTCTCTTTATGTTGCAGAAAGCAGCACATGTTCTTTCTGTCTAACAAACATGTTGAATACATTTTCTTCCACATAAACTTTAAGTTATATTTGAATTCTTGTATTCTTTACATCCATATTTATTTGCTGGCAGTCGTCTTCCCCTCTTCCTTTATTGGTGCATCGTCGTCTCATGTGGATCCATGTTAAACAGTATTTGATGGTTGTTATATTTTAGAGAAACATAGTTGAACACAACCGTTGTCACCGTACTAATTAAACACCAGGTAATGTCTAAAAGGCTTCAAAAAATATTTGTGTTGTCTTTTTTTGTGCAGCTGCATTTTGAATGTTTTTACACGTGTAGAAAGTATGGAAGTGGATTCAGCTGAGAATCCATCAAAAATTTGGTGCAAGCATTTGGCTTGTCCGCAAACCGCAGTGTTTGGATTTTGAGAATCAAATACCATGTCCACACACACACACACACAGACAGACTTAACTGGGCAAAGCCTCATCATTGCGGACACACAAGCTGCCACGTGCCACTACACACCAGCGGCCAGGAAAAGCTCAGAGAGAGCAGGTGTAAAGGCACACATGAATCACAGGTCTTAATAAAACAGTGGAGGTGTGGAGTAGTTAATGAAACACCTACTCACATTTTTGTTACTCTGAATGCCAGAATGGAAATGTGTTTCAGCTTTTGTTTGTCTATTTTGTAATTGACTTCGCACACATGATTTTTTTTTTTTTAAGGTATTGGATTTAAAGCTATAAAGGGAAATCACTGTGTGAATTATGTGTGCGCACACACGGTCCGTTGTGGTGAGTCAGTCAAGTTCTTGTAAGCCTGGGAGCTGAGTAACGGGCCTGCCTCAACATGCACACATGGACACACAAACACACACGTACATGCACAGACATATTAACCCTACCACTGGAGAAAACGGAGGTGGAGGTAGAGAAACGGAACTTAATAAAATCACCAACGTAGGAGGAAATTGGAAGGGAGGGATAATTGCGTTTGAGTGGGCAAAAAGACAGAAAATCGGGGGAGGAAAGAGAGATGGAGCGAGCGGTTGGAGGTAAAGAGAATGAAAGAAAGCAGAGATGGAGTGAAAGGGAGGAAAACAGAGGGCAAGAAGGTGAGGGGAAAGTATCTCTTCATCTTCCCCTCCTCCCCCTGATGGAATGTTAATCAGCGTAAAGAGGTCAGGCTCTAGGCCTTTTGGCGTTTCAGAGAGAGTGTTTTTGTGTGTGTGTGTGTGTGTGTGTTTGTGAGTGTATGTGATGAGGTGAAAAGGTCGGACATGGTGTCCTGGCCTTTTGGAGCCTTGTCTGAAGTGCTTGAAGTGAACAACTGCACACAGGGGTCCGATACAATGACTGTTACAACCTTCTTTACAACATAGGCCCCAGCCATAAAATGTAGATAAACACTTCTTTGATTCATCAGTTTCGACAGAATTATCATAATAATGGAGCACCGCGTGAGAATTTTCATTCAGAGACATCAAATATTCACTTCTGGAGAGAAAAATGTATGCATGGATCATGTTTTTCATCTGTAAAATAATTTGGTTTTACTAATGAATCGCCTGCTTTTTGTTTTCAAGTTGTCATGTTCGTGTGCTGTCAGTATTTTTATTTTATTTTTATAAAGGTAGCTGTCAGCTTTTTTCAAAGGGTGGATTTATAATTTGTGAAGCTAAACTTTCAACATCCATACCTGTCGTTTTCCCACACATTTCACAGTGAATTCTGTTGCCAGTGGGCTCGCTTTGGCAGGCAGACACAGAGGACTGTAGATCACAAAACAGGCAAAGGATCAAAATGTGTCACACATGGCAAAGATTTAAAAGGCATTGTACATTTCACACTTTTATTACAGTGGTCTGTTATGTGACGGCGATTGCCCAGGGGTGGAGAGAACAGGCTTGCACAGTATTGAGAGAAACATATTTTTTACCATCTCAATTGAGCGCATTGACAGTAGTTGCATCACATTTCGAAACACTGCTTCCCCCCCCCCCCCCTTACTTCAATTAAAATTTCCCCTGCTCCAAAATAATACACAATATATAAATGAAGGTGCAGCCTTGAGACAGCAATGCTTTAGGAAATGAAATGAAGGATCTTTGTTTATTGGCCAGAAGATTCTTCACAGCAACGAATTAAATTGGAAGCCATTTTTTTTGGTTTTAATGAAAAGAAATTGGAGCCTCAGGTAATTTTTTGAAATTGCAGCAGTCAGTATTGAATTTTTTTTTTTCCTGATATGATTCATCATGCAGTCATATTACAGGCAGGGTTTCAGACTGGCTAGTTTATAGTTTTATGGTTAAATCTTCCTGAGGTTGTTTATCCAGTTCTGTGTTGAACATGAAAGACGGTTCTAAAAATCACATACAAATGATACATTAAAGCTGCTATGATCAATGTTTTTATATTAAAGTCCCTCTCCACTCTCCTGCAGCTCTTACCAGCAAAAGAAAACTCTGTTAAACCCTGTGTGCTCCAGCTGCTCAGCATCAAGTGTCAGACAGTTAGCAACTAGCCGGTGAACATGGTGGCACATTTAGCAGCTAAATTGTCAAATATGTCCTTCAGGGGACCAACGCAGAACTAAAATGAGTGAATATTGGACTTGAATGATGGTAATGTTGCTCCATGTCTGCTGCATGTGTAAATAAATAAGCAGCTGTTTCACCATATGCACTTAAAAGGTGATATTATGTCACTGTTGTGTTTACAGCTTGTCTCCGTTGCCCCCGGAAGGCAAAAACAATCTGTTTAATGCAGCTTTAAATAGATTTTCCGACAACTGAACCATGTTCATTAGTATAATTTTCCTACTACTGACATTCAGCATGCCTGTCGTGACATGAAGTAGCGCAGATTCACCCTGAGCAAAACATTTGCATGCAAGCAAATACACTGCAGGTCAGTTAAAGGTCTGTGTAAAAATTAAACGTAATAAAATTATAACTTCCTACAATATGATAAGCTTATTTTTGGGAGGATTTTGCATTTTGGGGCTTTGGAGTTTTTGGGTTAGTCTTCTTTCACCAATTTATTCTCTTACTTCACACTGATTGCCGTATTTCTTGGGTCACTAGTCCAATGTAGAGAGTGCCAGTTTGTGCCGGCCTCCTTAGCTGAGGTCGTTTTTTTTTCTCGTTTTTTTATACAGCTAAATCATTTGAAGCAGGCATTTCAAACCAGAAGTGCTTTTCCCTTATTTCAGTTTATTGGGCCGTATAAGAAATTGGGCCGTGTAATTTCACTTGGGACCAAAACAATCAGACCAGGACCTTGTTGAGGGGGCGGGCTCAGTACGTCTCACTGCTCCTCTTAAGCGAGAATCTTTTGAAGAGAGGACGAGACCTGACCCGCCATCCATCTAAGCAGGTATACACACCACTGAACAGTGTGGACGAACCAGAAAATATTCACGACGGTTCAATTATTCGTTGCAACAAACCGTGTTGTAAAACGGAGAAATTAAACAAAAAGACACGATTGAGTATTCAGAATCCCATTTCACAAATAGTCAGATAATCCTTTTTGTGTGTGCATTAGGACCACAACAGGCACAATTTTCTAAAGGGGAATGTGGTAATCAGTGCAGTGATCCACATCCGCAGCAGATGCTGACACTTCATGTTTGTTTAGCTGTTAAGGAAGTTCTCTACAATTCCTAGTCGTATCGACAAACATCTGACTCACAAAGAAACAAGGATCAAAGAGATTGAATCTGTCATCAAAAAAAGTTTGAAGAATTGCACAAAAAGTTGAACGGTAATTAAAGATCTCCTCCTGACGTGTTTCAAGACATAAAAATAGCATATTGGAATAATAATTTGTGTCTGATAAGTTTTCTGCACAAAAAAAAAAAAGTAATTACCTCTTTAAAACATTATTAAAATGACATCTCCTTCTCCCTCATTAAAAAAAAATCCTGAATCTATGAATATAAAAATATTGTTAATTTCAAAAGCAGCTGGACACAAAATGTCTCATATTTCACTGAAAAGTCCAGTTTCAGTATATGAGCACTGGAGACTTCAAATTACAATCATATAAGACACATACTTAATGCCAATTGGCTCCAGACTAGTTGTGATATCACAAAGCACGCTCATGATTAAGCATCTTAAACTATACTAAACTATCTTTTTTGGTGGGGAGCAGGTGGGGGTGCAGAGAAACTTTCCACTTTCAGCAGATTAATGTGAAAACAGCTTTGTAGTGTCAAACTCTGCACATACATCATTCAGCTCAAACATCACAGTCAGAAAACAACAAAAAAAATAGTAGAGGGAGACTTTAAAATGTATGTTTTACATATATTATAAATCTGTTGGAGTCACGCATACTAATACTACTACGCATACTAATGTACCTCAGCTTTTATCTACATGTGTGCACAGTGTAGAAAAAATACCCAAATTACATGATGTCACACCTTTCAAAGGGGTTTTACGGCACCGTATTGACGCAGCGCTGAGTATGTTTACTAGAATTTGCAGCTTGGGGATGGACACTTGGAAAGCATCTTAATAAGCAGCTTACCTCTCCTCAAACTCTCGCCTCCCCAGTCTCACTGAATTGAGGTTAGGACATGTTGTTCCCCTCGCTGTTGTATCCACCAGTCTGTGCGCCAGAGGTTATGTGCTTGATCGTAACATTGCATTTTAATGCGTTGATGCATATGTATGATCGTACACACGTTAGCTGTCAGCTTTGCCACATCTCCTTTGATTAATTTAACTCTGAGGTGAAAATAAAGTGACTCCGATGCATGCTCACCTACACACACACACAAACACACAGTTTTTGACAGTGTTGACTCTTGTGGATATCTAGATATCAGGGATGTGGTCCCTGTGGAATAAGAGATGCTGTCTCTCGTATCTCTCTCTCCGTCCCTTCCCCTCTCTCTCTCTCTTACCTACCTGTGCTCACTCTTGTCATCTCTTCATCTCCTCCTGTCCCTCTCTCTATCTCGCTCCTGCTCTTCTTCTCCCCTTCATCAGATAGAAGCAGACAGCTGCCATCAGGCTTATTTCAGGCTCTGACACACACACACACACACACACACACACACACACACACACACACACACACACACACACACACACGCTTCCCTTCCCTCTCTCCTCTCTTTCACACTTCCTCTCCGTTTGTCACCTTCTCTCGTAATTTCGCCATCCTCCTGTTCGACTCCAACTGAACACACCTGCTTTGTGAAGGCTTATCAGTGTCGAACTTGGATTGGCTTCTGAAGCTCGGCGCCTTCGTCGGCAGAAGATCTGGAGGAAGATGAAAGCAAACTGGGAATCACTGCTCTGCTACTTCTTCCTTTCTCTCTACCTGTCCATCTGGTCGCCTACTCTAGGGAGGGGGATTTCTCGCTGTGTGTGTTTCTCCCTCCAGAGTGTCGGCCCCTTTGAGCACACATCTCTCATTCATTTATAATGAGGTGTCAGGCCTTCCTGTCCCTCCAGTTCCTGAATTTTTTGGCATACCGTCTCTGTCAGTCCCAACATGCCCGTATGTCTCTCTCCCCAATTTATACATCTGTCTACCTGTCTGTTTGCTGGCCTGCCTGTCACTCGTTTTGTCAAATAAATAGGTCACCCACCTATCCATTTGTCCTTCTGACTGGCCATCTTGTCTTTCGTTCTTCTGCCCGTCTTTCTGTTCACCCCCCCATTTGTCAGTCTGTCAAATTAATTCTTCTGCCTCTTTTAAATGAGCCGCTGGCATTCTGAGCTATTGATCTCATACAGCGTGATTACTCAGGGATTTCAATATGTAACTTTTCTCTCCCTCTTTTTTTTTTCATGGTGGTCCCGTCCTCCTCCTCTACGCTGGCCTTTTCTGCAACAGGTAAAAAAAAAAAAAGAACAAAAATCTGACCTGTTTTGTGTGTTTGTGTAAATCAGTTCTGTTGTCATAAGACTCAACGGTGTGTCATGGAGGTTTGTTAATCCAACAATTTGCTCTGTCCTTGTGGGTTTCAACACACACTCACACTTTGTTAGTCTCACATACACTTACAATCTCAGGTCACACACACACTCCATTTGTGTTGATTTACTAAACTGGTTAAATGTTAACTCGACTTTGAAGGGCTGAAGGTCTTTTAGTCAGTGTTTGTTCTCCTTCACAGTGTGTTTGCATGGGCAGATGTGTGTGTGTGTGTGTTTGTCATCCCAGATGGGATTGGCCTCTTCCTTCCTTCCCTTCATGCAGCCCGTGGGACTCATTTGTATTTGTGTGATTTCTTTATAATTGTGAATGCTGAAGTGTGTGTGTGTCTCTGTGTGTGTGTGTCATCACCTGCAGGATGTTGTTTTCCCTGAGCTGTCTCTTGTGATCTCTCTCGCCTCTGAAGAACCTCTTCTCTAATTTCCCATCATTCTCTATTCTCTCCATCCCTCCTTCTTCTGTTTTTTTTTCTTCCATCCTCTTCCTCAAGTCCCTTATCTCGTCTTTGCAGCGGAGCCAAGCCCAGAAACAGCACCTGTACGGACCTGTGTGTGTGTGTTGTCTCTTTGTCTCTGTGCTGCACTCCAGTGCAGTCAGAAGAGGTATTTCTCCTCATTCCACCGCCCACCCTTCTGTTTCTTCCAATTCCTTTTTTTTAATCCTGCATTTACTTTCTTCTTCTCTTGCCTTCTCTCTTTCTCTCTTTCTCTGAGTGTGTATCCCCCCCTCCTCCTCCTCTCCCTCTCTCCCCTGAGTGGTCTTCAGCTTTACAATCTGTTGAAAATCTGTGTTTCCAGCCCAGTGCCCCGCTTCCTCCTGCAGATCCTAAGTGTGTGGATATTCATCTGCTTGAATACAGTGTGTCAGTCTCTCCCTAGTCTCCGGTGCATCGGTGTGTTCTTGTTCAGTCCACTGATGTCGACATGAAAGCAGCCGAGTCTGCCTCCTCTTCTCCTTTTATCATTTCGTCTTTTGTTATATCTTCTGTTTTTCCTTTAACTAACCCGAAAGCCGACGCAACAACAACAGCCAAAACAATCTAACTTCCATCACCGTTACGCCAGGTAGAGTCTGCCGCTCTGCTCCTCAGGCTGGCAAGCAGAACACAGACACACCGATATGTATTTGACTCAGAATGTGGAGTTGGTAAAAGAACTGTTGGCGATGGGAGCCGTGGAGACTTGGGGGTGCTGGACCTGCTTCCACAGATATTTTGTCAGAAGCTTTTTTTTTTCCCTCCCCCTTTTTTTCTTTTTTGCCTTGTTCTGTACCTACTGTACACCCGTAGGGAAACAGAAGAAAGGATGACCCAGATAGAGTAAACGAATGAGGAGGAATTGGGGGGGTGGGGTGGGGGGGACACTGAGATATAAAAAAAAAAAAGAACGCAAAAAAAGTAGTATTGAGAGAAGGGGGGGAGGGAGTGGCCGTCGAATTATTTACTGGCGACACCTGCTTCATGTCAGCATTCCGTCGAAAGAGACACATTCTTTCCTTCCCCTCTTCTCTCCCTCCTCAGTCTGTCTTCTGCATTTTCCTCTCTTCCCTTTTTTCCCTGCCGCCCGTGAAAACGAAAGGACGAGGGAATAGGAGGGGACAGACAAGAACATGTCATGCAGGGAGGGAGCGAGGCAGCGTCCCATGTGTGCCTGTTTGTGTGTGCGTGCGTGCCTAAGTATGCACTTGTCTCTCTGAGAGTGTGTGTGTGTTTGAAGAGGGATTCTCAAACAGCATTATTAACTCATCTGGGTTTTGCATGAGTCGCCTCCCATTCTCAGACAATGCACTCTCTCTCTCTCTCTCTCTCACACACACACACACACACACACTTTTGACACACACACACAAAAAGCGGTGCAGTGCGTCTTGACAGCTCCCCAGGCTCCTATCCTGGAAAGGCGAGACAGGAGAGCAGCGGAGCATGCTGGGATAGTAGAGGACCCGGACATTCATCTCTGAGCCCCCCAGCTCAGTTAATACTTAATGTCCCGACACACGCACACACACACACATACACATGCACGCATGCAAACATGCTCGCGCACAAACACACACGCACGCACACACACACACACACACACACACACACACACACACACACACACACACACTCAGGCAGTACCAGTATTCAGACGTGCACAGTCATGAACATACACGTGCACACCCGTACACACAAACAGATACACAGATCCCACACACGCATACTTATACACACACACACACATACACACACACACTCACACACTCACACAGGATATAAAATATTCAGGAGCCCATGAAATAATGATGAACATTGATGGAATGAAACTTGCTAATTTAACTGGGACCTAGTCTTTCCTTTGTTACAGAAAGACGATAGACAATAGAGACTTGGACTCACGTTCACACACACACACACTAACTCACTCACACACACCGTCCTAGAACTAAGCGCAGCAAGAGAACAGGCGTGACAGCTTATAGGCACCGCTGGGACACACTCTGAACCAAAGTGTGTTTTTTATTTTTTCATAGCATCTGTTCTGGGCTTGAACGCTAGTGTGTGCGCATGTGTGTGGGCGTGCACACACTCACTTAGTACATATCATAGTAGGTGCATCTGAATTTTACAGTAGTTTAATTGTAATATACATATACATGTGGTGTGTAAGTAGGGCAGCTGTCCTGTTTGCTTCAGTGCAACAGATTCAGCAGCAGAGTGGGAAGTGCAGCAGTATTGCCATAAAGATTAATAATGCTGGCTGCCGTTTGTAGCATTGAGATAGAAGTTTGGTAATCAGTTAATTAAATCAGCTAATTAAATCAGTGTTTGGAGGCGAGCGTGTTTTTCACATTTTGCTTTTCTGAATGGTTTGCAAACAGTGGGAGGGAGAAGGAGAGAAAGCATAAGGAATGGAGAGAGAGAGAGAGAGGATATGAGGGCCTGTTGAAAACTGGCCATCTTTAACGATAAGGGCACAGGACATAACGCATCTGTGTGTGTCCGCATGTGTGTTTTGTTGAATGGAGTTCGTGTGTGTGTGTGGTCGAGAGTATGTGTGTAAGCACATGTGCATATATTCAAAGAGCTTTATTAACTCATCTGGATTTCATTCCCCTTGCTCTCATGCACGCTTATTCCCGTGTGTGTTTAACTTCAACACTTTCCAACAGCAACAACCTCACTTTCCCCCCAAGTGGCAAATTGTGTGTGTGTGTGTGTGTGTGTGTGTGTGTGTGTGTGTGTGTGTGTGTGTATGGTGCACAATTTCCACTGATGTCAGCATTTGGATGCAGAATCACCTTATAGAGAAAGTTGTTACACTGAATGCTTTTCCCTATAACAACCTGCATTAATGCTGTTATCCGGCACTGATTGTGCTCTTTGCTGCGCTAAGCTGTCAGATAGCGGCAGAGGTGAAATAAAATGTTTCCTCCTATATTCATGAATTCCAATATACACAATTACTTGAGCAGCAAGACCTGAATTACAGTAAACTTCACATTTTATGGTTTTCAAAACACAGTGAAGAGCTTTACGAAACAGTGAGGAGAGAAAGCCATTAAGATTAATAGTATAATGAGATGAAAGTGCTAGACGTGAATTAAAAGCAGGACTGCAGTGGAATAATATGTGAGAACACAGCCGGAAACTAACTAAAACTAAATAATGTGAAAGCTCGTCTGCGAAAGTACAGTTTTTAACAAGTGAATCCAAAGGTGGCACTAATTTCCCAAGTCTAAGATCCTCAGGCAGTGTGTTCAAAAGCCTCAGAGCCCAGACTCTACATCCAGGCCCCACGGCTTATTACTTCCTCCGGTGCCTTCAAGCTGCAGCACATTAAAGCTAAGTTAGCAAAGTTTGTATCATTAATACTTGGTGAGTCTATTCATCATGACTCTTGTCTGTTTGGTGAGGTAACAGGCTTCGACGTTACAGTTTCAAATTGAATTACACGTCTAAGGTGCATGTGCCTATTTGTGCGTACTGTTCTTAGCAGCGTCTGCGAGCGTGCGTGTGACATCGATCACTTCTCATCCACCGACAGTCTAAAAGTAGGGGTACCCCGCCGCTCGGCAGATTGGCGCTCCAGATCTCTGCTCGCTTCACCCTTTAATCTGTCCCCCGCCTCGAGATATAATCCCCCCACTTCCGCTGACCTACGCTGACAGGTGGAGGTTGCGTCGGGGTGTCCTTGACCTCCGCTGCACGGTGGGCCGGCGTGGCACTGGATCAGATCGGATCAGACCAGACTCACTCTGTGCTTGCGAGTGTCTGAGAGCCGGAAAGAGCCACAGGTATCAGAGAGGCTTTTTTTGGGATTTCTTTTTTTCCGACAGCGAGTGCAATGAGTCTCACCACACCTTATTCGATGTCCAAACATTTTCAAGCACGTCAGTTTCAACTGAGGCGAGTATATTTATCTGTAGGGAACTTGAACGTCCTGGAAAATACAAGATGAGCTGAGTTTTATCTTTGTTTCAGGTGGAAAACTCAAAAGTTCCAGTCCAAATTTGTTTTGGTGAAGTAACAGACGAGTGGGTTTTGTATTTTGCCTAACAAGTGTTCAAAATATAGACTTATAGTATGGGCCCCTGCTTAAAAGGTGCTGCTGTCCAGGCTAACAGGCATCCCGGATAAGAAAACATGGATTTGGTAGTCTGTAAGGAGCTGTCGTGTTTTCTCAGGCCTCTTTCCTGGCAGAGGCTTCTAGCCTTCCTGCGATTGTCAAAAGATTGACAGTGAGCAGTAAGAGTAACGTAATGCAGCAGGCATCTGAACACACTGGCAGCCAAGGAACAGTGAAATAAAAAAAACACAGAGATGCTGGTAAAACCTAATTAAGGGTTAATAATAACAAGGCTGTTTTTCATACTTTGTGAAAGTGAATGGGAGTTAATGGTTTCCCCTTAAGGTAAGGAAATGAGCCCACATATTTTAATTTATACTGACTGTGTTCAGATACCGGCAGGAGTAGTAAAAAAAAAAAAAGGGGCAGGGGGGACATGCAGTAGATGATTTGCTCAAACCCCCGGCGTTATCCTCAGAACTGAGCCGTCTGTGCAGGTCCGAAGAAATAAATCCATTTGTCTGAGGTCATATAGTCATTTTGAGTTGTTCCTAAAGTAATATACCAATGCAAAATAGCACAGAGGCAAGATAATTGTTTGTATAGAGTAGTCTACAGTCAAATATATTAAAAGTGCTCTTATCTTACAACATTTGGTTTCAGTAATTATTGTGTTTTTTGTTTTTTTTTTACAACGCTGATCAACATCTGCAACATTAGCATAATGACCAGGGAAGCTCAGAAAGAACATTAGAACACTGCTTTACATTTACACACAGTGGGTGTAGCTTCAGGGTGGGAAACAGCTCAAATATTGAACAAAGCAAAAACTACACCCTCACATACTCATCTGTCAACTAAATCAGAACAGAAACAGAAATTACCACCCTGTCATATCATATCTGAGAGTCCATTAGTTTTAGCTGACATGGGGTGGTAAAGCTCTCCTTTGTTTTTTGCACCACTTGTCTTGCTACATTAGGTATCCAGTGACCACAAGTAGTTTTACCAATATAAGTAATTATAGAACTAAACCTTCCAGCTATAGCTTCTCATACTATTAATAAAGACTAGGATAAAGCTGCAACCATTAGTCAATTAATCAATTAAGTCTATCATAAGAAAATGAATTGCCAACTATTTTGATAATAAGTTAATTGTTTTAGTACTTTTATCTATAAGAAAAAGCTGAAGTTCTTAGGGTATCTCAGCTTCTTAAATATGAATATTTTCTTCAGTCTTCTTTTGATATTAAACTGAATATCTTTGGGTTGAGACTGACAAAAGAAGACATTTAATGTTGTATCGTGAGCTTTTCAACATCTGACACTTAAAAGATCAAACCTCCATTTGATTAATCAAGAAAAATAATCCACAGATGAATCGATAATGCAAATAATTGTTAGTCGAAGCCCTAGAGAAGTACTGACTGCATCTTCTATACAAAGAAAGACTCTTATTTGTCGGTTTGTGTATAAACTCAACTTAATTCAGCACATATAAAGATGGTTCATCCATCAAGGCCTGTCCTACACAGCAGCAAGCCTATAAAGCATGAACGCTGAAAATTATAATGAAGATGGACACTGTCCTTCAGCTGGAAGGCATGTGATCAAATTCCCTCAGGACAGCAAGCATCCACCTGGCTGCTATGTCCTTGTGCAAAGCAGCCTCAGACCCTCAGATTGGTATCACACTTCACAAAAGTCTTATCTAAAGGCCATGGGCCGTACTTGGCCAGTCTTGGAGACGGACCTACTGCTTCCCCGGAGAACTGTGAATCCCCTAATATTATAAAAAATAATACCCTCTCACACTGTGCCGCCACAGTCATTGCGGGAGACCCTGTAAAATCCATTATTATCATCATCATCATCATCAGTAAAGCCCATGGCGCCTAAAAGATGCTGTACATCATAGTCCCCATCTATTTTTCCAGCTGGCCTTTTTCCCCCTACAGGCTAGTTCCAGTCCGGTGGCTATGGATCTGTGGAACTGTAGTCAATTACATCCCGTAGTTTTGTATCTGTGGTCACTTCTTTTAACCCAGCGGTCAGACTGTCCATCAAGTAGACCTCCAGCTATCACATGTAATAGTTAGAGGATCAATCAATTCCATCACCGCAAGATTTTTTTATTTCTGTCAATGTGTAGAAAATGAAAAGTACATCTGAGCCACATGCGGTACGTGAGTAGTAATTGGAGGTGAATGCCAAAGCCTGCAGCACTGCTTATTTTAGAGTTGATGGGAAATCCGTGCTGTTGCTTTTTGAAGCTGGAGTTTGAAATTTAGTCTACCTCAACAATAACTACAGTCGCATGTCTGAAATGTTTATTTATGACCTTTTGTGCCACCCGGGATGATATGGTACCAAGTCTGTAGTGACTCTTGTAGATCTTACATTCATAAAAGTAGATAATGGTGACTTTAAAGTTGCATCCTGTGTAGAAATTAGATTTTATGGATTACTAGTCAAAATGAAAACACTGACAACAGTCTCATCCGATGATCCATTTCGTGGCTGCCTTAAAGCTTTCAACCATAGAAGACAACATTGTCCAGCTCCTCTGTGGTGTTGTTACTTTTATGGAGTTTATTTATTGTTCATGTATTTTTTTACTCTATTTGTGCATTATTTATACCTCTGACCAAATTAACTTCTTCTTTTTGGATAATAAAATTTGATTTGCCAGTTGATAGAATCATTGATGATCAAGTTTCTATTTAGTTTTTTGAGCTATCAAAAGACTTTTCATCCATGTTGGCTTAAAAGTTGAGGGTTAGTTTATTCTTGACTTTTGAAACAGCAGTCGACAAAAGAAAAAAGAAAATCATGTGATATGATCAAAAGCTCGACTGTGCTTTGAACCTCAACCAAAAATATAAGTCGGAGAAACTAAATATCTAACTCCCACAGGTGTCATTATGTCAGGCTTCAATGTAATACTCTATGTCATAATGAGGTATGGTTGACATTTGATTCAACAAAAACCGTTAGTTTGTTTCCAGTGAACACTCGTGCGCAGCTCTGATGTATTTTGTCTTTAACTTCCTCGTGTTTTCTTTATGACGTTGCCAAGTGCTGATTGAGCATGGGAGTAGAATGAAACGGAACAGATTAGAAATCTACAGTAGAATTTTAATTCTCCTCTTCTAATGGCCTACAGTAGAGTCAGAGTAATGTGAAAAGGATTAACGCGGGGATGAATGCACGAGAGGAGGGAGAGAGGCTGAGATTACAATGAGAGCTTTGTTTCACCAACTATCGAGCCGAGGTTTCTGCAAGGATCCATTATTCTTGCTTTGATGCTGCTGTCTCGATGAAAAGTGGTTGGCAGCGATGCATTGTTTCAACAGCAAAGGGGATATCACTGCAGTGCTATTCAGCATAATTTAGCCTACTCACCCCCCCCCCCCCTTCCTCCTAGCCCACACCCCTAACTCACTCCCCACCTGCTTCGTTGTGACTCTGTGCAATTACCTGTGGTGCTAAATCAGACTTTGACAGCAGTGGCTAAATATGGAGCTTCGTGCCCACCTTCACCTTATCAAACTTTCAGGGGTTTGCCAAAGCGGAAACCACTCCCAACAGGGGATGGAGGCCCCTGATAAACGCCCCGGTTACCCAGGACGACGGTTGTCGAGGGCACCGTTTGTCAGTTATATGGGCTGGTTGTCAAGGAGCAGATTGTCAGAGACCAGGGAAGTCGGGGACAATTAGAAGATGGGTGATTTATGGCGCGTGATAAAAAAAAGAGCTGCTGCCGTGTTCGGTAGGTGTCAGATGTCTGAGCACCGTCATCCTCAGCTGTGCGTGCTTGTGCGTGCTTGCAGTCGGACGCGTTGATATGTCAGAGTGTGACAGATATTCGTAGCTCGGCACTTGCAACATCATTTCCCATCGCTCCTCTCAGCACAGATGTTCGCCTGTGCACGCCCGATCTCACACACCCTGCCGCACACACACACACACATATATATACACACACACATAATGAGCAGCACTCCACACGCATCCCAGCTCCAGCTGTTCCAGCAGTTAGTGGGACATGGTAGATGCCTCTATTAGAGAGCCGCAAATCCCTACAGAGGTAGGAAAAAGAGATGGAGTGAGCGATGGATGAGGGATGAACAATGACCCCTGTGCTGCAGGGAGGGAGGGAGGGAGGGAGGGAGGGAGGGATCACGCTCCGGCTCTGGCAAGTCTCAAAGCAGACATTCTGGACATTTCTGGATCTAGCTTCAGAGATTTTTCAGTGGGGGAGAGGTACAAGCAGCAGGGGTGTGCGAGGGTTTTAAGGAGGGGTCTTGGAACTGGTGATGAATGCTAGCGGAATGCTCCTGGAATGTTGGATCCAGCTTTTTTTTAGAGGCGGCCCCACTCAACGAGGGCAGATGTGGCCCCGAGGGAAATCACAGGATCATCATTCCGCCACTGCTTACCTCTGTCTTTCCAACACACACACACACACACACACACACACACACACACACACACACACACACACACACACACACATACACACACACACACACACACCTTCAGATACACACACACACACACACATTCCAGTGGAACATTCTCCGCTGTACGACCGTCAAGGGGGGAAAGTTTGAGGGGGGAATTTAACCCCCAGCTGTGGAGGGGTGGCTACCTCCAACCTTCACAGATGGTTTATTTACTTTTTACAAGGATTTATGTTTGTGAGTGTGAAGCTCCTGCCAGCAGCTGGTAGTACTGTGGAGGTTAAACGCTACAAAATAAAGTACGGAGTTGGTAAAATCCCTCTGTTACAGCTGGGTCTCTTTGGTGCGTGTTCTCACTGCCGAACCACATCCGACCTCAGCATAAATCTTATGTCTTACTCATCCAATCCCTCCTATTCCTCCCTTATCCTTGCGTCCCACCACCACTCCCCCGAGGACAGGTGGTGAACTGGCTGGGTCGTCGTCCAAAGCATCGTGTAGGTAGACCGGCCACGGCTGTCAGCCACAGCGTAGGCTCGATGAACAGACTTGTCCTGCAGGCTTTTTGGACGATTAGCTTTCCCTACGTGTCTCGAGGTCGATCTTTTTTCAGCAGTTAATAATGTTTCCTGTTACATTGGAATGAACCAGTGTGGGTGGATTAACAGATAATAGGCTGTGGGAAGACATGGGAAGAAGACACAGTGAGCTTTCAGCATGGTGACCCAGTGTGGGAGGTATACAGGCATGCTCTGATAAGGGCCAGACTGCTAACTGTTTCCTCCAGTTCCCACTGAATGCTAATCAGGACGAGCAGAAGACAGTTTAAGGCTGGTTTCTCTTATTTCCTCTGTTGAGCGTCTGCCTCTTCCTCCCCTATCCATCTCTTTTTCTCTCCAGACTGAGCACAGATAGCTAAGGAAAAGACATGTTTTCTATGTGTGTGTGTGTGTGTGTGTGTGTGTGTGTGTGTATTGGGGCGATCCATTGACTCACCATATGGAGTAGCTTAATTTGCATAGTGTATTGTTCCCCTGGCACATGGTCTCTTGTGAGCTTTAGCCTTAATATACTCCGTCTCTCTCTCTCACTCTCCAAGTCTGACCCTTAAACACACAATCAACCACAATTGCACACACCCACAGTCAAGTCTGTTCTTCTTAAGGAAGCTTAAACCCTTTGATATCAGCAAGAAACTTCATGTTTTTTATCAGCGAATCTTGACTAGTGTCCTCTTTTATGCTGTGCTCTGCTGGGGGGGCAGGATCAATAAGATGATCAGAAAACTTGGCTCTGTGATTGGCCTTAACCACGACTCACTTGAGGTCACTGCAGTAATGAGAACAGGGGCCAAACTAAAGACGGTTCTGTATTTTGAAAGCCATTCATTACATGGTGCTTTTAATGGACTCAGACGCTCATTCAGTGAGCGACTAGTGACGCTTCTCTGCTCAACGACTCCGAGGGTCTTTCTTTCCAGCAGCGGTCAGACTTTTTAATCAACACTATCAGATGTGGTCTAGATCCATGGCACCTTTCAGCTGTTAATAATGTTTCAAACAGCTTTTTATGGTGTTGTGTATTTGTTGTGTACTGTGAAAATAACGTCTAAATTGTTAGTTGTCTGTAGGAGTTGATTTGATGGCAAATGAGTTCCCCCATCGGGGATTAATAAAGCTGTCTAATTCCTAATTCCTCTTTTTTTTCCCCCCCCATCTTGCTCCCCCCTACCACAGCATCTGATCCAAGGATTTGTTTGGGATTCTCTCGGATTCACCCTGATGCTCCCCTTTTTATCGATGTGTGTGTCTACATGTGCACGTGTGCTCCTCTGTACATGTTTCTTCTGGCCTGGCACATGAATTTAATTACATATCAGCCTCCACCCACACAGTCTTTGATATCTTCCAAGGAAACAAAATCTTGTATTGTTAGCTGTGTAGAGGGTAGGCTGTGCCGCTACACATTCAAGAACACACACACTGATATTATTACAGTGATGTAGACGTTCCATTGACTAACATCCGTTTCTAAGCCTAACACTTACTATGACTAAATGCTCGACCTTACATATAATACAAACCTCTTTAAAGATGATTCCAGTTTATTACAATGTGTGTCTTAGGTTTGTAGTTTTGGCCATCATTTCAATGGATTATGATAATATTATTAGAGCCAAATTAATGTGGGAACACAGTGACATTTCTCCAAAGTCTGACATGGCAAGAGATTAGTGATCGGACAGCCATACAATACTAAAGTCAGGATTTCCCATACAGTCATTTGTTTGTGTGTTTTTCCGCCTTTTATACTCTGTCTCCCAAACTGACACGGATGTACCTGCATGGACTCGTTGCCCCCCCACCCCACCCCCCCTTCACCCAATCAACCTTCTTTTAAAAAATAGAAGCATTTGCACCCTCCCCCCACCCATCAGCTACCACCAAAAAGAGAATCTGAGGGAAACGCTAAAACTATTATTAATAATAGTATATTAAATACTCTAAACAGCTTTATCTGTAGGCTTAACTGAAAGTAAACACACCACAAATATTGGTAATAACATATTCTCATATATAAGTATAAGACAACCCTGATTATAAGATAACCCCCCACCCCTTCAGTCCAGTTTTTGGACTGTCATACCCCAAGGGAAGTGCCCCTACTCTTAATCCAAGGAGAAGGGCTATGTCATTCTTGAAGACATTTTTTCTTGTGAAAGTGAAATAAAGCAGAATGTAAATCAGATATTAATGTAGCTTGTCACACACACACGTGTTCACCTGTCAGGCCCTTGGAAGAGGTCAAAATAATTTTCATCAACAGTTAGCATTTTGCAGAATGTTTGTGCTCCTCCTCGTCATCTGTGACAGCTGTAATTCTTGGCTGTTTGACAGTCAATTTGGACCATGGTCCGTTTCTGCAGTGAAGACGTCAGAAGACATTTTCTACGTTTAGTTTTCACTCATCGTGAATTTATTTTCTCTGTGGCAGAAAAACATGTCACATGAGCCTTCGGAAAGTCCTGCAGGTTAAACTCTGCCAATGAAATCATCTACTGACTCCAACTGACTTACTATAAAAAGACTTGAATACACTAGCTAGCCTAGCACCATGTAAGCTACAAATATACCATCTATTCTGAATATACCATCTTATATTTGGGTCAGTACAATAATTTTTTTTTTGTAGTTTTTCTCTCTCCAATAAGTTTATCCCAGGAAACTGGTTAGCAAAGGTGGGAAGCAAACTCAGAAAAAGTTTATTATTTCCCCAAACTTTGTGATATGCTGCTTTGATTAATCACAACAAAGAGGGAATGTATAGTGTGATCAATCAGTCACATACTGAGCTGAATCAGACAGATTCTGACCTATCTCATCTTGCTATGACAATGTAAACAACATTAAATCGGCAGCCTTTCCCTTGTTTTGTAATGCCACACCTTAATAGGCTTAATATTGTGTTTGAGTAAAATGTAATAGTAGTCTCTTATTTCAGGCTTGGCGGGGCACCTCCACTATAAAACACTGCAGGAAACCTTGATTAGGGTTTGTTTAAACCTGCCTGCGTTTGATGCCCCTTCTGCCACACTCCCAGATCTCAACATGATGTCATTATTACCAGTGCACTAGGAAGGAAACTACAGACATAAGACCATGTTGTGATAAATCAAAAATATCGTTCTTGCCAGTCTCAGTTTGTTTTTTTGTTGTTGTTTCTTTTGTTGTTGCACAAATTGTAACAATGGAAAGACTTTCATTACCTCTACTTCCACCTGACCTTGCTCCGGTCTTAAGAACAATGCATTACTTCTTGCCTCTCTTGTAGGAGCACTCTGCTTTTGACCTTTTGGCTTTGTGTTTACTTTCATTTTAGCGGGTAGGATAAACATGTCAAATTTGATATATACTTTTTCCACGAGCTGCGCGCTTATTGTTGTATTTCCGTTTCATTTGTCTTCTATTGTGAGCAAATCCCAAAGCCTGGGCTCAGCTTGTGCTGGAAGAACAGCAGCCTTATGCCAGTTTAGTTCTATAAGGCAAACGAGCAGATTTCTTGCCAAATCCAACCAGGTGGCACAAATTGCGAAAGGCGCTGTAAATGCCGATTGAGGTTGCCAGGTTCCAAATTAATTTAGTTCTGATTTATTGATAGTAAAAAATTTCCAACGTTTACATTTATCCTGCTTTTGCTTTCTGGGTGTGGCCCTCAGCTAAATGCTTAATAGTTACTGACAACGTGAACAGTTATTGAAGCTGACACACACACACGCGCACTCATGCACCCTGTCCTCTGCTGTGTTGGATGTCGGGGTGTTGATGCTCAGTAACTTTCTATCCCGCTCGGTTGACGAGGAGCGTTGCCAGGCCGACAGCTGCTCCGACTCCACATTCCCCTGCATGTGATTCGGGATTGGAAACTCGGGGGAGAGTCTTCCTGGGACACACACACACACACACACACACAGTGAAACACATGTACTTAGAAGCACACATGCACCAGCTTACACACAGACAACCACACATATGCAGGGTGGGGGGGGGCTGATGAGCTGGAGAGGCTAGATGTCACAGGCCTTATAATAGAGGGATGCCCTCTTAAGCTGCTTCACACCAGAACCCAGAAAATCAAACTGTCATATCAATGAGCGGCTCACCCCCCAAAAAAATGTAAAAAAAAGAGAGAGAGAAAAAAGACCATCCCCCCCTCTCCCTCTCACTTCACTTTTCTTTTTCAGCCTCTCTCTTCTTTCGCTCTCCCTCCTCTTTTCTTACGCCTTTCTTGAAAAGCAGGTTTGATGTTCTGTGGCGGACTGAGAGGCCTTTTCAATTATTTTCGGTGTCATTCGTAATGGTATAAGAGCGAGAGATGAGAGAAAAGGGAAGAGAGAGAGAGAGCCGAGAGTGGAGGAGAACATAGGCGCTGGTAGAGCAGAGCTGTTTGTGGCGGGCTAAATGGAGATCTCATTCAATTTTAGCTATGACCAAAAGCCAGGTTCCTTTTCTAAGTGCCTGTTTGCATCAAATGCAGCACATCATCTGCTAAAAAAAAAAAAAAATCCCTTTCTTCTTTTTATCCAGGGCCAGAAGACTTTGTATCACTCCAAAATATCTCCTCTAAATCTTTTTTAAATTTTTGTTAAAAAGGTTGTTTCCCCCGCTGTCCTCCATGTAGGATTTTGTGTGGAATTAATGGCCTTTTGAATCTCTGCATAGTCAATATGCACCCAACAGATGGTGCATGCCTCCTCTGCTTTTCTTCTTCCTCTTTTTTTTTCACCTTCTCTTTTTTTTCTTCCCCTCTCCACTAGCCAGTAACAATTTGCTGCTCAGTGTATGTTCACTGCATGTTACTCTGCGTCTGTTTGTTCTGCTCTCTTTCTCACTCTGTCACAGATGTAGCCTGAAATCACGTCTGTCACACTGGCCTTAATCTCGGGGTTAGCAGCTGCCAGTTGATTGTGTGTGTGTGTGTGATAGAACACAGAGAGAGAGAGAGAGAGAGCGATCTTGTGTGAAAAATCAAATAAGGGATTTAATTCCCCTCACTGCTTTGGTCACCTGATTGTGTAAATGATTGTTTGAAGCCATTGGTCAAGTTAATAATTAAAGCAATAGTTTGCCACTTTGGGAAATTTGCTCTCTTGTCAAGAATGAGTGCCACTCATACATCTTTATGGTAAATTTGAGGCTACAGCCAACAGTTGATTAGCGTAGCTTAGCACAAAGACTGGAAACAGCTAGCCCGGCTTGGAGCAATAACTTCCTAAGTATCTGCTGATTCCTGGAAACCTGGCAATAACCAAAACCTCATTGTTATTTTTACAGATTAAACAAACACAATATGATGTGTTAATTAGCAAGCTTTAGATGTGTTGGTAGGCGGATTTTGTGACCTTTGGACACAGCCAGCTGTTTCTTCCTGTTTCCAGTCGTTATGCTAAACTAAGCAGCTGTTGGCTGTAGTCGTGTATTTACTGGTCAGATACGAGAGTGGCTTCAATGTCTCATCTTACTCTCAGCAAAGACAGCAAATAAGTGTTTTCTGAAAATGTCAGACTATTCCTAGAAGAAGAAATTGAGTCTGGTTGAATGGAGTGGAAGTGAGGAAGGAGTAAATGAGGACGAAAAAAAAGAAAGAAGGAAGGATGGACGCCACAGCCACACAGCTCGTTTGAGGCAAAGCTGCGGCTGTGAGCTTGAGTTACACCACCAGACAATGGGCTTCTTTCAGTCAGACTAACACACACACACACACACACACACACAACACAGAGGCATTCTATCTCGAAAACTGTTGTCGCTCCTGTTGCACAATGTTGGCTCTTATTAATTCATTATGGCCCCTTCTTCCTGCTGTCCTGCTGTCCTGCCTCTCCACCCTTTTCTGCTTTTCATTTTCTCCACTGCTTGTTCCATCTGACTGATCGGAGGCGGCTCTGTGTGTGTTTGTGCACATGCACCAGCCCTGTCACATGTATCTGGCCTGTACGGTATGATCGCATATGATAACAAAGGCCAATTTTAGCTGTGAAATCCCTCTGACATTGTGTCTCGGGAGTCAGGGCTGCATAATGAGAGAGAGAGAGAGAGAGAGAGAGAGAGAAGGCAGGGGAACGTTAACGGGGAGTGTCATCTTTATTCTTTAATCCCAGGAATTTCTTTCCCATTTTCTTCGAGCTTTCTCTTCCCACCCTCCTCCTCCTCTCTAGGCAGTGCTCATTAGCCCCTTGGCCCTCTCTAAACAGGTGGGGCATGTTTGGCACAGCCCTCCGACATGCAGTCAGGCTTAATTGGGCTTGGAGGACCCCTTACCCACACACACACACCATACATACATCACTCATATGTTCCCCCTCCCCTCCCTTAACACATTTCCCTCCATTCTTAAAGAGCCAATTGTCCCTTTCCTATTCCCCAGGGTGAGGTTATGGTTCCTGGGCCGGAGAGTGTAAATCCAGCCCCGGGCCAGTCTCCAGGCCTGGATGACTGACTGACTGACTGGTCTCCTGGCTGCCCACCCCCCCCACAACCCAAACCGTCTCGCCTCCTGTCTCTGTCAAAAGATGATAACAACCACTACCCATACAAGCTCCATTGATATGCAGACGGATCTCCCAAATGTCAACGGACTCTTCTAGCCCCTGGCTCCTCCGTCTCTTCGCATCTCTTTTTCCCCTAGCTCTCCACCTCGCCTTCACCTCTCCACTACCTCTCTATCTTTCTGTCTTTTTCTCTCTCCATGTCTGGCTTTTTTCCAACTCCTCTCTCTGTGCTCCTTTTGTGTCTCGCTTGCTCAATAATTTTTTAACCTACGGAGAGGATTTTTTCCCCCACCTCCCCTCCTCCTTCTCTTCCTCCTTGTCTTACTTTTACTTTTCAAGGATTCACAGAGACTTGAGAGTTATCCTCATGTGACTCGGTGCTGTTTGTTTGTGCCGTGTACATGTGTGGATCTGTTGAGACTCTCTGAGTAAATGTGAAGCCTCATCGTACCTGTGTCTGTGTAATTACAGCCACATCAGCCTGTTTTCTCCCTTTCCTAGGAAAACACTTGACGCTACCTTGAAAGACTGTTTTTATGCCAAAAAAAAAGAAATCCTGTCTCGCTTTTGCTTTTCCTTCCCCATCTTTCACAATCACACACACACACACACACACACACACACACACACACACACACACACACACACACACACACACACACACACTCCTACTTGCTCAACAATATCTCATTATCCTGTTTATCCATTCAGTTGTATACTTTTTCACTCACACACACACACACACACACACACACACACACACACACACACAGATGTAGCGCAAGAGCAGAGTTGAAAGAAAGAAGTATGTGGTTTTTTTATATGTGCGCACATGTGTGTCCGTGGGGTTTGCACAGTGCAGGTGGGGGGAGGTTTGAATGTTAACTGCCTTATCACTCCAATTTCACACTCTCGCCTCCAGTCTCACACACACACACACACACACACACGAAAAAACCCCACAATGCACATGCACAGAAACACCCTGTTGCCTCCAGTCTCGTATGTGACGACTGATTAGCGGGGAAACAGTGGGGTCACACACTCGCATACACACTAATCCCAGCCAGAGGGGGAGGTTTTTTTTTGTGTACGAGTGTGTTAATGAGTGTGTGCGGCTGCTTCTGTAATGGGGCCACCTGTCTACTCATTAGCCTCGTTACCCAGCCTTTTAATTGCCCCCAAACTCTGCATCATGTCTCCTCAACCTCCTCCTCCTCCTTCTTCTCCCTCTTCTTCTTCTTCTACTTCTTGTCTTCTTCTTCTTTCCTCCTTCCTTACTTCTTTTCTCCTGATAATTTCCATTCATCATGTTAAGTGAGCTACTGGGACATATCAGTAATCTGACATCATCGCACACAGCAAGTGTTTGTGGGGAACAGAGGATTATGTCGTACTGTGCAGGGGAGTGTGTGTGTTTTTGTGTGTGTGTATGGTGGGATTGGGCGGGGTTGTTCCATTGCAGCATGCCCATATGTCAGCGAATTAGCAAAGTGATTGCTTTGACCTCGGTATCAAGAGGCATATGAACATGATGCCGGGTGGAGAGGAATTTTGCATGAGCACACATACACACACACACACAGACACACACACACACACATGCACGAGCAGGGCTATCGGGTTGATGTGTTACCTTGAACAACCCTTAAGCTCCACCTTCATTCCTCTCTCTCTCTGGCCCATATCTCTCCTTTATGGCTGCATGATTACGAAAAAGGAAACTGATTATTAGGGCAGCTCTGTTACAGCAAAAATCTTCATCATGATCATTTTGGTCGATACTGAGATGATGATTATTTAACACGATTTCTCACTGACTTTGGAAACATCATGAATTTACTGAACTTTTTTAATAAACTTGTCTTAAGCAGTGAAGTTCCCTGAACTTAAAATCTAATTCAACGGAGAAGCCAATAAAAAAATAAACATAAAAATAAATAAATAATATATTAGATCAAAATAAATCAGATCAACTATGTTGTAGTACACTTTCACAACCTACTGAAAACTACTAGACATATATTCAATAAATAAAAATAATATATAAAAATAAATTAGGCCAATATAAGAGATCATGTTATTATAGTGATTGTTAAGATACATGCTGTATGGTATGATCAATACTAAAATAATTATTCATCATGATACTTTGAGAAGTGAGAAGTTAGACAGGAATCTTTAACTTGTATTATTCTGCAGTGTGTTTACATGACTTAAGTAACCAGGTTACAGTCTTTTTTCTCCAGAAAGCTGATTTCTCAACGGTCACGTGAACAAGAAACCTGCTTTCCTGTAATGGTTTGAATGGGATTAGAGAAACCTGGTTCCTACAGGTAGATTTTTCCACCCTGGAGAACACTGATTTCTCTTCCGTGTATATGCGTAACCAGGTTTCTAATCAGCTTTTTACAAGTAAGCATGTGCACAATAACAGAGTGCAGACAAAGAAAGCACGGCGCTGAGCAGCTGGATGAAAAGACAGATCATTACACGCAACGAAGCATCCTCTTATCTAAAATAATAGCATACAAAGTCTGACTGAAACTAAAACAAAGTCGCCTGTAGATGTCTAAATATGTCAGTTTCCACCACTGATCATTTGACTGTTCCATTCAGACACATTTTCTGTCTGTCTCTCACTGCGCTGTCCGGCTGCTCTGACACACAATGCGTTGGATTTATAACACGGTAAAACCAGAGCATCATTGCACAGTGGATTGCCGCACAATAATAGTTTTGTCTCAATTTTCATTATTGCTGGAAGTCAAAACCGTAATTGAAAATACATATTGCTAAGTCTTCCCTTATAATCATGATTATTTCTCTGTGCCAGGAAACCACATTAGATTGTTTTATTGAATTTTTTTGCAGTTTAGCATACATTTTCACTTTATTTGTTTGAGTACAGTATTTCTCAAAGTTGCTGAGAGTCCTGTTTTCATATTCCCAGTCGTTACACTCGTATTTGTAGTCCTTTATATAAGATTCAGTTAATAATCACTTCTTTATTACTTTGGGATGTAGCTGCATCCCAAAGGCAAACTTAGCACCGAATCTATAGTTATTTGTCATGATCTGGCTTAAAACCAAAGATAAACTGAGAGCTTGAGGGGGGATTTATTTTCTAATGTTGAGCTAGTCCATTCTGCTTCTTAAACTTAAATAGTTTTGGTCTAATGGTGGGCATTAAATAGAGCAACTGAATGTTTCATATTTCAGAGATTAGCAGCGGGTGACATGGATAGAATTATAAAACTAATGATATACTATAGTAGCCTTTCTGGAAAATGAATTAAGAAACTGTCTGAAACTGAATAAAATATCAAACATTAATGTCTGTTTTTGCTTAATCCAACAAATTAAATACCTGACAAATCAGGGCTTTTCATCACATTTCACCCCGAGACAATAAAGTACCTCGGTATAAATGGTATTGCCAAAGCTCTGACAGTTGATAAATGTATATTTCCTGAAGTCATATCTTAAATATCACCCAGACCTATCAGGACTACACAACTTTAAATCGTGAAAACATTGAAAAATGATCTGTGATTACTTGCGCAACTCTGCTTGTCCTCCACCCGTCTCTTTCACCAAATCCATCTTCTTTTCTACACATCCCTCCCTCCCTCCTTCCTCCTTCAGTCTCTGTCAGACAGCTTGCTGGGCTGTTGCCAGTCAAGTTACATGAGAGAACAGGCGGCAGTACATTCCTGCTGAACATAGCTTTGCACTCAGGGGATTCCCTCCCCTGTCTCTCCCTCTCTTACCCTCTCTTTGTTTGCTTCCATTCCTGTACTGTAACATCGAGCTATAGGCTACACTTCCCTCTAATACACTCTTCCTCTTGTTTGCTTCTTTTCTTTGTCTTGAATCAAGGAAAAGATGCTTTTCTGTGTGCAGAAGTACAACATGCCATACATTATCATGCACTTGTGGCGTAAGCTAAGTTTTCACACGCTCGTTAGTTATGGTTGCACGGCAACTCTCATTTACTTTGCCAACTTGCATTTTTTTGTCAAATCACCTTGCATGCAGAGCCGGGCTCGTCTGAATACTTTGTTAGTGACGGCAGGGGCGCCGAAACGTTCTGCATGCTGGACCCAAATTTATTATCTCCCTGGGACCTGGGATGAATAAATCTTACTGTACACAGCCACCACAAGAAGGCCCCATTCTGGGTGTTACCAAGAGTTAAAGGAATGCTTGACTTCATGCTTTTTAAATCATAATCACATGGCACCACTTTAGGATTCTCACGTTGAAATATTATAGGCAGACTTGATTTTATCTGCTGACTGACTGTTGCAACAAGTAGACTGCAGCGCTGCAACTAATGATTAGTTAGATTTGGTTTATAAAATGTCAGTAAATATAAAAAAGTGATCATCACAATTTCTTAGTGCCCAGTGTGACATCTTAAACTAGCTTCTTTTGTCAGACCAACAGTCCAAAACCCAAGTATTCTCATTTTAAATTAATACATGAAAGAAAGAGGAGATGACTTCTCACATTTGAGACGCTGTAACCAGCCAATGTTTGCTGCTTATTAAATTATATTTAATAGACTGTCAACATTTCTGACTAATTGATTAATTGTTCTTGTTAGAGCTGCAAGGATAAGTCAATCAGTCAATCACAATAAAGTTAATTTTGATAACCAATTAATCATTTCAGTCATTTTTCAAGCTGAAATAAAACTAATTCTCAGCTTTCAGCCTCTCAGAAGTGAGGATTTGCTGTGTTTGACAGTGAATTGAAGATCTTCTGGTTCTGGATGGTTAATCAGACAAAACAAGCAGATTGAGGATGTCATCTTGGACTCTGAGAAATTTTAAATGCAAGTTTTTCACTTGCGAGTTCTTCACTTTGATCTTTCTTTTTAAATTTGCTGACTAAATGTTAAATAGATTATTCGAAATGAATCAGTAGGTTAACCAATAATGAAGATTATCCTTAGTTGCAGTCCCAGTTCTATTTGTGACATTTTACATCTTGTATGTTCTACAATTAGTATGTTTGTAAGCTTACAGACCTGTTGGAATAACTTGATTGTAGTGCTGCAATTATAATGTATATTATTATCAATGAATCTGTTGATTACTTTATTTAGTCAGAAGTTCCCAAAGAAAACATCCATGAACAGCTTATGTCTGAACAACGGTCCAAATCCCCAAAGATATCTCATTTAAAAGATATGAAACAGAGAAATAAGACATTTCAAAAGCTTGAACCAGTGAATGTGTGAGTTGTATGAGTTGTGTAGGTTTTATTTTCTCTCTGTCAACTTTCTTCTACTAATCGGCCATTTCAGCATCACTGGACTTAAGTAGGACACTTTTTTCAGCACTGACTTGAAATAAAAAGCCCAGTATCTCAGAGTGAGTCTATCAAATTAAATATTTAAAGGTATGAAAAACTTTCATAGGGTTTTTAATTTTAAACCCACTGTCGATGGTTGCTTTGAGATAATATGATTTCATTATGAACACCAGACTTGGCCTAGTTCAGTCACGCTGTCCGGCCACATCAGCACACAACGGATCAAATTGCCTCCAAAAGTCCCCAAATCCCAGTCAGGATGTCTATGATATATAGAAAGTGTGGACAGTTGTAATAGAAAATGTTCAGAAACCATAATATAGATTTCTTGGAATAATCTGATGTCTCTTTGCTGAGAGAGGACGAGGAAAGTTTCTTCATATTAAACCACAATCTCCTGGATGTCTGCTGGACCCCTTTCTAGACGTTGTGGCCCCTCTCCGTCCCCTCTTTCCAACCCTGTCGCCTCTGCTTCCTCTTACTCTCCCTCTTCTCTTTCACTCTGTTTTTTTCACTCTGTCTCTCGTACGTTTTGTGTGTTTAAAGTCCAAACTACAAAGGCGAGCTGTCTGAGTCCCGAGGCCGTTATTGATCTACTAACGGAGAGGCAGAAAAGAAAAAGAGACGGAGAGCTGTACGGGGAGGAAGAGTGAGCGAGGGCAGGCAAAGACGCCTCGAGAGCTCGTCTGAACCGGAGGGTCTATTTCTGTCTGGCTCAATGCGTCATTATTGGCCAGAAGACACCCAGGACACACGGGATGATATGACGGATGAGGAGCGGAGGAAAGAAGAACAGGAGTAGGAGGGAGGGCAAAGGGGTGAAGTTTAGTCTTGAGAGGTCATCGTTGATTTGGTGCTCAGGTACGGGAGGAGCTGACATGTAGACGAGGCATTTCCAGTTTCACAACCACAACTGATTGTTTTTTGTTTAACACATGAAGCTGATCAATCTCCAACCCTGCAATCATTTGTTTTAGGGCTAAAAATGCATGTTTGTGTGTTAAATTCAACGACGCATATTATCCAAAAAAAAAAAAAAATCAACATCAAGGCCTCAGTGGAGTCAGTTTATTGAGATTCAAGTGCTGATCTGTTCTTCCTCACACACACACACACACACACACGTACACACACTCATATCAGATTGTGGTCACTTTTGGGCACATTACATAGATTTATATTCATTTCCTGGAGACTTGCCTGAAACTAACCCCAAACCTAACCACCGACCCTAAAATCTGCTTTTTCCTAGCTGGGGACACGGTTTATGTCCCCAATATTGGACAAGATATTCCCAGATAACTGGTCTGAAATATGTCCTCAAAAGTAGCCTATGACAGACCCACACACACACACACGCTTTACACCCAGGATAGGGTTGGAACTTATTTAGATTTTATCAAACATCATTCCAATTCAATTACTTATCTATTATTATACAAGTAATGCTGGCCCCGCACTAGAGGGTAATTGGACAGATTTTGGGTCTGATTGGCCCCTCCCCAATAATTGTGGGTGTGTTCCTGATCCGAGGCTGGTCTGAACAGATTATCTGCTAATAATAATCCTGTAGTGTGAGAGGTTTACAGACTTAATCTTAATGTTACCATCTGGATAGGAGTCTAACCCTGATTTCAAATCCTAAATATCAATCATGTTTGATATTTACGACTTGAAGTCCTGTAGCGTAAAAAGGAACAGTGATGGAATATTGAGTGGAAATCTGCAATAGCCAATGAGAGCGAGCTGACCGGGAAACGCCACCAACTGTTGTTGCTGCAAGATGTAAAAGCCTGTTTCCATCTTCTCAGTCATGACTTCATCCACATTTTGTTTTTTTGGCTTTTTTGTTTTTCGGTGCAAACCATAACGTACACACAAGTGCAACCAGCTGACGACAACGGTCTGCCTCCATGTTTGTGTTTTTCTGGGGTCACATTTGATCACACAAGTTTCTGTGAGTTCCCAAGGCCGCTCTGAAATCATTTAGTATAAACGCCAAGTGTGTGGTCCTGCATCTTGACTGAATCATCTGGTGTGCAAAATATTAAAACTCAGTTAGATCTGTCATGTCTGTGGTCTCCCATGTTTTTAAAATCAGTTAAGATTGAAAATCTTCCATTGTGCACCAGGCATAACAAAAGGAACCAAAATACACTGAAAGCAAAAAAACAACTTTATTTTCAGCAGACCAGATGACTTCAGGAACACTCTGTCCCCATTCATTTACATTGAAAGTGCGTCATGAAGGGATCTCCTGATGTTCGGTATGAACAGGAGGAATGATTACAGCAAGAAAAACTTGTTTCAATGTTCGTTTGGGCACCTAAATATTGTTTTATGACAGACTTGAAAAATTGTCAACCTATTCATTAAGATGTCTGTCAGCCGGTCAACAGTTTGGAAACCATATCTCTCGCACCTTTCAGACATTTTTATAACTTTATGAAATTGAACTTCTCTCTCAAGGTCTCTCTTTTCCTTTTTTTTCTTCACACTGTTACTTCTGTGGCTTTTCATGTGTAGAAACAAGTGCAACCATCAGTGCCTTCAAGGCGTATTATTACCTGAACAATTATCTGACAGTTATGTGATTGTATGACAGGTGTGGCCTCTGTGAACCATGAACTAAATCTTGAAATTAGTTTGTACCATGTGTCAACGCTGGCCTTTTTGCTCTAGACTGTAGTCAATTATTTAACGTCTGTTCCATTATTTTGAGTGAAGCTGCAACAATTAGTCACTAATCACCAATTATTTTCATAATCGATTAATCGTTTTGACTCTTTTTAAGAAATAAATTGCCAAATTCTCTCATTCCAGACTTCTAAAGACGTCACTTTGAGCTTTTGGAAACAGTGATTGACATTCTTCACAATTTTTTGACATTTTGTAGACAAACAGCTATTAAATTCATTAAGAAAATAGTTTAATCAATAAAGAAAATAATCATTTTTGCAGCCCTAATTTTCACTTTCTCATTCCTGTCTTTTATGAGGCTCAGTGCCACTTTCAGGTGCTAGCTCCAATCCACTGTTGTGTCAAACACTGTACATTTATTAGAGTGCAGTAGGTACAAAGATTGCTCTCAGGAATCAATAAGTGTACAAACAGATCTTTGTTTGTGTCTAACAAACAAACCCACACCAATTTAGAACCTGTTCCTCATACCCAGCTCTAACCCAGGCCTCGTCAGAAATGCTGAAATATCACAGGTGATGGAAAGTTGGCAGATCGCAGCATCCAGCAGTGATTTATTAAGCCGAGCCAAACGCCTATTTTTATGCCTTTGCACCAGCAACAGCCGTGGCTGGAGATTTGATCTTGTCTGGTTGTCTGTCCGTCCCATTCTTGTGAACGTGATATCTTGTGAACGCCTTGAGGGAATTTCTTCAAATTTCCACTTAGTCTCAAGGATGAACTGATTAGATTTGGGTGGGCAAAGGTCATTACGATCCAATGTTCATCCCATTCAAACACGCTTTTGGCCATAACTCAAGAATTCATTAGCTAATTATGTCAAAGTTTCACATAAATGTCTAAGAGGATAAAATGATGAGGTGATGATATTATCCCAAAGGTCAAAGGTCAGCTTCACTGTGACATAATGTTCTGCAAATATACTTTACTGGCTATTATTCAACGCCTTAACTCACGACCAGAAAGGAAGATTGTCACTATATTTGGTCAAACGCAGAATTGGTGACACTTAACTTGGGTGTCCACCTTGAAACTGTGGTGATTGTGTAGATCTTCTCTACTGCCGGGTCGTAGATGTGTGTGAAGTATTTAGTTTGAGTATTTGTAGCGTCTTTGCAGCAACATCCATATCTGAAGCATTGTCTACTGTCTTGGCTACAGCTTTGTGTTTAATCAGAATCAGCTTTATTAGCCAAACATGTGAACACATGCAAGGAATTTGATTTGACACAAGGGGAAAGACGACAAATAACAAGCTAGATGATTAAAATAGGGCTAAATTATTCACTGGAATCATACATGTCAATATAGTGATAACTTCCATTTCGCCATAAAAAAACACTTAATACCTTTTTTATTAAATTTCTTCAAATTCTTTATTACAAACATTATGAGTCTGGACAGACATTGATATAAACTGCAGCTTGACTGGTTGGCAAAGACATACAACCATATTTCTAGTTGATTAATTTTGCAGCCAGAAAATTAAAGTTGTTCAATTCTGGTGCATTATCTATCTCTCTACATCTGTGTGTTTAAATTTTGATTAGCAGCCACAAGCACATTCTTTTTTCGGGGAGATAAAAACATGCCACCTTACATCTGTGGAGGGATTTTTAATTTTTTTCTTTTGTTTTTTTGAGCCGTTTGAGTTCACGTCCATTTTTAGAGGTGGGAAAGAGCTGTGTTGTTGAGTGGATCTGGTTTCAACAAACATCCGTGGACTATTAATAAATCATGCCTGCTCTACACAGTGGGATGGCGTCGCTCTGTTTTGTGTGTGTGCGTGCATGCGTAAATCATACTATGAGCTATAACCTTAAACAAGGCGTCTGAACTTTTCACGCTCTTGAGAGAGAGAGAAAAAAAACCTGTCTTTGTATCTCTTGTGTGTTGCAGCCACAAACCACCTCCAGTATTTCTTGTGCTCCTGTTGTTGCTTTCCTGTCATAGGAGGAAAGCCTTAAAAAAAACATCCTTAATTGGAGCAAACCATAATCTAAAAATGGTAACCCAAGCATGTGAAACAGTAGACCCAATCCTGATTAATGAGATTCCTTTATACCCGCTCTTTCTGGTGCAGTAAAACAATTTTAAAGCTCACCATTCCTCGATTTGCAGCGCACCCTCCGGGATATTATGCAAGGGTCCTGGTTTGATAACAACAGGATTTTTAACAAAACCAACTCCTAGAAGGGAGAACACATGGTAATCAGGCAGAGGCACACAACTACGGGGCGGGAGACGTGAATAAGAGATTGGCTGAGAGAAGACGGGCGACAGAAAGGGAAAGATTTAAGCAGATAGGTTAAGCGGAGAAAGGGGAAGCTGTAGAGGTGGTGATTTGTGACACACAGGAAGCAAGCAAAGGGCTCATTTTCCTCGGCTCTGAGGGACCATAACAGGCCCAGCCACTGTGTGTTTCCTCTTGATAACGCTCAACAAGTTCCTATGTACTCGCATTTGTTGGCTTGCACACAATAGTTCGACCAATATGGCTTTTTGAAGGCCAATACAGGAACTCTTGGGTTGAAGCTACTCATGTTTATTCTGTTATCCTAATGTTTTCCATTAAGTATATCTGTTGTCATACCAAAAAAGCTAAAGAATTACAAGTATTCATTGTTTATCTCCAAGAATTATACACTTGGCACGGTGGAGATGGCTTACAAACGTCTCATCCTCACATATTTATGGCGCATGTAAACACACAGATGTGCACGCAAGATGGTGAAGTAGAGAAAAGGAGGCCAGAAAGCTCTTCTGAAACAGTGAGAGAAATGGAGGATGACTGACGGCATGCGTTATCCTTTCTTACTTTCTTTTTTTATAAAGTCTAGACAGCTGACAGGGCCTGGTTGCAGATAACTAAAAACTAAAAAGGGGGGGGGGGACAAAGCAGGGAAGCAGGAAAGCAGGAGAAGTTTTGTGTAAAATGTATCACACGTAAAATGTAGTCTGCAAGAGTACTCCTCAAAGGCGCTGCTCTCCAGACTGCAAATTCCAGCACCCAGCCGCCGGATCATGGGCTAAAATCTCGACAGTGAGAGATTGAGCGGCTCGTATTAGCTTTGAAGTTAATGTGACATGCGCATATGCTTCAACTTTGAGCAGTATCACCTGTGATAAAAAAATATATCTGCTATAATATTCTGCCGCCTTGGAGGAAGTGTGTGCGTGTGTGTGCGTGTGTGTGCGTGCGTGTGCGTGCGTGTGAAGGGAGGAAGTGTGTTAAGGGAGTGGACTGGCTGGTAAGTAAGTAAATGTGTCTGTGTGAGCATGTGTGTGGGCTGAAACATCATTACCTAGGGATCTGAGTACACAGCCAGACATCATTAGGCTTTAAGGCGAGAAAGTCTCTGCGGCACCAGTTTTGCAATCTGCCTGACCCAGCAGACATGACAGGCAAGCATGCTGTTTAAGATCATTTATTTAGGTTTGCATGCCAGTGTGTGTGCGTGTGTGCGTATTTGCTTCCTGTGTGTGTTTGTGTGCGATGTTATTTATTTATTTTGCTTGGTAATATGCCTGAGCCTTCATTATAGCGGGAGCCATAACTTTGATAAATCACTTGGGCTCGGGGCCCTCACTGCTTTCACAGTATTAGAAAACTAATTGAAATTCTCGTCCGCCCCCTCCTCTCTCTCTATTTCTCTCTCTCTATTTCTCTCCTTCTCTGTCTCCTTCTTTCTTTTTTTTCTTTCTCTCTTTCTTGCTCTCTCTCTCTGTTTTTCACCCATTCCCTTTTTCTCTCTTCCTGTCTCTGTAGCGAGGGCCAAACAGTGCCGTGTTTTCTTCTGTGGAATAGAAGCCAAGAGGGGGAAAATGTCATCACTGATTTAATAGGCGTAGTCTTGCTGAGAAACACACACACAGGCTCACACACACACTCACGCTCGCGGAGACACACACTGCACTCTGGGGAGTGTTAGGAATCCTGATAATGTCATCATAGGAATCTCCATAATGTACCCCGCTCTCCTGCAGGCTCCACTTTGACTGCTCCTCTCCGCTGCCTCCCTACGCCCCTGCTTTTGATTAGATCTCGGGATGAGATTTTAGGTTTAGGTTGATGGGATTTAGAGTTTAGATACTTGTGTCTATGGCAGTGATCCCCCCCGTTGTCGCCCGGATTGAGGGTCTGTTTGGCTCGTTGGCCGGGATCTCCCAGCTGCCACTGGATTTAGGCTTTAGTTGTTTCATTGTCAGTGATCCCCTTGCTGCTTTTAGATTTGTTTCATTTGCAGGGATCTCCATGCTGCAGCCACGTTCAGGGTGTGGTTGTTTTGTTGCGCAGGATCTCCCAGATGAAATTTGATTTGGGGTTGGTTTGTTTTATTGTTCAGGATGTCGTTGCTGCTGCTAGATTTAGGGGTTTGGTTGTTTTTACTATGCACCATCTCTCAGCTTGTTGCTAGATTTAGGGTTTTAGTCGTTGTGTTGTCCAGGATCTCCTGCTGCCGCTGGATTTCGGGGGTTTAGCCACTTATTGTTAATATCCAGACACTGCTACTGTTTGTGTGACACTTAGGGCTTTGTGTCCACCAAGCAGCCCCTCCTCTCTCGCCCAGGCAAGCTTTGTAGTGTGAAGCCAAAGATTTAGTGTTGGGGTCTGTGTGTGTGTGTGTGGAGATGTGAGCAGGGTTTGTGGCAGCTTGTGTGGACCAGGAGATTTCGTCGAGTCCCGTCAGCACACAGAATTCTCTCTGCAAACATTCCTCTGACGTGATGCAAGCCCAGGAGAGAGGAGGGCAGCAGCGTGTGTGCGCCTGTGTATACTTTTGAGCAGCGGCGTGCGTCTGTTGCTCAGACAAATCCATACCATCGCTCCCAGATACACTTCATGGCACACACAGACACACGCACAGGTTGCGTGTGTGTGTGTGTGTGTGGTTAATGAGGATGTGTTGATTGATTAGACTGCAGTAATTAGCTGGAGTGTGAAGGCCTGGAAAGGTCTCCACTCTGGTGGGAGTGTCCTCTCTGGAGAGACATTGAACTGTGCTATGCACCATTACGTTACTTACACACACACACACACAGCACAGAAGCGGTCCCATCCGAATCTCAGATGCGGGATGGGATGAGTCATCTCTCGGATGCAGACCTAATACTTGGTGCAAGAGGAAGGATGTTTGCTGTGTGTGTGTGTGTGTGTGTGTGTGTGTGTGTGTGTGTGTGTGTGTGTGTGTGTGTGTGTGTGTGTGTGTGTGTGTGTGTGTGTGTGTGTGTGTGTGTGTGTGTGTGTGTGTGTGTGTGTGTGTGTGTGTGTGTGTGTGTGTGTGTGTGTGTGTGCCAGGGTCTCAGGCAGAAGGATGTTTCCAGCATGGAGATGCAGATTGCAGAGTGAGATGTGCTTGTGCCAGCAGTTTCTTTTCCTGCACAGTGGCCTGAACGCTGACCTGATCCCCCGCCTCACAAATCAACTCTCTCCCTCACCTCCCCCTCCCGCTCATTTGTAGTTTGACTCCTTATCTGCTGCTTGGATTTCTTTTGTGCATCACAGGCCTGTTTCTAGTAAATGCAAATAATTTGGTATTGAGTATGACAACCTCAGTCTGGAGAATTCCTCCTACTGAGTTGCTGAACTTCTGCAGTAAACCATTGTAAACAGTGCCACCACATGGGGAAAGGGGGAATTACACATGATGCAGTGGTGTTTTTATCATCTCGGCACCTTTTGCTCCTCACTCCTCTTCTCTCATCTCTGCTCTGCTGTGCTGTGCAACATTATCTGAACAAACTCAATCATTTCAAAAGGAAAAGATGTGGAAAGCTAATAAAATTCCTTTTTTTAAAACACTTTTTTTTGCAGGATATGCTGTTACTGGCTTTATTTCTGTCTTCTAAATTTAGAGTGTTTCAGTTTGTTGTTTTATTGATTGATCTGGCAAGACAAACATTTTTTTGTGCAAATAACGCAACAGTTTGTTCATCTGAATCTCTCTTCTCTTCTTTATCCCTCTGGTTCCTCTCTCCTCACCCCCCTCCTCCTCCTCCTCCTACTTCTTCCTTACCTCTATTTTGCTCCACTTTCCTCACCCCCAACAGGAAGTTCTACTACATCACTCTGCTGAGGGACCCGGTGTCTCGCTACCTCAGCGAGTGGAGGCACGTCCAGCGGGGAGCCACATGGAAAACCTCCCTTCACATGTGCGATGGACGAACTCCGACGCCCGAGGAGCTGCCCTCCTGTTACGAGGGATCTGATTGGTCGGGGTGCACCCTGCAGCAGTTCATGGACTGCCCCTACAACCTGGCCAACAACAGACAGGTACGGAAAAAACATAGTTCAGTACAACCATACTAGTAGCTCCGAATCCTCTCCTGTGTGCTTGTTAACAGTTAAAGTGAGGTGATGTGACTGACAGTTTTGTTTTATTCACTGACAAGATCACCATACCAACTTAATTAGCTGATACCAAAAAAATACCTGTCCATTAAGCAATAATTGTACAGAAGCTTCATCACATCACAGTTAATGACATATTAGACTAAATATTAACACAAGAAACCAAACACACACACAGTAGATAGATTTTTCAAAAATGCGTTGTAAAAACTGCAGGTTTTTTAAAATTTGATTGCCTCACATGTAGACTCGCTACAAGTTCGAAATAGGAGGAAGAGCAAGGCTACAAGACAAAATACACACATACAAACATTAACATACAGGCACACATACACACAGTCAGGAGTTCGCCTGCTGGCCATAAACACCTCAAATTCACACCTTCTTTTTCTCACGCTATCTCAGTCTCCCACCTAAACATGTTGGCCAGCTTATCTCATCTGCAGCCTGAGGGTGTTATTACTCAGGGTCCTATGACTTATACATTTGACACACACACACACACACACACACACACACACACACACACACACACACACACACATACACACACACACACACATACACACACATACATACACATACATACACATACATACATACCTGAGGCATCCTGGTGGACCAGTAGACTGAGGTGCAGACAGTTTACTGCTGTGAAGTTCCTCTTCCTGACTGTAACACCAACATCTCCTGGATGCACTCAGCAATTTGGTGATCTTTGAGGACTGCAACTAATGGTTTTTTTCACAGTCAATTAATCTGTTGACTGATTTTTCTTTTTTGATGAAGTGATCAATTATTTAATTTATAAAATGTAAATCCCTAAAAAAACCCAAATATAAATTTCCTTCCCTCATCTTCTGAAATTCAAAACCACATTTTTAACTCATTTCACTCCTCTTTCTTTTGTTTTCAATTATTTTTTTTTATTTAAAGCAAACAGCATTTTGTGTATGAAAGGTGCTTTATGAGTAAAGTTCATTATTATTAGTATTATTATTATCCTTTTAAAAAGGGATTTAAATTATTTTGTTTGATCAACAATGAAACAGCCAGAGATTTCCCATTAAAGAAGGAAAAAACAATATTTTCATAATCTTGTGTCTTAATTCAATAACTTGGATGTTAACGAGCTATCAGTTTATATTGATGAAGTCATCAACACATAATTTCAGCACTGTTCAGCATCAATTCACCAGGATAAATTCCATTATAAATATTATGCTTGATGTACCTGCAATTGATAAACCTTCTGAAATTCAATATCACATATTTCCCGTCTCTGTTAATTATAACTTAAATGTGACACCTGATTGGTTGATCACTTTCAGCTAAACATGCTGCTCTGTAATCTCTCTGTACGCCAGATTCTTCCTTAGTTTAGCTCACAACTATCCACTGATCCCCTGTCTGCAGGTACGCATGTTAGCAGACCTGAGTCTCGTCGGCTGCTACAACATGTCCACAGTTCCAGAGAAGAAGAGGGCCCAGCTTCTCCTGGAGTCGGCCAAGAAGAACCTACGAGACATGGCCTTCTTTGGGCTGACAGAGTACCAGAGGAAAACCCAGTTCCTGTTTGAACGGACCTTCAGGTTGCGCTTCATCAGGCCCTTCATGCAGTACAACAGCACCCGAGCTGCAGGGGTGGACCTGGACAATGCGACGGTTTGTACAGCAACTCAGTCATCTTTTTGTAGATTAAGTTGTGTATCAAGCAAAAATTCAAGAGAGAGTGCATTTACAATAGCGTTAAATGTAAAGTATACTCAATTACGACATGTATTTATTAGGGCCCGAGCGGCGACTGCAAGTCGCCTGGCGAAAGCCCTATTGAAATGCTGAAAAAATGCTATATTGAAATTGTAATGTTTATTATTATTATTATTATTAGGGCCCAAGCACTACAGGTGCGAAGGCCCTATTGTTATTATTATTATTATTATTATTATTCCGACATTTCGTGCCCCAATTTCGCCCCTTTCCCAAATGCGAAAATGCTTATACTTTTGCACGGACGTCCGGCCTCATCCGAAATTCGATATTTTTGGGTGGTCGCACATGGTCGACGCAGAATGGCGGAATAGCGCCCCCTACAAAGTCCAAAAATGCCCATAGGGAATTTTGCTAACTTTGTCCTATGCTCACAAAATTCGGTACACATATGTATTATACCCACATATGCAAAAAAGCCTCTTGACCTCATGACCTCAACCCAACAGGAAGTCGGCCATTTTGGTTTTGATTTTTCCCGCCTAAAATTAACTCCTCCCACATCGTTCGCCCGATCAAGTTCAAATTAGGTACGCAACATCTCCAGACCTAGCTGAGCTTAAGTTGTGCTCTGCGCATCCATAGGTCAAGGGGCGTGTCTGCCAGGGCTCAACTAACTTTGGCGTGCTCGCCATGTACATACGAGTGGCTCTCACGCCCACATACTTCATCCAATCAGCTTCAAACTTGCTGGACATGATGATGGCTCCGCCCTGAACGTCCCGATATATTAACTTCCCACGTAACTCATAGCGCCCCCCGGTGGTAACAGGAAGTTAACTAAGATTCATTAAAATTACATACTTTGCCCCATCAACTTCATTCAGAACCAGTTGGTGAAGCTACATTATGAAGACTGTGAAGCTACGAGTAATGGCGTCCGTGTGGCGACGCGGCGACCATCAATTCCTCGCCATGAAAATACGTTTAGCTTTTTGATGGTTTTATTGAACTCGTATCATCATGAAAATTGGTACACAGGTCCAGGGTGCCGACCTCAACGTCTCCATTCGCTCATAGGCGATCTCACTCGTGTCGCCCCCTAGTGGAAACAGGAAGTGCCATATTTTACATCATCATTGTGCGATTTCCACAAAACTTCACATGTGTAATCACTGTCCCACCCAACCGCTTGTGTTTTGTTACACTCTACTGCCCCCTGGTGGATGAACCATCAACCTCTCATAACTCCTTCATGCTTTGTCCAATTCACTCCAAACTTCACATGACTGATGAGTGGCCGCCCTGAACACACCAGACCACACCAGACCATATGTGTAACTACCTGTGACTGCCCCCTACTGGATGAACGAAACATTGCATTTTTGGCCTCCTTCCAGGTTTTTTCTCACTTTCTGCTTCACGCCACAGCCCCGCCATGCCTCAGGCCCCGCGGTGGCATGGGTGAGCGAGGGCCCGCCATCACCGCTTGCGGCTTTAATTTTAATATGTTTCTTTAAAAATGGTTCAAGGAAAAAGGTCTTATTTTCTCCCTTAAATACAGATATGGCAGTGGTAGCAAATTTCAGTAACAGACCAGGAAATAAAACAAGTATTTCCAAAAGAAGTGAAAGATTATCTGAGAAAAGATGTAGAGGGAAAAGAAAATTAGAAAAAGAGGGACACAGAGAGTAAACACAGTGGTCTTATATAGCTGTGAAATGAGTTGGGATGACTGTCACTGTTAAAAAAAACAGCAGCTTCAAAGATGTTCTTCACACTTTGATTGGTCCAATGTGGAAGTTCTTAGACTCAATTCCCAGCCAAAAAAGAAGAAAAAAAATCCTCCGGTACACAGCAGAGAGGTGATTTATACATCAAAACCAGTAGGGAGGATAGAAAATAAAATATGCCCTGCTCATGGTGGCTGTGGAAAGGTGGGCCCATGGTTATTATCACAAAAAAGAGAAAATATTACATGGGAAAGTTTGCAGTGTGTAGCGTCTGACAGGTGGGGGGAGGCAGTGTGTGGCATTGAGTAGAAATGAGTTTTTAAAATTAGCTTTCAAATTAAATACTTCTAAAGGCACCATGTGATATCCTGACATTAATTATTTTTTTAAAAGTCAAATAATTACATCAGCAGGTGATGAAAAGAATATTTACTTTAGAAGCCCCTGCAAAGCTGCTGAAAGCCCACTTATGCCCTCGTGGCTTCAATATCCCAGTGAGTCATTTTTGATTGGAACTGGTTTCTAGATTATTTGTGTGATAGATGAAGTCTTTGTGTTGCTGACTTTCAGTTCAATGCCATCTTCATTGCTTTGTTTCGGTGTCCCCTGCGCTGCCCATCAAACATCTCTAATTTTCTTACAGCGATGCAGCACGTCGCACCCTCTATTGTAGCACGCGTTGCTCACAAATGATACACAGCGCTTGATCGCTGATTTCAAAGGGGTTCTCTTAATTAAACACATTTCCCCCTCCTTGTTGTGTTCGCACACAGCAGATGATGCATGCCAATAAAGCCAGCTGCATTGCACAAGTTAACATCAAACATCATCTTGCCCCACATATTGCCAACACAAACACACACACACACACACACACACACACACACACACACACTCACTCTCACTCTCTCCCTCTCTCTCAGGCCTTATAAAGCTCTTGTACAAATGTCATGTAATAAGGCTTTTCCTCAGCAGGCGCTTTCCCAAAGGACTAAGAACCTTTTCAGAGACTGTACCTGCCTTCTGACCAAAGGAACTTTACCTGCCTTTCAAGTTCCTCTTTGATAGGTGCCAAACAAGTCCCTCCTCCGTGGTTACATCCCAATGGTCCAGGAACTATCGGGACAGGTTTATTCATTTAAAAACAAAGTTATGTTGTCAGCTTTCCAATTAAACTGTGAGAGAATAGAGCTGAGATTACAAGCTAATGAGGGAGTAGAGCACAGGATAGGCAGTAGAGCGATTTAGAGAGAGAAGAAGCAACGATGGGAGAACAAATTGAGTGAACACGAGAATTAAAAGTTTATTAGTTTAATCACAGTAACGTACTAAAGCAGAAATAAATTCCCATAAACCAAGCATCATGGCGGTTATTTATCAAGCGTCTCGGACTCCCTCTGGAATGAAATGTGCTAAAAGTTAACCTTCAACAAAATTAATCCCACACCCTCACTGGTGCAAAGCCGTATTTTCCCTGTTACTTTGAGGTTTTGAGCACCTCGGTTTTTGTGGCGAGAGCATCTCTCAAAAGGTCAGTCATAGTTGCCAAATCAAACATTTAATACTCTCGTTGTCATCAATAAATATGTCTCCTCCTATGATGTGTGGTCGCAACTGGCAACACCTGTGGAGCTCTCCTACATATCAGCAGAGACAGGAGTAATTTCAAAAGTTAAGAAAGTCGATCATGCTTTTGCCATTAGTCTTAGTAGTAGGATCGTAAATGGAGGACTCTGAGAATATTTGGTTCGTCAGGGTTGATTTCCTGCCATGAGATGCTTGATAAGTGCAGAGAAAACCAGACTGACTAGTTAAGAAACCAGTTTTATGGAGATTTCTCCCTTCCTGGCTGTGTCCTTGTAGTTCAGTCATCCACTAAAACATCAGAGTCATGCTGCACTGAAATACAACCAAAAACACATGACTGTGTGATGTTGTTTCCTCTTGTGTGAAAACTGCTTCTCAAAGACCAGAGTCGTCTTAAATCTACCACTGCTGTAACTTGTATTTTTTTCTTTCTGTGATTTCATTCAACTGTTCAGTGGTAACACATCACATTCCCTCTTTCCCCTTCAGGTCCAGCGCATAGAGGAGCTGAACGAGCTGGACATGGAGCTGTACGACTACGCCAGGGACCTGTTCCAGCAGCGCTACCAATTCACCAGGCAACAGGAAAGGCGGCAGCAGCGCATCAAGAACCACATGCAGCAAAACCACCAGGGTCTGGGCCTTGGCGTCAACCTGTGGCCCTCCCGCAGCAGGCAGAGCGCCGTCATGACACTGGAGGACGGAGAAGGAGAAAGGGAGGAGGGTGAGGAGGGAGGCAGAACGGAGGAGGCGGGCAGCAGGCTCCCCACTGAGGACTACATGAACCAGATCATCAACCGCTGGTAGCGGCAGAATGAGAACAAACGCACAGACATGCATATGTAATGTGAAAAACACACACACACACATTTACACAGAAAGTGGCGCCTGCATCAAAGACCCCAATAACTGACAAACAGACATTACCACAGAGTTGGGCTGGAATGAGGGTCCAAGTGGTTGCTATGGAGACCTGGGCTTGGTCCATTGCATCAGCTCATGTTATTGAGGTTTGCCCAGTTGTTATTAGCACCCGCTTGGCCTTTCCCCCCCCCTCTGAGTTTCTCCATCTCTCCCATCATCATTATTGACTGAGCTGAGGAGAGATAGAGTTGCTGACAACTGAGTATCTCATCCACCCCTGCCCCCCTCCCTTTCCCACACCTTCCTCCTCCTCGTGTATTCCTCTCGTTCTCTGTGGCCTGATATGGAGCATGAGAAAATAAAATTAAGTCTGTGAATTCCCATTAATCCTCGCTAAGGACCAGTCTACTTCCTGGACGCAGTGCTCCAATTTCAAAGGAACTGGAAAAAGCTATGAAAGTATGCTAATGGCTGAAGCTGAACAAAGGAGAAGGTGGGAGTACATGAAAGACTGTTCCTAAAAGGAAGAGCGAAAGAAGCGGAGAAAAGTTGGACTGAGTTCTGTAATAAAGCTTTCTGCTTAAAAAAAAAAAAAAAAAAAAAATCACCCATGAACATGCTTTGGTCATGATATAGTGACAGACAGTCTCATTCTAGGATGATTTTATTTGTATTTTTCCTTTTTTGTGTTTATGCTTTTTTAAAAGCAGAATTGTAATAACACTGAGACCAATTATGCTGCCTAAAGAAAAGTGATTCCTTTATTTCTTTATTTTTGTTTGTTTTATAAGTCAAAGCTAATGGATTGGATTGACGTACTATGGACCATAGCCATTACTAAAGCCTTGCATCTTGGAAAGAAAAAGTGGCCTGTTTCTCTGTTAAAGGTTCCCAAAGCTCCTGTCGCTTAACGAGTTCATTATTTCTCCTTTTCTCTCCTTTTTTTGTGCGTGTGCGTGCGTGTATGTATGTGTGTGTGTGTGTGTGTGTGTGTGTTTCAGTCCTGCAGAGAATGACAGCCAATTACAGAGCCCGAATCTCACATACTGTACGTGTGAAGAAATCAAAGGCAGGGAGAGGAGGGAGAGGAGTGAGTGTGCTGCAGGTTGTTGCCAAGAACCGTGCTGTGTGAGCGGCAAGCGCTTTGGAAGCCTTAACTCAGACAAATGCTCGAGATGGGAGTTGTGGAACTACCGGTCACCATGGCAATGTGAGCCCTTAATGTAGTGGGTGGCATTTTCAGTTGCTCGTTTTTTCTCGTGTTTTTTTGTTTTGTTTTATTTTTTGTTTTTTTTACTCTGACCAGGAGCTGCGTTGTAAAAAGCAGCGGTCTCAAAAAAGCCTCTGTCCCACTTGCTGAAAGGGCACACACTGCGCTGGTGACCTGCAGTTCGTCAGTGTGACCGGTATTTCACTTGGTTTTACCCTGAAGGACGGACGGGGCGAGGTAGCAGTGCCTCTATGTACTGGGATCATAGTCAACATTATTATTGCCAGATAATATGTCTGCATTATACTACAGTAATTTCTCTGACTACTCATGTGTCTGTGTGTATGACTGTGTTTCAGTATGTGTGTAAATAGTATGTACAGTATGCCTCTGATTGGCATTTGTGTATGCCTTTGTAAATAGTGTGCCTGACTGTGAGAGGATGCCTGATGAGTTTTTTTTTTTTGAATGACTGGTTCCATGACCAATAATAACTTGCCATTTTTATGGTGGTGGAGGGCAGGGCAAAAAAAAAAAAAAAGACATAAAGTCCCTCCAACAGCATGTCACAGCAGTGTGACAGCAGCAGTGATGCAAGCCAATAATCTCCTCTGCCCTTTCCTTAACCATTAATATTTTCTTTACCCATTTTCTTGTCTCCTCCCCATGACATGGTTAGGTGTGAGGACTGTGTTGCTTTAGTTGTCTAAAAATTCTGAGTTTGTATTTGTAAAAATCTGCCCGTGTTACACGTCTTCACTCTGTCAGTAAAATCTCTGAGTACGGTTGGGTTCTGATAGCCGGATAATGAACCCTATTAAGAATTTCAGCTACATTGCCACTGCAAACATCAACATACGACATACTTAACTTCAGTAGCAGCTATTACCAAAAATGCTGCCTCCATAATTTTTAGATAGGGTCACATTGTTTATACTTTTGAAGGAAAAACAAGTGACCCCTATAGATGCAGCTAGGGTTATAAATTTGGATAGCTGTGATAGCATCTTTTTTGCATGGTGTTACTGCACCAAAATTAAGTCACAGCTATCAAATACAAATTTTGCGACTGAACCAAAATACTAAGACTGTGATAAAGTAGGGTAAAAATGTCTGCAGAGATTATATAGCTGAAATTCCTAATCAGGTCACAGAATTTGGCATAACATCAGTTTCTGGTTGGCAAAATACCCAGATTTGTTCATCTCTAATTCTATTATTGCTCTAAAGCTCTCTATTATTAAATCTTTAGTCTGCTCTTTTTTTTAATTGCAAAGAACAGCATAGACAAACATCAACTGTGGGAAATTGTATTATCTGTAGCCAATTAATGTTGACTATGTAACAGCTAAAACTTAACTTCTGGTTATTGTCTGTACTTATGCTTAAGCGGTCATGTCATCCTCCAAGTTGTAACTACAGTTGGGGGAAACTAGGACTTTTTTCCTAAACGCTCCAATATATCCAACAGGCACTTAAAACTTACTTAATAATACAGAAGTGCCTGAAAACCAAGCAAACATGGACGCCTCACGTCAGCCAAAGTCTGTCGCTCTGTGTAATTCAACTTTTAAATGGATATAATGTAATTTTTGTTCATGCGCAGTGTTTTAAACCCTCATATAACTAACTTTGTTATCATACAAACTTCATGAATTGTCAGATAAAGTGAACGCTTGCCAGTCTTAAACATGGGAATCTGCCCAATGCTACCCATTCATCTGACATGGCATTAACTTGGCATTAGCCAAAGATTGTCTGTGTGAGAGAAGAAGCATCACTCTGTAACACCGCTCTACGACTGAGTGGACTGTGTGTTTTTGTAGTGCAACTGACCAACAGAGCAGCAATTCTTCTAAACACCTGTCTTAGCTAATTGTACAACCTAAACTTCAGTTAAACTTTTTATAGCATTATTGTGAAATCATCAGCTTAATACTTCTGTGTTTGCAGACTACACCACAGTATGTCAGACACATTTGATCAGCATTTCACATGTTATGCTCTTCACGTGAACATTAAAAACCCTGCTAACAAAAGGCGATGGCAGAGCTTCGAGTTAGATTCGTTGAAGAGAATCAAAAGGATTTAGATTCAATACTGGATGTGGATTTGATAAAAACGCTACCAAAACCCAACCTTAACTAGAAGCAAAGAGTCAGAGCAATAAGAGTGGAAAACCAATGAGAGGGTGGAGAAAAGAATGTAAAAGTGGGAAGGGGAAAAGACGTAACACAGCACGATTTAATTAAACTGAATGTAGGCCAAGTTCGGTGTCATCCGGAGGGCAACCGGCGGATGCATGCAGCAGGCACTTCCTTGGTATTAACATAAATAATGTGTTGCATCCTGTTCTTAACAATAGATATTTTTTAAGTAAGAAGGGAGGGGAAACCGACAATTTAGCCGTCCACCACCCCCCCATTGTTAAATTTCAACTAATCACCCTGGATCCGCAAGTGTGTCTATTTTTTGATCAGCTCCTTTCAAATCAGGGATGATTCATGGAGGGGAAAGAGAGAAGAACAGAAGGGGGATGATGACAGGTATTGGGACACATCCAGAGTCAATATGCTACTTTTTGTGTAGCCCTCAAAGTAACGCAATAGGGACAGGGAAAATGGATAAGGAAAGAGAGCTCTCTTTTTTTTGGTTTTGTTTCGTATTAACTTCGCTTTCATTGTATTATCGTGGCAGAAACTGGAGACTTGAAAACACAGCGGCTCCCGGCATTTTGCCGTCAGACTTATATTACACCATGTTTGGGCTTCAAACCAATACCTGGTTCTGCATTATTGGTGAAGGAACGAATACAAAACTGAAGAGCGGTGTTCTCTTCTTTTAAGAGTGTTTTCTTTTCAGCTTTCCACTTTCTGTGATGAACCTTCAAGTGACCATCATACTTGAAGCAGTCCTTAATAATCCCCCCGGCCCACCCCCGTACCTGAACTGAAAGAAAACTCAATCCTTTTCACTGAAGTAATGATTCCAGAAATTGATGCTATAAAGCTATAATCAAATATTTTATGTCATCATGTTTATATGATATCCTAACAGCGTTTTCCTTTTGTGACAATGAAGCAACCCAGGTGTCGCTAGCATCATCCTCCTTTTTTCTTTAAAAAAAAAAATGATTTGTTAAAGAGGGTGTGATAAAGACTTTTTTTTGTTTTTGTTTTGTTTTTGGGTTGGTGTGCAGTTTGTCTCTGGCTCCTTCTGTATGCATCATTCTGGGTTTGTTTCTTATGATTGCAAAAATGAATCATCAAGCCACCAATTAAAATATTTCATTTTTACAGACCTGACTGTGTTTTGGTTTTCACTGCATATCATTTTTGAAGTTTCCCACTCTGTCGCTCTATTTTTATGCACACACACCCACACCAAAAAACACTACTTTTACCTTTGTTTATAGAAAATACTCCACCACATTTGAATGGGAAATATTGTATTTTTGTTTTACTCCATTTCATTTCACTGCTATAGTCACTTTTCAAATTCATATTTTAAATGTAAAACAAGTCTGTCATATATGCATTGATATAGATAACACTAACAACAGTATAACGTGTTAAAATGAGCTCTACCTTGCCAACATTAAAATGTTGCTTACATGTATATATCAATGAATTAGTACTATATTAAAATAATACATATACAGTACATGTTTGATAAATATAACACTACATTTCATAATGAGTACTGTTAGTTTTGATACTAAAATTTTTTCTGGAAAAAACATAGCCTACTTCTACTAAAGTAAGATTTTGAATGCAGGACTTTTAGTTGTAATTTAGTGTGTTGATCATTTTGGTATTGCTATTTTATCAATTAAGTAAAAGATCTGATTACTTCTTCCCCACCTTTCAATATTACTGTAAGACACTCAGTAACTTTACATGTGGGGGCTTTGCCCTCCAGGCTTGTGCACCTCCATCCTCAGACCAATCTATAACATGAGGACATCTCCACCATTCGCCTACACTAACCATAGGACCGTGACCCCATAAAGCAGCCTGGCCCCCACCCTAATGACAGCCTCAGCTCTGTCAACAGTGATCTACAACCTAATTCAATCCACAGACATTCTAACACACGTATATGCACACAAATATGCTTCTTCCTCTGCTGTGGCAGGTAGGCATTTGGCAAGGCAGGGACAGATACTGAGGGCCGGTATAAATATAATTCCCTGTCCTTGGCTGAGCACAAGCCTTCGCCCTTTCTCGTCGACGGCCCGGTGAGCTTAACTTTGACCCCCCCTGCGGCAGGGCAGAAAAATTATTTGCCTGGACAGCGAGGGGCAGAGGCAATTGGCTGGAGGGAGATCAGAGCGGGCAGACAGCACCAACCAGAGTGAGAGTGTAAGGGAGACGGGGAGAGCTGGGGAATCAGAGAGGGCCTTTATGTAAGACAGGAGGAAAGAGAGGATGTTTTTGTGCCTGACATATGAACAGAGACTGAGAGGGAAATGAGGGGCAGCAGGGGAGAAAGGGAAGACTGTGCAGCCTCTCTGGCAGCTGGTACATGGTGTATTGGACTGAACGTGGTCTTTAATCCTCCCCGTAGCTCTGGGTCACTGTCATTTCAAGTGCAGCTGGACTAAACAAACAATAATGGCTCAGATACTGCAGAGGGATGGACAGCTTTTGTTTGTCTGAATGTGTGCATGCGAGTATTTGAGAGAAAGTGCTTGCTCGCTCCTGCAGTGGGAGTCAGGCTCTGAGCGATTGTATGGGCTCTGGCTGCAGTCCATTATTAGGAGGTCAAACTGGCTGCAGCTCCTCATTGCTGGTCCCATGCTTCTTTCATGCAAACAAAGAAGCTCTGGCATTATTATCGCTTATTTTCAGCGTGGAATTCTGCAGATAAGTTCATACTGAGTGCCTCCCTTACATGCATCATAGCCAGGCTATTGTAGTTTTGGAGGAGTGCCCTATTGGCGCTGGCAGCAGTCACGATGGAGTTGGTCTTTTTTGTCTCTGGTTGAGTCATTTCCAGCCATGGCATGGCTTAGACCTTCATCGTCAAACATACAATGTGGATAAATCTCTGTACACAAACAATTTGCAGAGTTTCAATACCCTGTTTTGTCAACAAACAAAAAAGGTGAATGCACGGGGGCAATGAGAAAATGCAATCCAGTGTGGAGCTAGTGCACTTTTTTTTTTAAACTCCAGCAATAAAATAAATATGATTACATTGGACATCTGGGGCCGTTATCTGACCTTCCAGTCCGGGTCTGGCTAATCTCCCAGGTCAACACCAAATCATCCCTCATGATATTAAAAGGATTGACCAGCAAAACCTCCCATGCAGCACGCTGCTCCGAGGCTCTTACCGCCTGACACCAGTGGGAGTCCAATCAGAGGAATCCCACAATCCCATTATGGTCTAAGGAAAAGTGTGTTTTATTATGTTTGCGTGTGTGCGGGTGGAGCTTTGCAAGCCTGTGGCCCAGGAGCTCATAAAGAGCTGATCCGCTGCAAACTTATTAACCTCTACATAAATGTTGATGTTGGAGAAATGTAGCGGGATACAACCCTGGGTCAGGGCCAAACATGAACTAGAAGGCTGTTATAGAGGTAATATATTCACTTTATACACATGAAGTGGCACATGTTCACACGAGAGGCCGTAAAAAATGAAAATCGTAAATGTTGCTGGCACAAAAAAGGTGCTTGATCTTAATTTTAAAAGTTCTCCTTTTGCTGAATAAATAGTGTTGTCAAGGTAACCAAGACTGCCCATTTCTCTATCTGTATTTAACATATGAGCCCCGTGTTTGTTGGCTGTAATGTGGTGAATTAGCTTCATGTAGGAGACCCCGGCTGACCCCCATTATACAGTCAGGGACACATTTAATTAGCGGCAACTCACGTGAAACGACAAAATGTATTAATATTAATGGAGGTTTAATTGAGGTCGTTTTGGTCCCCCGTCGAGGCTTTCAACCTCTAAAATGGCTGACGTGTGATAGTGTGAGGAGAGGGAGCCCACACCCAGGGTTCGTCCATTTCGTATGTGACCCCGGAGAGGATGACAGCCATCTCCCATAATTCATCTGAGGATGTCACCTTCTTGACAGATAAAAGGCCCTGTGGACAGTGTGTGTGTGTGTGTGTGTGTGTGTGTGTGTGTGTGTGTGTGTGTGTGTGTGTGTGTGTGTGTGTGTGTGTGTGTGTGTGTGTGTGTGTGTGTGTGTGTGTAAAGTCATTTTTAGTTATACTTGTGCGGACACTTTGACCAGTCCTCAGAGGGATAGCCTACAGATTATTTTTGTGCTGCAATGTGTGTGTCTGTGTGTGTGTGTGTGTGTGTGTGTGTGTGTGTGTGTGTGTGTGTGTGTGTGTGTGTGTGTGTGTGTGTGTGTGTGTGTGTTGTGACTGTCTGTGTGTGTGTGTGTGTGTGTGTGTGTGTGCGTGCACATGCATCTACATGTGTGAGGTGTCTGCTCGTGCACTTCAAAGTGAAGGTCAAATCCAACAGGATAATTAATGTCACTGCTTTTTATATAATGTTAAATCAATCCCTGGAACTGCTCCCTCTGGAGGATCAGCTGTCCAATTTAATTTAGGCTGCAGAGCGAGAAAATGAAAAAGCAAGCCCCATGTCCCTGCACCCTGGGACAGTGTCTCTGTACCTTTCATCTTCTTTTTATCAAGACCACACAACAGGTAGACAGGGGCCTGGGACGTTTCACCAATCTGGCCCAAAGGGACGGTCTATTCAAAAGATACAGCCTTTCAAAGAAACTCAAGCTAAAGTTTTACCAAAATGGACCCCAGGAATCCCAGGTGCCTTTTGTAAAATGAGAGGGATTTCAGTTGCTCTGATTTTTCATTACTGAATAACAAATACTGCTAACCAAAGGGACAGCTTTGGCTTATTCCAAATACAGGATTTATTTCCCATGGCTATCACACCATGCATAACATAAACCTCATTTCCATGAGCTGCTTTTCAAATTAATGAGTGCAGTTTTCTCAAATCAAATCCCAGATACTGTATATACGGATCACCTTACCAGTGCCTGGTTTAAAATTAGTGAGGTACCTCTACACTCATGTACATTCTCAATTATTCTTCTACATCCTCCTTTTAAAGTGCAAATCTCCCCTTAAATTGTATTCATATAATTATTCATAGTTATAGCGCAGTTTAAATGTGTTTTTTAAAACTATTCATATTTGACAGATTGTGCGATCAAAAAATAATGCCATAAATGGATTTTTTTGAAATCATACAGCTTCATACAAAGTGCAGTAAACAAAAGAAACCTCAATTAAATCAGTATTGTCTTTCAAACAGCTTCAGTTCTTCTCAGGGCACCTGTACGCAATTCTTCAAGGTACTCGGTCGGTTCAAGCATCTTGGAGAAGTTCCCACAGTTCTTCTGTGAATTTAAGCGTCTCAGCCGCTTCTGTCTCTTCATGTAATCCCACACTGACTCCATGATGTTGAGATCAGGGCTCTGTGGGGGCTGTACCATCTGTTGCACGACTCCTTGTTCTTCTTGTCGATGAAGATGGTTCTTTATAATTCTGGCTGTATGTTTGAGGTTGTTGTCATGCTGCAGAATAAATTTGGGACTGACCAGGTGCCTTTTTGATGGTATTTCATTATGGATAAGAATCTAAACATCTAAAGTGCCTAAAAGTTTTGCACAGTACTGTACATGAGAATGCAAACATGCACAGTCATACCACTCATATTTACTGCCCTGCTTTCCACACCCTAGGTTCCATATATTATAATAATAATGTATGTGAGTTTTTACAGATCTTTTGTTTAGATTAATGATAAATCAACTTTTAATATAATCCCACACTGTAGACAGTGAATGATAGAACAACATTAGAGCTCTATAGCCGCATCCACAGTAATTTTTACAAGGATACATTTACATAGGGAGAGACCTGCTCTCAGATAAAACTCACTTCAGTGTTTTTTTTTTTTTTTAGTCTGTGAACCCATGGAGCCAGAAACTAATTACATTTTCATGGACCAATTCCATAAAGTAACGTTTTCTCAAATTAATAGCTGGACACTGTTGAGTATAGTGTGCCAGTATAGTATAATTATACTTTATGATAAACCAAAAATTATATTATCAGAGCTGCAACTCTAGATGTTAGTTGATTAACTGATTGTTTTTATGATGAGCCCAACCAGAACATTATAATACAATTTTAAGTAAGGAAATGTTTATGATGAAGAAAAATTAACCTGCGTATATGTACAATATATACAATACAATATAGTTGAAGTTTCAGTTTAGATACATCAAGCAATCAATAAAAAAGATAAAATATTTAGAAAATGTAAATAGAAAAATACAAATTAAATTAAATTAATAAAAAATCTGAGAGTAAGAGAAAAAGGCTTATTTAAAGTTAGAGTAAAAACTAGGTTAAAATAGATTAAAAAGACAAAATAAAAGTAAAATGAAATATAAGAGATAAAGTTTAATAAAAGCTGGACTAAGACAAAAGAAACATGAATAAGATCGATAAGAAGATACAATGTATAGAATGATAGTGATAAAGTAACATAAAATGAAGTAGAACAAAATTGTAAAACATCAAAATAAATTTAATAAAATAAAAATATAAACACACAATACATGTATATAGTTTAATTTAGTATTTTTTAATTTTTTAATTTGGAAAGTAAGGGTTAGGCAGCAAAGTCAATTGCTATATGGGGTTCAGTTTTCCCACACACTTTAGTTTGTAATTATCTTGAAGAGAAATTGGATATTTTGTGTTCACGTTACGTTTATTTTTTATTATTATTATGATTATAACATAATGATAATGATTTTGAGTCATTTTTGAACAGGCAACGTTTGCGGTGACCTCATTTGACTGACAGGACCCACCCACTCCCAGCGGATCATGGATGCAGGAAGCTCCGGAGCCGGCTCCGGTGAGGCGATATCATTCATTTATTTAAGTGTTTAAACCATAGTCGACTGTATTCACTGATAATTATTAATATTACTTTAGAGGCTGCATCATTAGCAGACTGTGAGCAAACTGAAACATATAAAATTAGGTCGTTTTTAATGCTAATTCACTGAGCTAGCTCCTGTAGCTTCAACTCGCCTTCATTAAACAGACTGATGAAGAGCTCTATGTATGACTTTAATATATATTACAGCAGTTTACACCTCTAGTAATGTGACATATCACACGGATTTTACAGATAGAAGTTAGATTATAATAATAATTGTCATTAATACAATCCGGATGTACAAACTGAGCGCTGATTGGCTGGAGGAGCCACGCTGAACTTTCCTATTGGACAGAAATGGAGGAGCTTTTTGTTTACTAGTGATTTCCTGTAACTATCTATGATATAGTGATAAAGGATGGGATCACTGTTTTTAAAGTCTGTCTAAAACAAACAGTCAGTTGCCCAACTGAAGCCAACTTAGTGGCCATTAGCAGATCACCTTCATAATGCACTTGCAGTGTAAGTGATGGGAACCAAAATCCACTTCCTCTGTGCAATAATGTATGTAAAAGTTTAATCTAGAGCTAATATGAATATTCAGGGTCATGAAATAAATCTGAGGGGTGTTGAGCAGTGGCAGAGCTAAGGGGGTAGCTTTTGGGGCTGCAGCCCTGAATGTTTTGTCAAAAGCCCCAATCTAATTCATTATGGTTATTTATTTATTTCTATGTGCATTTTTTTTTTTTTTTGGAAAATTGTTGTTAAAGATCAAAATAAATCACTACTTCTACTATTACTACTACTACTACTAATTTTTGCATTAGTCATACAATTCAGTAAAATTAAATTCTGCATGTTAAGAATTGCCCCTAGCTCTGGTTGCTCTGGGCTTAGCCAGCTCAGTCAACTCCTAAATCTGCCACTGGTGTTAAGATGATAGATTGGATGGGAAAGAAAAGAGAGAAAAAATGACAGCACTCGCTCCATTCAGCGAGTGTTTGGTGACATTGCAGAAGGTGGCACATGAAGTTTGGTGGCAAAAACTGACCGACGGGTAGGTCTTTGAAAATCTAGTCAAAGGGAAAAAAGAGAAGGAAGATATTAAACGGTGAATAAGTGTGTTTTTCCAAAAGCTATATACCAGTACACCTGTCAGTAAGAAAAAATAAACAAAAATAAAAAATATCACGTCACTTTCATTTGTCGCCCCCCACCGTATTTGGCGTCCTAGGTGACTACCTATGTGGCTAATATTAGAGGTTGCTCTCCTTCTCGCGTTTGTTTTATCTGTTGAAACATTGACCACAGCTGCTAGACATGCAAGAGAAGATGTAGTACTTTGCTTTGAGTACATCTCAAAACTTCAAAACTGTGTTCAAGTTGCTACTTTCTAGGACTGCAATTCATTATCAGTTAATCTCATGATTATTTTCTCGATTAATCATTTTGTCTGTAAAATGTTAGAAAATAGTGAAAAATGTCTGAGCTCATGTTGATGTCATCGTCTCGCATATGACACAGAAAAGTTTCAAATCTTCACATTTGAGAAGTTGCTATATGATTTTGATACATGAAATGTCTGATATCAATACATTTCACAATACAACAAATGTATGCATAATGACACGTAAAGCAGTCATGTTTGAAACAATGAAATATATCCCAAACTTCAATATATTTTTACCTACGACCTGCCAAGAATTGTTAACTACGACAACAGCAATGTGTTAAATGATAACATTCAGTACGCAGAAAAATGTGAATAATGATCAGCGGGGTTCACACTTACTGTTGTTTAGCTTATTTGATCCCTGTGTTCCCTCAGCATGCTTTGGATGTTTTCACACCTTTATTTTAAGATGTGTCACCCATGATGTGAACTGAGTTTTCGCACTCCTTTCTGTCTCTATAACACACATTCTTTCTTTGATTTATTTTTTGGTCATACCTACAATGATTCTTCATCTCATTTGCTGCTCCATCCCACCTAATGTCCCCTTTGATCCTTCTATCAGGTGTAGGTTTGAGGATGTGGCTTCTGTGCGTCCTGCTGCTGTCGTCGCTCTCTGCAGTAGCTGTAGGTACAGACTCCAAGGCTGTCACCACCACGCTCACAACAAAATGGACTGACACTCCTCTGCTGCTCGAGGCCAGGTACAACACAACTTACATAAGACATTACATTTCAGTAGCAGATAGCAGATAAATCAGCATCCTTAGGGCTGGTCGGGTCATTACTGAGACGGTCCTCTAAATGAGTTTAAACTGTCTCATTGACATGTCCTTGAGCAAGACGCTGAATACATAAAGGCTTCAGATGCTGTACTGTTGACCCTGAGCTCTGACTTTCCTACAGAAAATCTTTCTTTCAAACTTATTAATTATTCAACAGCCTGTTTGGATGCACTGATTTTAGTGTTACATAAAAAGGATTTAAGCATTTTACACTTTGAGCTCGACATATTCTTTCTGTTCTCTGCTTCTCTACCATTGCCACCTTCGTCATCTTCTTTCTCAGTGAGTTCCTGGCAGAGGAGAGCCAGGAGAAGTTCTGGGACTTTGTGGAGGCCAATCAGAACATAGAAGGAGAGCACGACGGTAGGTTAAAGCGGCTGCAGCCAACGCTAGAGTAGATTTTACTTTTAGTCTCTGTGCTGTGAGCAGCCAAATTTATGATGTGTGTGCAAGCGTCTTGGCAGCATTTGCAGTGTCAGTGTTTTGTCCAAATACTTATGCAAGCAGTAACATGGAACAGAGCTGCATGTTATATATTTTTTTGTTCTGTTTATGTGCCTGTGTTAAAACAGTCAACCCTATGACAGAGTTAAAGAAGCAGTTTTATGACAGCTGAATAGAGAGAAAAACATAGTAAAGAACATTTCTACTACATTGCCTTTTGACTTATACAGACACAGATCAGGCCTACTATGAACTGATTGTGAAGAGAGCCGATGCCTTGCTCAGCTCCGTCCAGGTGAACATGCTGAAGTTCGCCCTCTCCCTGAGAGCCTACTCTGCAACAGTATACTCCTTCCAACAGGTACCAGAGAGATGACATGAGTCTGTGTGGGTGTGTATGTGGGTAAAGGTGGCTAATATTCCTGTGAATGTGTTTTCATGTTTGCATAACGATCCTGCTGTTCTTCATGTTTTTAGATTGCGTCCAATGAGCCTCCTCCCTCTGGCTGCTCAGCATTTTTTAGCGTCCATGGAGAGAAAACATGTGATACAGAAAGTTTTGCAGCACTGCTGAAAACGGCACCACAAAGGTAACTAAAGAGAGGAACAAGTGAGACACTATGGCAAAATGAATCATTAGACTAATTAGAATAAGGACCGGTCCTCACGATTGACTCGTCTCTCTTTCAGGCAGAAGCCGTACCTGTTCAAAGGCGATCACAAATACCCAGGATCAAATCCAGACGCTCCTGTTGTCATTCTGTACGGAGAGTTAGGAAAACCAGACTTCCAAAAGCTTCACCAAGTCATATTAACCAAAGTCAATGAAGGCCTGGCGACTTACGTGCTCCGTCATTACCTGGCTGTAGGTCTTTCTCACATTTCCAAGAAAAATATCAACTGAATGTATCAATAAAGAATACACAGTTCAGAGTAGAGAATGAGTCACCTGAACAGTTTAATTAAATAGTAGATACAAAATGGGCTATTCATACCAGCCTCTGCCATCAGTGTATGAATGTGTGTATGAATGGGTGAATGTTGGCATGTATTGAAAAGAGCTTTGAGTGATAAGACTAGAAAGGCGCTAAATATGAATATATGCAGTCCGTTTACCATTTATCCTTGTAGGTAGAGCATTGCCGGGTGAAATCCCAAAGTTTCTTTAAAAAGCCAAACTGTCCTCTCCCTTCACAACTGCAGTAAGTCTGTTAATCAATATTTATTTAAGTAGACATTCTCAGCCCCTATGTGTGAATATACTGTATGTACCTGTTAGTGAATATGAGGTGTGGTGATGATATAAAAGCACTTGGGTTTTAACTTATCCTTAAATTAAAAAAAATAAAATAAATAACACTGAAGTTTAATTGAGTTTCTCATTTACACCTAGGATGAAAAGTGCTCCTCCAATATAACATGTCAAGTTGAAGTCGAATTGCTTCTTCCCTCACATGCAAATATAGCTGATAAGTTTTCCCTGTAATTATGCTAAATTATTCTCACCATCTGTCTTGTTAGGCAAGAAGTCCTGCACACTGGAGAGGTTGTAATATCTTTTTTTACTTCAAAGCTCAGAGGCCAATCAGAGGACAGTTAATGTCTCCCGCACTTTGCAAGCAACAGCTGGTTGTCTGTACTTGAAAGCTGTCCAAAAAAAAAAAAAAAGTGAGCGAGAATTTGTTTATCTTTTTTTTTTTTATGTTGCGAGAGTTGTTGTATTTTTACAGCAGAGATGAAAATGAAGACAGAAGCCACTTGGGCAATATTTTTTCAGTGCACTTAGTTGTGTATGGATTGGAAAGATTGTTACATTTGCAATCAGTGCGGCAGCAAGGAAATGATTATCTTAACTACTACTGCCAGTTCCTTTTCGAATGCATTTAGGCCCTCGCTGAAGACATCATCAAGTGGCATGTCAAGACTCATCAAGGGATCTGACACACTCGTGATAGGGACCACTAAGTTCTGCCTCTCATATTTTTTTTATTTGCCGCCTCTTTCCCTCCAGAATCCAGGTGGAAAGAAAGTCCATCTATCTGGGTACGGAGTGGAGCTGGCCATCAAAAGCCAGGAATACAAAGCAAAGGACGACACACAAGTCCAAGGTGCACACACAGGAATACACACTGTCGATACACACGCGGTGTAATCCCACAGGAGTCCTGATGTGCATAATGAGTTAATTGATTGTGGTTTCAGGGGCGGAGGTGAACGCTACAATGATCGGAGAGAATGATCCAGTGGACGAGGTCCAGGGATTCCTTTTTGGCAAACTGAAGTGAGTGAGTCTGTGTCAGCCCATGATAAAAATTCAGAGCTTGGATTACCTCCAGGAACTGCACCACGCTCACACTGGCCAAGCATTTTTTTTCCCTCTGCGGTTTCCTGCCTCAAAGCATCGGCCATAACTGTCTGATAAACTAACCTGACAATAAATTAATCTGTGAATCTTTTTCTGAATTTAGCAATTTAGGCATTTAGCAGATGCACTTACTCTTTGTTTTGTCTGTCTTTCTCTCTCCAGGAGCGTTTACCCAGAGCTGAAAGAGCAGTTAAAAGAGTTGAGGAAGCATTTAGTAGAAAGCACCAATGAAATGGCACCCCTTAAAGTCTGGCAAATGCAAGGTGGGTTTTCTCCCAAATCATATCCTCCTCTTTCAGCAGTGAGCAAATATTCTTTTCACTTTCTGCTTCCTACTGTAGCGTGAATGGATTTGTTGATAGTATGTGTTTCTGCCTGTTGGCTACATCACTTATAAATTATTGTACTTAACAGTCTGCTGACAGCAGAGTGAAACACATGTAATACTAACAGAGCTAACAAAAATAAACCATGAGGCACTCTGACTGTGCACCAAAGCTAAACACTTCCTCAGCTTCCAGATAGCAACTGCAGGCATTATTTCTGCCACTTAAATATTGAGGGAATCAATTTTATGATCCTGTAAATATACCTTCAGGATTCAGTCGGAGCTCAGCATCCATTAGTTTCGTACAGATGACAAATGATAATAGTCTAATGGCAGAGTTCCCAGATTTTGGTCCCCATCAAAGTGTAATGAATTGTTCCGTGACCAAAAGTGGCCAATCTGAACCTACAAGTTTATAAAAATGTGGTCAAACATTTAAGAAGGTCCTCTAAGGTCCTCCAATCAGGATTTGCTGGTTACTCCTCGATCTTGGCTTAAAACTAAAGTAGACTGTTATTTTGAAGTTGAAGTTTTCTTTTCAATCCTGTTTTGATTACGTTTTATGTCTATATGTATGTTTATGCTTTATTTCTTGTCTGCGAAGCCGTATAAACAAAGTTATTTAAGTATATAAAAATGCTCCCTGAAAGTCGAAAGTCCAGGCTTCAACTTACTCTACTTCCTCCTCGTGATGACGTCAGATTGTTCGCACATGCTCACAAGCAGCTGTCTGTTCTGTAAGATAAAGACAGACGCCCACATGCTGTTCTCCATTCGAATAATTCGGATTAGATTCAGGCTTGAACATGTACAGATATATTTGAGAAGTTTTTATTTTGAGTAAAGAACAAGGAAAATAAATGAAATCCTACTACAAGGACTTATTTTAGCTGTAGCTGCAAATTTATACCAGCAGAGCCCCAGAATATAAATATAGTCCTGGGAATGTGCATGATACATCCCTTTTAAAGCTGTTTAAAGTAAAAGGGGGGAAACTGTAAAAAGAGTTATTAACTAAACTAAAAAGAGCAAAAATGTGATCTTATTGATGGAGTTGTGAAGACTAATTTTAAATTCCCTCTGATTTAAATGCAACTTGGGCTGCACAAAAACTGCACTGCAAGTCTTTACTGATTTCCCTTTTATCATAAACATTTGCAACACACTCGATACATAGGAAAGCATTGAAAGTTAACTAATGTCAACGACACAATTTTCATCCCTATTGGGAACTTACTGCTGTTTCCATTGTTCCATTCATCTGATTTATTTGAGGAATGCAAGGATCATAAATAAATAAACAGGAATTACTATTGTTTTTTATTGCTTAAGCAGTGAGATCATTCCACCAGTGAATCAAACTTGCAGCTGAAAATGTATCTGTCTACTTCTGTAATCAATGACTTTGGTCGATCAGTACTCTCTTGATACATTTGAGTCATAACAACATTGAGAAGATATGAGAACATTGTCTGCTACCACATAAAAGCCCTATTGATTAGGATTACATCATGTATTGAATTACGAACTTGAACACTCTTTCACAGACGTAATTATATGTGCTCGTGGATTTTGTCCTCCTACTCTTTGTTGCTCTTCCTGATTTATGTGTGTGTTTTTTTTTTAATCACTAGCAGTAAAGAGTGTTATTTCCATCATTAGGTATGGTCAGGATGCTAGTGTGAGCCCACTTTGATTGTAGTAAATAAAGGATGCGAGGGGATGCGAGGGAATGTGAGCGTCGCTTGAGCTCGACAGTCAGACTGACATGTGGGCGTCTGTCTTTATCTTCTACCCCAGTGGGGCTCATTAGCTCAGCCTGTTTACAAAGAGGGGGAGACCTCCAGGGGCTAATAATCACACAGGCTACAACACCATTACAGAGATGCTCACTGCACTGAAATAATCCTCACTAACACTCTTCTCCTCCTTGCATGCTAAAGCTTTAGATGCCCTTGCATTATTTCTACAAATGTCTTATCTATACATACATGCTTATATGTGCTTATTTTTCCTCTTCCTGTGTGTTGACAATGCATAGTAGAAGCTGAGGTAGTGTTTAACGCGTATTTAGTTCTAATTAATGCCTCAAAACAAGCAGCATGACAAGAAATTATTTGCTAATTAATACGTTAATTATCTTGAAGGAAAGTTTTGACATTTTGGGAAATATGCTTTCCTGCTTTCTTGTTGAGAGTTAGAAATGAAGATTGATACCACTGTCTCATTTCCATGCAATAAATATGAAGCTACAGCCAGCAGCTGGCTCAGTTAGCTAAGCACAAAGACTGCCAACAGCTAGCCTGGCTCTGTCCAGAGGTAACACCACCTACCAGCACTGTTAAAGCTCACATTTTAAAAAAATATAGCAACAGATCAAATGACAATGTTCTTACTAGGCCAATAAATCCTACACACTGGTCCTTTAAGTGTTAAAACAATAACTTGCAATTTTATGGGGGATATGTGCTGCACTAGTTCTTACTAAGCTAAGTTAGCAGGCTGCTAGCTGTATACTTTGCACACAGATATGAGAGAGTTATGTCTCTTTTCATCCCCTCTCAGCCAGAGGAAGTTGATATCCTAAACATGATCATCATCAATGAAGTAACACTTGACTTTCTATTCCAGGAAGTTGCACCGTTAAAGCTGTCATTCTTGTTGAGTTTTTTTCACAGCACACATTGTGACAATGTTTCATACTTTTTGTAGTTTTTATTTGGTTAAAAACTTTCTCTTTTTGTGTTTTCTTTCTCTGTTCCCTCTTGTGTTTCCTGTTCTTTTGTTCATCATTTCTTTCCCTTTTTTTTTTTTTTTTGCCTACCTACCCGCCCACCTCCTCTTTTATAGATCTAAGTTTCCAGACAGCTGCTCGCATCCTTGCTGCTCCTGCGGTTGATGCCCTCAACGTTATGAAAGACCTCAGTCAGAACTTTCCCACCAAAGCCAGGTATAGAACACACACACACACACACACACACACACACACACCAAAAGTAGCTACAGTAAGTAAGTTTACACTAGATATTGACTAGTCTGCAGTTTTACAGTTACGTCTGCCCTCGTTCCCCTCACAGATCCATCACAAAAACAGTGGTCAACTCCAACATCCAGAAGGAGATCGCAGAGAACCAGAAGGTACAAGTTTGTTTGTCTATTATTTCTTCATTTTGTCTGTCTCAGTTCTTTCCAGCTTCCCTACCATATCATTTTATTTAAAGCACCATAACAGTGTTGGTGAGATTGACTCAAAATAAACCACAGTGCCCATGTTCATTGTAATGAATACATGTTTCTGGACAACAGTGAAGCTCTACGTCACAGAGGAATGAGATATTTCAGGCTTTAACGCACAGATAATATCAATAATTAGAATTAATTTATTGTTGGTTTTGTTCTTTTTGGAGATTTATTGACAGCGACATATCCGGCCATGTCCTTTAAAGCCTAATCACCAGAGCCTGACTTATAGAGTGGTTTTTGTTGATAATATCGGCCCCAATTGGATTAACAAAGAAATATCGTGTTTGTGTTAATGTTGGTAGATAAACAGAAAGAAACTGGAGCAAACAAATGCATCTTTATCTACATTTGACCACCGTTTTTTTAATGTTGTTGTTTGTGTTTTTATCTATTGTCACTAGTTTCCAGTGAGGTTTATTTGTTCAGATTTCTCTGTGCTATTTTCTGTTACTGTTGTGTTTTTTTCGGGGGAATTGTCTACATATTAGATAGTGACAGTTGACAGAAAATGAAGGGAGAGAGAGGTGGGGTGATGACTTGTGACATATGTCCCTTGAAGGGCTCAAACTGGAGGACATTTTGAATGCATGGTCAGCATCTTAAATCCCCAAACCACCAGGAAGCTCCATTACTGTCATTTTCAATACTAATTTATTCACACATTTTAAAATATCATGCATGAGTGCAAATCCTGCCAAAGATTTTTGTTCTGTGACTGTGTGTTATCAGCCTGCATAATATTATCAGATTATGTTTTAAATGAATTTCTTCATATCTCAAACTCAATATTACTATTAGTCTCAAAAATTGTAAATTCGATTCGACATCTTTTCTTTATCTCTGCTGCTTGACTTCTTCATCCTTCTTTCCTTCCTCTGTCTTGCCGTTTCCCTTCCTGCTGACCATGTCATTCTGTGGTCATGGATAATTTAGGTTTAGATGTTTGCCAATCTAATCCAATAAAGGAGGAAAATAAAGAAAAACAAAAAGCATTATTGCATACAGCCGCCACAACGCCGCAGCCTCTTAGCCGCCTGTAGGGAAATATCGCAAAATGAGAACTGAGCTTCCTTGTTTTTCTTTTGTTTCTCCCACCTTTTATTAGTGATAAATTGTAAACAACATCTGATTTGAAAAGAATTCAGTTTCTGACAATGTGTTTGGCTTTGCCCTGCTAATGGAATAGGTAATCACCCCTTTTTCTTGTCAAATATTTATTTGTTTCCACTCCTCCTCCTTCATACTATGCTCGCATTATCTTGGTGTGCAGACAGGAGTTTGGGTGGGTGGTGGGGGCGAGAAGCAAACGTCCTAATTACTGAATCAGTGATTCATTCGGCAGGCGCAGTGAGTCCTGCAGCGAGAAATGATTATTGATTGAAGTAGTTTGGACACATGCACTTGCGCGCAGACATTTCTTCCCTTTCTCTCACACACACACATGCTGTTTAAGTGGGATGAACAGTATTTGTGTTAATCATGTCTAGTTGTAATTGCAGTGTCTGGAGTATGATTAATCTGATGTCTTTGTCTTTCTGTAATGAGATTTGACTGCGCCAGAACGACTTTGAGCTTTCCTTTGACTGTGCAGACGCACAAACACTCACACATTTTCTCACGGCCAAGCACGCGCACACACACATCTACACCCTTTCTCTAATAATTAGATTTGTTTAGTTTGGGGTTTGATTGCTCTAAACAGACTGAAAAACAGAGCTGTCAGTGCTTGTTTGGAGCTTTCGACGTGCTTCGTTACAATTTGGGTTGACTGTTGCCTCTAGTTTTACAATCTAATTGACTACGCAATGTCCGGCTTTGACGTGATGTGCTACACAGCGTGGCAATCTGCTCAGCTGGAGTTGAATGGGGAGTTTCAGGTTTCGATGTGAGGGGGACATTTAGTTGTATTGACGCTTCTCTCTTCATAGTTTTTCAAAGGAACCCTTGGGCTGCAGCCTGGGGATTCAGCACTGTTCATCAATGGGCTGCATATAGATCTGGACTCACAAGACATCTTCAGGTACACATACACAATCATAGCCAAATGTGAATATATATGTATGTATGTATGTATGTATGTATGTATTATCAACCAGTTAATAAACTGTGTAACATCTTTTATTCTTTTTCCAAGTTGCTAATTTTTTTTTGTCTATGTCAACATATAACATTTATAATAATACAACTAATTATATTTAGTCACATTTAAAGGACCAGTGCGAAAGGTTTGTCTATCTATTGGCAGAAATGGGATGTAAGATTCATAAGCATATTTCCATTAGTGTGTAATCACCTGAAATGAAAACGCATTGTGTTTTTGTTATCTGAGAATGGGCCCTACATGGGGAGTGGATCTCCTTCCATGAAGCCCACTAAATCTCTACAGTAGCCCAGAAAAGACAAACCAAATAATTCTCTAGAGATGGTTGTTCGTGGCCACTGTTGGTTCTCTACACTCTTAAAGGGAAGGTAGAGGGGAAGGGTATTCAGTTAGTTGCAATTTGCAATTTCAACACTAGATGCCACTAATCCTTCACATTGGTCCTTTAAATTCTATGACCTTTTCATGGCGATACACTCACATTCTATGATTTATTAATACATTTGTTTACAAATTCTTACTCTAAACACACATTTACATGCTTGCAAACACACTGACAGTCCATAATTAAACACAGGTATATACACTTTATATAGGTTTTTACAGATTTCCACCTAAAAATACAAACATTTATTTAATTGAAGCCATCCAATTTCAACATAATTTTAACTCATCCAAACATACAGATAATAATGTTAATATAGCAACAGGATTCAGGTTATGAAATTCAAAATTAAGTTCATATAACAACAGAACAGAATTGCTGGAGTCTAATTGTCACAGAAGGAATTAGCTGCTGATTTCCCAGTCAGTGAAACTAGAGTCCATAGCATGCAGAGAACAGATGTCTTTTCAACCTGAATTTAAAAATAAATAAAAAATAGAAGTAATTACAACCTTGATTTGATTCCCCCATGCAACCAGAAGCTGTAGTGTTTCCTTACTACAAGAAGAACACATATAGTTTACAGTAAACAAGGTCATCTTGCAACCTGCCTGTCTCAGAAAGATGGGAGAAAATGCAAATGAGCTAATTATGTATCAGGAAAAATAATAAAGCAGTAAATGGTGTTGGACTGCAGCTAATGTTTATTTTCATTGTCGATTAATTTGTCAATTATTTTTAGATTAATGCAGATTAGTGGTCAATGTCTGTGAAAAGTCAAAATAATTGATAAACATACCCATTAGAAGTTTTGGAATCTAACAAAAAATTGTTAATTTTCTAAGAAAATAAGACAGAAAAGCTGCAAATCCTCACATTTAAGAAATGATTAGTAAAGAAAAATGTTATATTTGAAATGTTTCAAATTGTATGTTTAAAATCTGAGTTGCATCCAGATTTGTGTATTTTTGTTTTAAATTTAAATATTCAAAATAAACACATACACCCTGTTTATTAATAAAAAATGAAAGCTCTAGCTATAAATCTGTCTTACAGAGCAACTTTAATGCTCATTATTACACCGACGTACACACTCTGACTCACCTCTGTCCTTTTGTTACCTGCAGCGTGTTTGAAGTGCTGCGCAGTGAGGCCCGGGTGATGGAGGGTCTGCGCTCTCTTCACATCGAGACGCCCTACATTCACGACATCCTGAAGCTCAACGTCCAGCCCTCTGACTCTGATTATGCCGTCGATATCCGCAACCCAGCCATCAGTGTAAGAAATTATATACTGTATGTCAACATGCAATCAAAGCCTCAAAGTGCAGCTGCTTGGAACAGAAAATGCAAACAGTTCGAGTTACTTATGTTTGATCAATTCATGGTTCCCACATGTCCTTAGAAATACAACTTTCCAGACATGGAAATGTCTTGGGAAATGAAAAAATGTTCCAAAATGGAAAGACAAGTTGTTCTTGGAAAGATTTGTAATGTGCAACAAAGCATTTCAAGCCTCCAAATGTGTTTTCCATGACAGCTGGGAGCTCAAATGACAGCTGCGGTCAGGGATGAGGTCAAGTTTAAGTTGTATGACATTACATTTTCAGACTGATAATGTCTTTTAAAGTTTGCTGCAAACGCATAATAATACCTTACTAAATTACTTTAGTCCCCAGCAGTTGAATATAGGTTCTTATTTGCACTGATAAATAAATAGCAGCTTTGTTTGCGGCTAGGTAACCATTTATTTATATCTCCTTTCAACCATTTCCTTTTCATTGTTTAGTGGATTAACAACTTGGAAACAGACCACAGGTACAGCTCGTGGCCCTATAATGTGCAGGAGCTGCTCAGACCGACCTTCCCTGGAGTCATCAGGCAGATCCGCAAGAACTTCCACAATCTGGTATGCCCCTGCCTGATTATTCAACCATTTGTGAATCCTAATATCTGAATCCTTGTTAAAAATATCTGTGCGTGTTTGTGTGTTGAAGGTGATGATTCTGGATCCAATCCAGGAAAACGCTGCTGAGCTCCTGAGCGTTGCAGAAATGTTTTACTCGAACAACATCCCGCTCAGGTTTGTGTTTAGGACTGTGTATATTTTAGTTAGTTGTAAAAATACATTCTGTATATAACAGGAGGAAGAAGCGCCCACACAACAGGTGCTGTTTAGGCAGGTAAAAGTACAAAAAAACTAAATTCAGGAACTCTTGCTAGATATTTGTCTTTAAGTGCCACCCATGGCTGGTATATAATTCAGACTGATTATGTGTTTGTCAGACCCTGATGAAGAGTCGATACGCGTTGGTCTGCTTGATTGCTTTTGCTCTAAGAATAAATTCACTATATCATTTCACCTGAAGATGGGGCACCTTAGTTTTTTTTTTCTTTTCTTTTTCTCCATGGTTGTCTGCACAGCTTAAGGATAAATATCTAGTAAGACTTCCTGGATTTAGTTTTTTTAGATTCTGTATATGTTGGATATTATTTTCCGATCAATGTGGGGATAATATGTTTTAATATTCCCCCACAGAAGTTTCAAAAAAAGATGTTGCAGGGATGCATTTGCGATGTTTATTTAAAATCCATTTTAATTTAAGAGTTCAGTCAGGCAAGGTCTGGGAGACCTTTGATACCTCCCTGCATGTGGCATCTTGGGATGGTCAGTTTGTTTGAATACTGATGAAGCAGACAGCACACACGCTGCATTTTAACTGACCGATATGCATACAAGAATCCACTGAAGAAACTTATGTAGTCTGTTTGTGTTTTAGGATTGGGTTGGTGTTTGTGGTGTCAGATGAAGATGACATAGACGGTATGCAGGATGCGGGCGTGGCACTGGTCCGAGCCTACAACTACATCAGTGATGAGGTGGACAGCCAGAGCGCTTTTGAAGCCGTCATCTCGGTGAGTCGACCGAGTGTGATGAAGACCTGGTTCCTCTAAAGACTCCTAATGAGAACAGCATTTACAAGATGGATAGTCTTGATGGTTGTCTAATTAAAAAAAAAAAAATCCTTTCCGTCCCCTTCTCCTTCCTCTAGATGTTTAACCGTGTGCCCATTGGTGGTAAGCTGAGTGTTGGGGATGTAGTCAAAGTGCTGGAGAAGAGGTTCCCCTACGTGGAGGTCAGCAGCGTCCTGGGAGCCGACTCCAGCTACGACAGCAACAGGAAGGTGAGATGGGCTGAGTGTGTGTCACTGTGCCAAATGCTGCCGTGATTTTTTTGATATTAGCAGTCAAATCAAATCAAAGTCCTGTTTTTTAGACTGATGTAAAAGCAAGAATTTATTTGCTTTATCTGGGATATTTCAGACACACTGCCAATTTAAAGTGCTTTACAAATTGCATGAATATGTAATACAATCAAAGCAGATGAAAAGGTAAGGAGCATCTACTACTGAAAAATCCTAACATCTAAATATTTAGATGAGAGCAAAAAGTATATAACCAAAGTGGAGGAAAGCATTTAAACATTTAGGTAGCAGTGAAGAAAGTTTTAAGTTAAGATATAAACGTGGTCAGTAAATGATTGAGGTTGTTCCAAGTTTGTGTAGCTTAGTCACTTTGCTTGAATATGCTGAATTTCTTTTTTTGACTCCAGGAATGACTGAATGTTCATGTGGTGAAAATTAATCAGAAATATAATTTGAACCCAGTTATTTCTTGAAGTCTCAGTATTTTAAAGTGCTAAATCTGATTTACTGATAACCAGCACAGAGTCTTGAGAACAAGTGTAATGTGTCCTTGAGCTGCAACAATTAGATCCATTATCTGTTGTTGATTAATAATTAGTCAATCTTTTTTTTTTTTTTTTTTTACCAAAAACGCCAAAAATGACTGGTTTCAGATTCTCAAATGCGAGGATTTAATGCTGTTCTCAGTAAACTGAATATTTTTGGGGTTTAGACAGTTAGTCAGCGTTTTCTTCTTTTTTTTAAACAATTTTTTTCACATTTTCTTTACCAAACAATTAATTAATAGAGAAAATTGTTAATTGCAGCCCTTATGTGTTCATAATATCTGCATTTGAGACAAGTTGTCTCAAAAGCCTAAGAAGTTTACTTTTGGATATGTAATAAGAGTATGCGCTGACACAAGTCCTTACTCTACATAGGTTTTTGAGATGTTAAAATATAAATAGATCTCTATTCTCTACTTAAGTCTTTTTTTAAATCTTCTTTTCAGGAAGGACGGGCATACTACGAGCAGACAGGGGTGGGTCCGTTGCCTGTGGTCATGTACAATGGTGTACCTTACCCACGTGAACACCTGGACCCAGACGAACTGGAGACCGTCACCATGCAAAAGATCCTAGAGACCACCTCCTTCTACCAGAGAGCCGTCTACCTGGTCAGTTAGTGCCTACACACACACAGCTCAGGCCATGGTCACTTTTGGGGACATCACATAGACTTTCATTTATTTCCTTGAAACTTTACCCTTACTCTAATCCCAACAACTGACCCAAAAATCAGCTTTTTCCCATTTAGGGACATGTCTTTTATCCCCAATTCGACAAGCCATCCCCAACTAAGTCTAAAATTTGTCCCCAAAAGTAGCCTATGACAGGCCACACAAGTACACACACACAAATACAAACATAGACTTTGATATACAGTCTCTGGCATCATTGCAGCAGTGAGTTAAAGTGGGATTTCATTATCGGTGTCGTCATAATTAAGTGTAATGTAATAAAAAAAAGTCAATAAAGACATGTATTTGATGGCTAACGTTCTGTTGCCTTATATTCATCTTCAGCACAAAATCAATTTTCATTGCAGATGAGTTAGCAGCAAAAAATATCTACTTTCTGCATGTCTGTGTGACACCATTTTGAAGACTATTCAGTTCATTTTGAATAATGTAATGCAGTGAGACGTGCTCATACGCACATATCTAATCATTCTTATTAGGAAAAAAAGACAACACACATTGTTAATGCCATCAAATATGATTTAAGGTGACAAATTACACACAGCATATCCCAAAAAACGCTTGATTTGTGAGGCAGGTACCAAGATCTTTATTTTAGAGGTTTAAAATTTCTGACAATTATATATCAGCTGATATTTGTTTTACACTTGGCATAAACAAACATTTAAAAAAAGGAATCCTTAAATTTAGTAATTAAAAAACAGTTTTTAAGTTAAGTACAGAGCTGAATATTTTACAGTTGAAACACTGTTTCTAAATCAACTTGACAAATCTTTACCCATCATAGAAAAAGTGAAGATGTGCAAATGTATTAAAAATCAAAAACTGAAATCTCAAGAACAAAATGTGCAAAAAGTGAAGGGAGTATTTTCTGAATCCATTGAATCATCTGATTTGTCGTCAGGCTTTAGTTACATATTCAGTGACAATAAAACTGTGACTTTGCTGACAAAGCGATGACACCAAGGCTGAAAACATTTGTGTAGTGTTGAATGTTTTTGTTTTAGGTTGGTGCTGCTGCTATGAAACATAATTTAACTGAAATAAATTTGAGATTCAACAGAAATGAGACAGAGAGGTCTACATATCATCTCTGTCATAACATCAAAAGTTAGTGTTATGAAACAGAGTTGTTGATTATACTATAAACTTGTAGTTGTAGAATACATTTTCTTGTAGGCTGGATTTTGTCTTTTCAGATGGATCTTTGTGAGCATCCGCCATCTGCTGCTCTCTTCTATTTTATGTCATGCCAGTACTCCGAGGAGCCAAATCTTTGATTGGTTCATTGAAACAACTGAATGTTTTTCTGAGGCCTTTCAGTGCAGTCAGTGTTGTCTCGTTTGGTTGCTTTAGCAGTCCTAGTAATGAACATGGTGTTAGTCATAACTCTAGTTCTGTTCCTCGTTATGTTAAATCCAAATTTCTCTGTCGATACATAATCAGTAATTGCAATGGGAAAGTCTTTAACACTTGAGAGGGCTTTCTTAATTGACTACGTGGATGAAAAGCATGCAGCCAGGTACCTCCGGCGTCACTGTTGGGTCTGCAGGAACAGTGAAGAACATTCTTTGCAAATGTTTCCTGTAGGGCGAGCTTGCTACAGATCACGACGTTGTGGACTACATCATGAACCAGCCCAGTGTCGTTCCTCGCATCAACCCCAGGGTGCTGTCCACCAGCAGAACATACCTCGACCTGTCTGATACCAGTGAGTACACATTAGGCATGTGAACAAATATGAATCATTCAGATGTGAACATATTATACATTATGTATGCTAAAGGTGGTTTTCAGTTCAATATTGAGACATTCAGTAAGGTTCATCCTAAACAACTAGTTGCACGATGCATGATAAAGATGACTGATGTTATGCAGGTGTTATTTTTACCTCATAATGTGATATTTAGGCCTCACACCTTGAAGGCAGTAAAAGAAACTAATGAGCTGATGTTAGGGACTGTCTCAAACGTGCATACAACAAGGTTAGAGAGCTTTTCAGATTTTTGATGTGGACCTCCTCTCACTGCGTCCCCAGGTAATGCAGTCTGATCCAATAATAAGCTTTTTTAAAACCTCAACTTTATATTCATGTAGACCTCCTCTGATTATGTAAACAAGCCATTCTGACTCATACTTTTAAAACCTCCTGTTATATTTCTACTGTTAATTTGTACCTGCTCCATTAAGAGCTGCACAGCTTTTACTGTATTTCGATTGAGTTAAGAGTTACTTTTTCGAAGGTGGAGTTCAAATCTGAATCATGTTTTATTATTAATGTAGTTATAAGCTTGAATGTTATAAGATTTACTAAATATTTTGTGGAAGACTAAACTGGAACATGTATTTATGAGGAGAATAAATTGCAGTAGAAAAAACATTTGTCAAAGAAAATAAAAAAATCAAGGCTAATTCTAACTACTTCTCTAGGCCAAGCCCACAAATCCAAATCCAGATATTTTCCTGACATAAACAGATACAAACAGTAGTTCTGACTTACACCCCTCACACTGATGCATCTAAGCAGACTACAAATTATCATCTGTGGTGCATGAGCTCCAGTTCAGTTTTTTTCTCTCTATTTGCAGACAACCACTTTATAGATGATTATGCTCGCTTCTCGAGTCTGGACACCAAGGAGAAGAGCACTGCTGTGGCCAACAGCATGAACTACATGACTAAGAAAGGTAACTGTATGCAGTGGATCATATAAAAAGCAAATCACTGAATGCAAGAGAGTGCTTGAGGAGTTTTTCAGTGTTTCTGGAAAAATATTTAGTCACCTTCAAGCCTAAATTCTCTCCTCGTATATTCTCCTCTCTGTCCTTCTGTCCTCTCCTCCTCCTCCTCCTTCTTCTCCTCTTCCTCTTATTCATGTGTTTTAACACTTCCCCTGCATCAGGGATGACCACCACCAACAGGCATGGTAATCACCCTTTTCCTCCGCATTATTCCCTCTCCTTCTCACTTGCTCTTTTTTTTCTGTAAACTACATTTCTGGCAGCGTTTAGACGTGTTTGTAAATCCACCACCATTCTTCCATCTGCACTGCATTTCTCAGAGGACACAAATGACTAATTACGCATGTGATGATTGTGTGTTTGGGTCTGAAGAACTTAAAAAAAAATGTGTGAACATAACTGCTTACCAAACACTAAGAGCATGTTAGTTAATTCACAGTTTGTTGTAGCTGCATGGAGAATAAGATGTTCAAGGTTTTGATCAGATGAATAAACTTTAAAGGCTAAGATACAGAGCCAGCATCTGAAACTGTGAATTTTAATGGCATTTTTGCTTCTTTCAGCACAGTGTGCAAGATTTTTTTGTGCCATTTACTGAATTTTATTTTTCCTGAAGGAAATGTTGCCTGTCTGGCTTGCCCCTTAAGTTCACCTCTTTGTGTCACCTCCTTACAACCTTTCTTCTTCTGTGGCTGTTAGATGACGGCTACATCCGTCCTGTGACCTTCTGGGTGGTCGGAGACTTTGACAAGCCCTCAGGAAGCCAGCTCCTTTATGATGCCATCAGACACATGGTACATAAACTACTGCGTGCACCATCTCTTTCAGTATTGTTTTTTATTGAATTCAGCTGTTATCATGTTATGATGATATAAACAAACTGTTTAATAACATAATGTCTTCCAAATGAGTGATTTCAATGTTTTGTTGAATGTTGTCACAAAAAAGTGGAAATATCCATTCCTATCTTCCCTCACACTGTAACATGAGACTATTATTAACTAGAATTAGACTATTATTAAATGAAGAACAGAATATCTAATCAGAGTAGAAGGCTGAGTGAAGGACATCAGGCGCTTTAACGATCAATCACAACCTTTTTTGTTTTTGTCACAAGATCGTGAAATCAGCTTTTGTTATTTTACCCACAAACCCCTGACAAATCCTCCCCTAACACACACCTGGTCTGAAACAGAAAACCAGCAACAATGTACGACTGGGGATGATAAACAACCCATCAACTGATCTGTCCGCTGAGACGAGCCGTGTGACTCGGGCGATCTGGTCCGCCATGCAGACGCAGTCCGCCAACAACGCCAAAAACTTCATCACCAAGATGGCTAAAGAAGACACAGCCACATCCTTGGAGAAGGGAGCCAACATCGGAGACTTCGCTGTCGGGGTTAGTTAAGGACATATTTATGGACAAGAGTTCTCACTGCTGCAGGAAATTAATAGTGGAACTATTACTAGCCAACTATTATCATGAAGTTATCTATTTTTCCTTCAGGGTATGGATGTGTCATTGTTCAAGAGCGCATATGAGAGTCCCAAATTTGACTTCCTGCTCTCCCACGCTGCCTACTGCCAAGACGTGCTCAAACTGAAGAAGGGACAGAGAGCAGTTATCAGCAACGGAAGAGTGAGTCACAATCTATATAAAAACCTGTAACTTAAGATGTGGCTTCATCATGGACAAATATAACTTCTACTTCTAGGTATAAATATACGTTTTCGCACAAGTCACTGCAGCTATTCAATCAATACTTTTGTTTCCTGTTTACAGGTCATTGGTCCACTGGAGGAGGAAGAGGTGTTTAACCAGGATGACTTCCTTCTTTTGGAGAGCATCGTCCTGAAGACGTCTGGAGAGCGAATCAAAAGCAAAGTGCAACAGTTTGGAATCGAGGAGGACAGGTATGTAGATGCTAACAAGGCTAAATAAATGATTATCAGGAAGTTTTCAGATTGTGTGAGTTAACTCAGGATTTCTCTCAGGGCCAGTGATCTGGTGATGAAGGTGGACGCTCTGCTCTCCTCTCAGCCCAAAGGAGAGGCCAGGGTGGAATATGGCTTTGCTGATGACCGCTTCAGGTAAAGTTTTAAAACTTCAACATAAATTAGAAAAGCACCCTTTATTCCTGTTGAATCATGTGTAGTGAATGTTAAAAACACAAAACAGTTTTCCTTGAGGGTGACATGATTTTTTAGCTGTATTGTTCATTCTTTATATAATATACTTTAGATTGCCCTTGGCAAATAGAAAAAGTTCTCAAATTCAGTCATTGGACCTCAGATTTTGTAGTTCAAATTTTATTGATTTAACTTTTTGGATTCTCTGCAAACTGTAAAATTCTCCAAAAATCTTATAAACTCAGTATTTACTTTGCTTGATGATTGATTTTCTGATTTTTCGGCAGTGCTGTGAAGATCCGCCCAAAGGAAGGAGACGTGTACTTTGATGTTATTGCCGTGGTGGATCCTGTAACCAGGGAAGCACAGAAACTAGCTCCTCTCCTACTGGTAGGTGGATTGTTGTCCTTCTTTGGACTTCAACATCTCTTATTGATCTCTCCGTTTTATCACTTCACTTTGACCTCGTCCACATCTTATTTCTAACATGTCCTCAATGCGCTCTCTAACCCACAGGTTCTGAAGCAGCTGGTAAATGTCAACTTGCGGGTCTTCATGAACTGCCAGTCCAAGCTGTCAGATATGCCTTTGAAGAGGTGAAAATATAAAGCTTTTCTCTACAGAGTGAACACATTAAAGAAACGAATGAAAAGGGATTTTAAAACTGAAAAACACAATTATGTATGAAATTTCATTGACAGTGCAAACACTCCAACTTACAATAACAGCTCTTTTTCTCACTTTATTCTATTATTTTAATAAACTCTTATCACCACAAGCACATTTAATCAGTTTTCAAATGATTTAAACCAGGTTGACAATACAATTCAAGGTTGTCTTACTAGCTTTTTCCAGAGCTTTTAACTAGAGCTGCAATGAGTAGTCGATTAATAAACGAGGCAGTCCACAGAAAAATAATTTTAGTCATTTTTTTAACCAACAATGAAAAATATTTGCTGGTTCTACCCTCTCAAATGTGAAGTCTTTGGCATGGTAAACTGAATGTCTTTGGTTTTGGACTGTTGGTCGTACAAAACAAGACATTTGAAGACATCAACTTGGGCTGTGGAAAACTATGAAGGGCAATTTTCACTATTTTCTGGCATTTTATAGACTAAATAAATTAATCAATGATGAAAATAACCACTATTTCCATATCACATGGTGTTACTTCTGGTTAAGAGCTAGTAAGTGGACCTTGTGTTGAGATTGCTTTTTCAAACTACATTTTAGAAAATGTGATGTTTTTTCAATGAAAATCAGTTTAAAACCACAAACGATGTTTCTTATTTCTGATGCATTGGATAAAGACATCCAGTAAATCCCAGGATACAACATGATGACACCTCCACTTATAATGAAAGTCTTGTTGCTGCTTTAACAAGTGATTCCCCTTCGTTCTCCCTCTCCAGTTTTTACCGTTACGTGTTGGAGCCGGAGGTGACGTTCCAGGCGGACGGTAGCTTCTCTCCCGGACCAATGGCCAAGTTCCTGGACATGCCTCAGTCTCCTCTCTTCACCCTGAACCTCAACACACCAGAGAGCTGGATGGTCGAGTCTGTACGCACGCGGTATGACCTGGACAACATCTACCTGGAAGAGGTACAGCACTCTGTCTGACTGTCTGGGTTTCGATCGGGATCGGCAGCGGTGAAATATTTATTTTAAGTGTAAACCCTACAGCAGTAAACTCTTGTGTTTAAGGTTTATCGACCCACTCTGTCCTGCGCTCTGAATGAATGTTTTAATTCTGGTGTAATGGTCTGTGTTTTATTGTGTATCATCAGTCTGTTTAAACACTGCTCCCACTTACCCGACTCCACTTATACTTCAACCAAACTGATAATTGTTTACTTTTTTTACCCATTTTATTGAATTAGTTTCATTAACATTATTATGATCCTGTTGTTAGTCTGATTATTTCTATTCATTTTTAACATAAGAGAGCTTTCCCTCTTCCTCTTGAATAGATTGGATTTGTTTGTTTAGGTGATTTTGGGCTGCAGGAAATAAACTACCATTTATCTTGACTCCTGTGGTTGCAGGTGGAGAATATTGTAGCAGCACAGTATGAATTGGAGCACCTCTTGTTGGAGGGTCATTGTTTTGACGTCAGTTCAGGCCAGCCGCCACGTGGCCTCCAGTTCACTCTGGGAACCGCCTCTGAGCCGGTCATCATGGATACAATCGTCATGGCAAATCTGGTACATCACCTCATCTTGCTGCAAAAGCTTTCCTAGATGGTTAAACAGCATATTTTTTATTCACATTATCACTTTTTTTTTTGGTCCCAAACATGTAAATCTCATGTGTTCTTCTCTGCAGGGTTACTTCCAGCTAAAGGCGAACCCGGGTGCCTGGATCCTGAAGCTGAGGAGAGGACGCTCTGATGATATCTACAAGATTTACAGGTGAGTAAAGAGCTGATTGCACAGGAACTACAAATTGAACATCTGGAGAATTACCTGTGTTGTGTCAAAGATTTAAAATGTCTAATTGGTTATAAGATAAAGACTACGCACTCACACTTTTTGATCAATTGTTTCCTATTCTTTCTCTTTTCCGTCGCAGCCACGATGGCACAGACTCTCCCGCAGACTCTGATGACATTATAGTCGTGCTGAACAACTTCAAGAGCAGAATCATTAAAGTCAAGGTCAGTTCGGTTGTGATAAAGTGATGACAGCATGTCTGTCAACACAGCTGGTTGATGTCACTGAAATGTTGTCCCCAAACAAATGAATTCAAATCTAAAATAGTGAGCAGCAGCATTTCTACTATCCTCCGTCAGTCGGCTTTCTCATACATTTTAATGAGTTGAGGTGACTCCAGTCGGTGTTTGAGTAATACAGAACACATACAGTGTCTGCATAAATTCATGAGTATGCATAAATACATTTCATCTAGAAATTTACATATCATGGACGAGCCACAAAACTACAGTCTCACTCAGTTTCTATCACTTTCACTTTCTCATGTTTAACCATCTTTGATAGAGGATACAGGCTGCATATCGACTGCAGGAAATTCAGGACTAAATCTGCCCAACTTGTGAGTGGATGAGAAATTGAGTTAATAAAAAATAATGAAAGCAATTTTAAAAGGTGAAATATAAATATGTGAGCTAGGACCATGGAAGTGACTAGAATTTATTTTCCTTGTGTAGGATTTTCCGCAGTTTGGCCTTATTAGTTTTCCTTTGTAGTATAAAACAAATAGTGGCTTAGAGCTTGTATATATACATGTATATGCAGAATTTATATATGTTTATATCTTCCAGCATTCTTGCCCCCATTGTCACTTTTCTTTATCACCACAATGATTCACCAAAGTTGCGGGTTTTTTCCCAATGCTACACATCTGAGCTTTACATTTTTATTTCTGTATGCAAATGTAGTTGAAGTTCTCTGAGCAGTGCAATAACAATAAGGACTTCAAACACTGCATAAAACTGACTTTATGTCTAATTTCTAACATACTTGCATTTAACATGTTAATAATTCAGTTTAAGCAGGTCGAATACTGTACATAGACCTGAATACATAAAGTTAACGGTTTACCCATTATGTATTTATTTCCTTGCACTTTTACACTCTTCTGCAAAAACTTATTAACCATTTACAGAAACTATTTGTTGTGTATATTAATAGACTGTATATATGCACCGTATGTATGTATCTGTTTTTTCACCTACTTGCTTATACATGTATATAGTCATGTTTATTTTTTCTAATTTTTGTTGTCTGTATCTTGGCTGTATGTCCATGTGTGTCTTCCTGAACATTGTTTTGGAGGTGTGTTTAAATAGTTTGAGAGCCACTAGAAATCTGTGTCATATCTCTTGTGTGCATAAACATACTTTGCCAATAAAGCTGCAGCATTAGCAGTCAAACTATATTCTGTAACATAAGTCAACTAATCATGAAAGTTGAGTAATTCAAAAAAGGAATGGTCTGCATATTCCCCCACAGTCAGGGAGAGTATTGCTCAGCCTTTCTTTCCAGTCAGCTGGGTGAGCGACATTTCCAGAATATTTCTCTGATTGTAGTAGTAACTGTTTGTTTGTCAATTGTGTGTTCATCAGGTCCAGAAGAAACCAGACAAGTTTAACGAGGAGCTGCTGAGTGACGGGACCGAGGAAAACGACACTGGATTCTGGAAATCTCTGACCAGGTAACTGTGATTCAAATGTCTCTGTGTTTCAGATGTACAAACAGTAAAATAAGCTGTTTTTTAAATTTAGTTTCAAAAATCTAACGTCAAAAAAATATGTATTTTGTGTTACTTGCAGAGGGTTCACAGGAGGAAAGACGGAGGAGCCAAAGCATGATAAGGACGATGTGATCAACATCTTCTCTGTGGCTTCGGGACATCTGTACGAGAGGTTCCTCAGGTGAGCATCAGACATGAGACCAGGCGAAGAAAATGTGATTCTGTGTCAAAGAAATCCTCAAAAGTAACATCCTTACTTCCTCTGTGTATGAGGACTTCATTGATTTCATTTATCATTATTGTTATTTTTATTTGCTCTTCTTCCCCCTCAGGATTATGATGCTGTCAGTTCTGAAGAACACCAAAACCCCCGTTAAGTTCTGGTTCCTCAAGAACTACCTGTCTCCAACTTTCAAGGTAGGATTTTTTTTTCCTTTTTAACACTGCTGCTACTTTAAAATCAGCCGGCGTCTCATCATTGATGTGAAGATTTTCCCTGACAGCTGCAGCTTTTTCGCTGTCCATCGTGTGATGTGGACTTCAAACGGTAGTCCTGAAAATCGAGGCGAAACAAGCAGCGAGGATGAGATTTTTAGTCTCGTTATAGAAGAACATCTCCTAAAACATGGAGACTTGAGTGCTTTTCTTGGCCTGCAGTTCAATTCATCATCTGTTTCTGACTGTTCTTTTTTTAATTTCTGTTTTTAGTTTTTGGTAAAAATCCAAGATAAGAAATTAATGAGTAATTCTGTTTTAACCCAGATTCCCAGAGTTCATCAAAGCAGTTAATTAAATGCAAAGTAAATCCTGTTTTGTTCTTTAAACACTGTTTCTATTAGATAACATCTGTTTTATAACGCAATGTTGAAGTTGGTTCAGTATTCTTTCTAGTGCTGCCTGTGGAGTTTTCATGTTTTTGATATTTCAGGCAATTAAAAATTATTGTACTGACCATTTTTATTTTTCTTAAGTACAAACCATGAATTAAAAATGCTTTCTTCCTAGTTCACACACTGACAGGCCTGTTTTGTGTGTGATCCTCTCTCAGGAGTTCATCCCCCACATGGCAAAGGAATACGGTTTCCAGTATGAGTTGGTCCAGTATAAGTGGCCTCGCTGGTTACACCAACAGACAGAGAAGCAGAGGATCATCTGGGGCTACAAGATCCTTTTCCTGGACGTGCTGTTCCCCCTCGCTGTGGACAAGATCCTGTTTGTGGACGCTGACCAGGTGCAAACACAAACTATCATTTACACTAACTTGATATGATGATATAAATATCTCAGGTTTTGGACTGTGTTGGACACCTTAAGCAAGAAAGTGTTAGTTGCTACCCTGACAAAAAAAATACATGTTATATCTCGACTTCCTCTCCTTTAGATTGTGCGTACAGACCTAAAGGAGCTGCGTGACTTCGACTTGGAAGGAGCTCCGTATGGTTACACTCCATTCTGCGAGAGCCGGAGGGAGATGGACGGCTACCGCTTCTGGAAGTCCGGCTACTGGGCGAGTCACCTCGCTGGACGCAAGTACCACATCAGGTATGCAGACTCTCGTAGCCCTCAAGACATGAATGAAAGCATGTGTGTCACCTTCAAACAGCCTCGCACACACAGACACACTTTTACTTTATCTTTCATGCATATTTCATGTGTTTCTGTCATGTATCCTCTGTAGCGCCTTGTATGTGGTCGACCTGAAGAAGTTCAGGAAAATAGCAGCAGGAGACCGACTCAGAGGACAGTACCAGGGGCTCAGCCAAGACCCCAACAGCCTGTCCAACCTGGACCAGGTCTGTGACTGTCCACTTTTATCATGGGCTACATGCATTTCTATCTATCTTTTAATGTACATTTTGATTTGATTTGATTTTGTTTTTAGGCTATTATACAAATTACATATACTTAATATTACTGACAACCATTTTTAAAGCCTATGCTATTACATTGTATTAATACATCTCAGCCAGCCACTGGTTTCCATCATATTTCAGTGCATGATGAACTTTTTACTGCTTTTTATTTATTTATTTCTCAAAGTGACAATATTGATGTTTGATCAAGAAAGTGCCAACATCAGAGACGTGAGGATTTGTTGTAGCCGCAGCACGGAAGCAAATTCTGACTAAAATGAACTAAAGTTTTGGCAAAATGTGTGATGGGTGTGACTGAAGAAAGAGGGAACTACAGCTGTTTCCATGAAGTTCTGTTCTGTAAAAACCTGTTTGTTTGTTTTTAGGATCTACCCAACAACATGATCCACCAGGTGCCCATCAAGTCTCTGCCTCAGGAGTGGCTGTGGTGTGAGACCTGGTGTGACGACAGCACCAAGAAGAGCGCCAAGACGATAGACTTGGTAACAACAGTCTGCGTGTGTGTGTTCGTGTGTGTGCGTTTGTGTGTGTGCATGTGTGTGCGTGTGTAGACATCAAATTATATCTGGGGGGGAAAAAAACAAATCACTCAGACTTTGCACAGATCAGCAGTGTTGAAGTGAGGAGTGAAGGAGTTTTCTAAAGACCGTCATAATGCTGAATGGCCACTAGAGGGCAGACAGGCTGACTGTGAGGAAATCATTGATAGACGTTGTGTTATTATATGAATCATTTACTGGAACATTGAAGTGATTCACGTGTAAAAATAACAAACCCTAAGATGGAAACTAATCCCATGAGCTCAAAATCTGTGTCATGGAGGCTTCACAAAGAGTCTGATAATCTGATATAGTGTTAGTCTTGGTAAAGTTTACTAAAAACCATTGACGATTATCCCCTCTCCCTAACTGTAACCTCTTTACATTTACAATGTCATTTGCCAAATTTGACACAGTCATTTCTCAGTATAGTAAGTAAGTAAAAAATCAAAACATCAGATTAATTGCTAGTAAAGAGCAGTGTCTCTGTCCAGAGAAAGGTGGAGCTGTGGTCACATTCAGGATTTGTGAGTTAAAACCATTTTCACTCAGTGGTATTTTTTAAGTTAAAAATGATTAACTTTAATTGTGATGACCCTGATGTCACAAGATACATGAAACATAACAAAATATGCCAAATATACCATAAAGTATGTAAAACAAAAACTACAACTGATCACACAAGTGCATGTAAAACAATGTACATCAAGTGTGAACACTAGATATAAAGTACATCCAGCCCAGTCAGCAGTGATTTAAAACATCAACATTGTTCCCCACCAGTTTTATAAGAGACAAAATTATTTCTCAGCCTGTTAGACCTGATCTTTGAAGATCTGAATCTCTGTCCTGAGGGGAAAAGCTCAAACTCTCCATACAGAGTACGGAGAGGACATTCTGAAAGACTTGAGCCTTTGAAATTTCTCCCTTGTGAAAAATGTGAGACAGATCACAAAGTTTAAACCTGAGTTATCTCAAGTAGCCACTTACACTGTGATGCAGCCTGTTCTTGTCACCAAACCAGATAATTGAAAAGAAACAATGATTTTTTTTTTTACACTGCCTGTGCCCATGTTATTTCTTACCATTTTCTTCCCTGTTTCCCATCATTATCTCAGTGTAACAACCCGATGACCAAGGAGCCCAAGCTGCATGCTGCGGTGAGGATCGTGGCAGAATGGACCGACTACGACCAGGAGATCAAACGTCTGCAGACCAGAATGCAGAAGGGAGCAACACGAATCCCTACAGCACAGCAGCAAGGCACAGGTAATCACAAGACACATTTAAGAGGTGCATAAGCAGAAACAGCGTGTTCCTTAAAGCTGCACCAATCTTTATTTTATATTAACAGTTTATCACATGACTGTCGTTTTAAAGGAGTCTCTTTTAGTGACCAAAAATAGTTTTGAGCGTCTTACAACACCACAAAATGACTTGTTTCACTATCAATATTTGATCCATTTGATATGTTAACATTATTTTACCCCCATTCAAGTTAGCACAGAGCTAACAGGAAGTTAGCTGTTCTGTAGTGCTCTGCCCACGTCTGTACAATATGATTCATCCAGCCAGCGTCGGAATATCACACCTGACACCTGATTAAAAGCTGTGTGTACTGTGAAATACAGAGAGATTTATCAGGCACTGACAGGCTTAATCAGCACCGTGTGAACTCATTCGGAGAGGTCTCGAATCAAACCCACGTTTATTTTCTATGTAAAAGTTCCGCACTGCATGTTTAATGATGTCAGCTTTTTTCAGGTGATGCAGCTGTTTTATTATTCATGTACAATTGTCCCGAAAAAAACCCTCATGTTTCAGTCTGTGCATTTTGCCAGGACACTCAAAAATTGATGAAAATCGTGAATCGACCCCAAGCCAGCCCGGCTGTGTCACTCAGCCCGACTCTGATTTAAAACGCATCAATCACTTCATTGAACGTTTCTTCTTTGTCTCTCTTTCAGACTCCCACACAGAGTTGTGAGGATCCCGCGTTGATGTGATGAGACGATGAACTGGACTCTGTTTAAAGAGTCTTCTTCATTAAGAGGCTCCTCTCCTGCCTCGGGGACTGCTGACTGACCACACACCACTGCAAAACGGTTTAAATATTGTTCTGTTTCTGTTCTTTTTATAAAGTGTGAAGGGGAGTTATCGTGGTCAGGTTTAACAGGTTTTTGTGTATGTTTGTGTGTGCGTGTGCGTGTGTGTGCGTGTGCGTGTGTGTGCAAGCGGTGAGAATGTATTTTGTGAATCATGAAAATAAATAATATTTTCTTTCAGTAATTTCCCTGTAATAGATGTCAGTCTGTGTAGGTTTTTGTACTGATTGGGATTCTGGTTCTGGCTGTGGTTGAAGCACAAAGGGAGGAGAAAATCTCACTGCTAGTTAAAACGACACAAAAATCAAACATCTGGCGGTGGGAAGGTTTTCCAGTCACGGTCATTTTAAAGCTGGTCGGCCGTCCTCTAGTTTGTCAAAGTGTGCAGGTTGACATGTTTATACAATTATACATTTTGCACACAGTTCCCACATCGGTCTTGAAATTTAGGAATAATATCCACATTTTCAGGCCTTGAAACCAGAGCTCAGTGATATGTTTCAAGTCAACATTTTTTCCCTCCTTTCATGTCAAATTAATATCACAGAGAAAATTATCAAACTTATGTTAAATGAAGTGAAATATGATCTTACATTATTCAAACCTATAAAACAAACAATTTAATAGGTTATTTTGTTCATTTTTATGACTTTTTACTGGGAAATATTAATTTGGATGTCAGACTTTTATAATCCCTGCCCCTCTTGAGACGTTTCAAAAATGCAAAGTAAATCATGAAAATAAAGTACATATTTTAGTAGAGTGGTCCACAAACCTCCACTCATAAACCTTAACTAAACAAGACTTTAAGGGAACGTTTGTGGAATTTATAAAAGAGCAGGAACACAGTTAATGATGTTTACATTCATCAAATGAAAATGAAAAACAAATTCAGCAGATTAGATCAGATCCCCAGCTTTTTCGTGGATTATTAATGTCACTGTGACTCTCAGGGAAAGATGTTTGGAGCTTGTGTGGGTTGCAGCGTTAAGTACGGATCAGGAGAGAGGGGGACAGGTGGGTTTTGAGTTATGTGGTACTGTAAGGGAAAAGAAGCCATGATGTCCGAGCTTGGCTGAAAAATATTTGATTTCTGTACTTTTGGAGTACTTCAATAATCATGGACTTATGATCATTCTCTGTTTTGGCTGTCAGAAATTTTGTTAAATAAAATTCCCCAACAATAAAATGGGTCCAGTGTTTTGTCAGCTTTTAGATATTTACAGGTGTTTTTGCTTTCATGACGTCATACTGTTTGGCTTAAAGGGATAGTTTCACAATTTTTCAAGTCTTAAAACAGTTGGGTGCCCAAATAAACACTGACTCGTTTTTCTTGCTGTCATCATTCATCATTACTTTCCTTTTAATGCCAGATTCTCTTTTTGATTCAATCCACTGCAGACAAACAGGAAAACACTCAAGTCAAGACGGCTAAAGATAATCTTATTTTTTGTATTTATTTTTTTAATTGAGTAGTTTTCAAGGTGTATTCCCTGTTTTTGACTTTCTATTATGAAGAATTAGTTCAACATATTAGAGGAAAAATGTAATTCCAATATTTCCCCTCCTTTCTTTATCCCAATTTTCTCTAGATAAACACTTAAATACATTTTCACAATGGACTGTAGATTCTTACATAGTAAGTGCATTATGAAGCGATCCTCTAAAGGTCAGTATGAACAGACAAAACCTGTTTGTCATCATTTGAGCTCCTGACTGTTGCTTTAAGACACTTTATAAAAAAAAAAAAATTTAAAAAAAAAAGTGAACCTATCTTTTAACACAGGTGTGGTTTGTTACTTTGGGTGTCACAAGAAAAATCTGAGGTGACATGGAATTATCAGTAAAATATAAGACCGATCTGAATCCTGAATTTTTGTACATTTTTACATATTTTAGTCTTTTTTACTTTTATCTATTAAAATATTGCAGACTTTTACCTCAAAGTGTTACAATAAGTAATCTAACAGCTCTTTATGGAACAAGTAGCTTTTGTGAGTCCACCTAAAAACAAAACTTTCATGCCCATATTTTAAATATTAAAAACGGTTTTGGTTGCTGTAATTGTTCCTCTTCATAGTGGCTATAAAAGACTCCTTACTCAACTCCAGTAGAAGATGAGTAGAAATCTAGTTTTTGTTCTGTGTAAAAAAAGAAAAGAAAAAAAAAGTTAAAGTTCAACTGATATGAGAACAGAGACAAGTTATCAGTTCAAATTTAACTTTTTTTGTCCACCAGCTAGTCAATGTTCAAGCTTTACCAGCCATTCAACAAACTACCATCGCTTTTTTTGGGGGTTTTTTTTAAGTTGGTGGGTGAAGTAAATCTACCAGCCACTTGCGTATTTTACCGCATTTGGCTGGTGTTCGTTTGGAGCCGTGTGAAAGGTTGAAAATCTTGCAAAATCTTTTTAAATACAAAATTGCCTCCATGTTTGAGCAAACTGTTTCCTTGCTGTGCTGCAGTATGGCCAACTTTGCACTAAACAGATTGCAGATTTTGAAGAAACCCCCTTGATATGAACAGTCTGCAGTGGAATTGAGTAAGGAATGATTTCTTCACAGCCAAAAACTAAAAACGGTGAACATACGAGCATGAGTGTTTTCAGACAGATTTCATTTCCTTCAGGATGAATTCACCCGGCTGACAGTTCAAACAAACCTCTCACTGCTTCAACACGCATTGAGCTCATCACTGACTGTTTCAGACTTTTATTGTGATCCATTTGAAAAAAGGTTTTACAAAAGGTAACATTCAATTTTTACACCAATTCTTTAAAAAAAATCACTTAAAATAAGGTTTTGATACATGGAAACGAATTCAGTTAACTAAGTAATGGCTTCTATAAACAATGTGAAAATAAGATAATATACATTTAAATGAACGCTACAGACATGAGGACAAACGGAGGAAGGGATTATATTAATTAACATTAAAAAAAACAACGAACAAAACAATGGCGTGATTGTTTTCTTTTTGACATCTGGCCAAAATTTCCGCAGCAGAGACCTTTATTGCAAAACTTATCCCACATCATCTGGTGTCCAACTGGAATGTTTGATGACAGAAGCGCCCGTCGTGGGCTCACTGATTGGTTGCATCCGTTTCTTGGTTTTCTTCACATGTCAACACTGGTGCGTGTTGAGTGATCCTGCCGCCAATGAAAAAGAGCCCTGCAGGAATTCAGGAGGCGCCCACCCGAACACCCAGATCAGCAAAGAGACATTAAAACAAAATGTGAATTTACAACAAAAATATGCAAAAGGAACAAAAAAAAAAGGAAAAAAAGACGTGTTTAGACGTGGACAAGCACAGCGGACGGCGTGCTCGTGAGGACAGATGAAACATCTGTTCAGACTCACCAGATGCTGGAAGAAGTTGCCCCTTTACAGGGCTGCTTGCATCTATTTTTTCCCCCCCTCAAGGTGGAAAACACAAACTTCAGATCAGTTTACAGTGGCACTGTCGTCCTACTCTGACCACCGGCTGTTTGAAGCAACACGGCATGACATCATAGACACCTCCCCGTTGGCTGTCGGACATTGGTTGACAGCTGCTGCTCGTTTATTAAAGAAAAAGTTTGACATTTTAGGAAATTCTGTTATTGACTGTGTCCATGAGTGAAATACGAAGCTGTACCAGGTGTTTAGAGAAGTTATCTATGAGAACTTCCTTTTTTGAAACAACAATTTAATTTAGTTACTTGTCCCAGCCAGGAAATAGTCTGGTACATAACCTTTAAAATTGTCATTTTTACACTTCAGGTTTTGCACAGATTGAATAAATTAGATATGTGTTAATTAGTGAGCTTTAAAGACGATACATGAAGGTGGATTTTGCTGAGCCAGCCGTTTCTGGTCTCTGTGCTACGCTATGGTAGCTTCACATTTACTCTACAGACACGGAAAATGTTAAAATGTTAAACTGGCCCTTTTTAAAGTGTTTACAGTGACAGCGTAGCAACAGGTCGGCGTGGATGCGGCGCCGCTTCAAACAGAGCGCTCAGTTTTTTGTCAGAACTCTCCAAAGACAAATGATTTAACGTCAAACATCCCAGAGAGGTTCACTACTTCCTTTTTCACTTTCAAACACAACTCTTCCTTCTCCTCCTTCTCATCATCATCATCATCTTCTCAGTTTCACAAACACATTTATCTCCATTACAGTTACATCATCTGCAAAGCTTAAAGGTTCTATATGTAGGAATCGGGGAATTCCTTCTCTTTTAGTGACGACGCTGCTCAGAGCAAAGCCGAGACTATCGCAGGCGATGCCGTTTTTCCTCGTTTACGCTTCTTGTGATGACAGAAGAAGAATCGGTGACGTTGTGTTTTCTGCAAAGCGTCTCTCGCTCCCAAATCAGTCAAGTTACAACCAGTCCGCTCATTGGCATTAAAAACGATGAATAAATGTAAATTGCGTCATAATTCTTACATATAGAACCTTTAAAAAACACATGCACCTCCAGCATTTTATACAAGAGTATGATACAAAATAAGGCATTTCATTGTGTTGAGTATTCATGTCGTGTTTTGAGTGTTAATGCATGTTTTTTTCTGTCTGTGTGTGTGTGTGTGTGTGTGTGTGTGTGTGTGTGTGTGTGTGTGTGTATGTGTGTGTGTGTGTGTGCATGTGTGTGAGAATGTGTTAACGCGTGTGTACATAGCAACCACCTTTTTTTTAAAATGTTATTCTTTTTGCCCGCCTATAAAAAGACTGCAAAAAACAAACATAAAGTCATGATAATTCTTACTTAAAATATATATATTTGTCATATATATTTACGTATATATTCATATGTAAAAAACAAAACAAAAAAAGAAGGGAAGAGGGGAAGAGAAAAAGCCCAAGAGGTCCCTGTGATAGGCCAGTTCTCAGAACGCCACCTCACCCTGTCTCCCCCCCTCCACCCCGTGCCCGCGCTCATTCCATGACCTCACTGGGCGCCACGGTGACCAGCTGCAACGGTATCTCCTGATTGGCTACGAGGTCGTGGGTGGTGGCACTCTGGAGAATGAGTGTGGTACCGTCTGCGGTGATGACGGTGTCGGTGGTGGGCGGAGACGTGGAGGAGGGAACGCCGCCTTTTTTATTCTGGTGAGTCTTTATGTGCTTGGCCAGGTGGTCGCTCCGCATGAACCTCTTGGAGCACTCTGTGCACACGAACTTCTTCTCTCCTGCGAGACCGAGGATAGAAACGTCAGAGAGGGCAACGGTTTGTTTGTCTCATTGCTCATGTTTTGTTCTTTGATCACATTCTGGTATCTGAATTCTTATATAATAAATATCCGTTCATCTGACGTGACATTCAAGGGTCTGTTTACCTCTGGTCATTTTCTCGTCATGCACATAGTTTAAGTTTAATGTGCCAGGATATAAAAGTCTAACTGTAAGATTTCTGCTGTGGGTGTTTCACAGCTTTGAAATATAACATTGCAAAATTTAACACCAACTTCTTTAAAGAAACAGAGCTGCTGTTACTCTTGATTAATCCACAGGACACACAGCGCTCCGTTCAGTTTTCACTGGAACAACTTCAACAAATTATCTAAAATCTAAAGCTAAATGCAACTATGTGTAAAAAGGAAAACAATACAGTGTGTGTTTTGTTTTGGGGTTTTTTTTGTCATTTATGTGAACCAACTCTAGAAATGTGTGAGTACGGCTGCATGTTTTCAACTCTGGAGAATGTTGAAAGACTGAAAAACACGCTGAAACACAGATTGCGCCATCAGCACGATCCCCACATGTTTCTGCTCATTTTCTGAATTGAAGTCCACTGTTGCATTTCATATTCCCCCCCCTGCTATCCCTCCCATTTAGTAATTCACAGCTTAACAGCATGTAAAGTGATGATGATACAGCACTAAACTAGGATCTGACTCTTTGTAAAATCAGCTCATTAGTGCTTTTTCATATTGACATTGAGTCTACATTTAAAAAGAGATTCTAACTAAAGCTGCATTGATAAATCATTTAGTCCAGTCAAAGATCCAGACAAATACTAATCGTGTTTTTCCTGAGCTTAAAAACAATGTCTTAGAAACTGCTTATTAAATCTGAGGAACAACTATAAAAGCCAAAACAATTCCATTTCTGCAGCCCTACTGTCCCTAAGGGGGACTTTGTCTTGCAGCCACTTGAAAAAACAAAACATGATAAAAAAAATACATGAAAATATACAATAAACATGATTCTGGTAACTCTGATAGCTGTACACAGTCTCCCATCACCCAAAATATTGAACTCCAACAGGAAATCATCAGTCCCTCATTCTTACTGCTTGCAAACAACATCCAGACTTCACTGTTTATCCATCAACATGTCAAATCGAAAGTTAAACTGAGCTTTACTGCAGCTGTTTCTCTTCTCTTTGCTTTCAAGATGATGCTAATCAGTCAACACCGTCTTATTAACAGTACAGGCATGAACAGCTGGATACTCTTCTAAAAACAGGCGTTTCTTTAATATTTGTACTATCAGAGACAAATAACTTTTTGTTGACACTCTTCCAACTCTTATTTACCGCTAATAACTACACAGACTACATTTACTCGCTTGATTTCCATATTTTCCAACCACAAAACAACAAAGCGTTCTCTCACCTGTGTGTGTTCTCCGGTGTCTCTGCAGCTCGTCACTCCTGGTGAACCTCTTGCCGCAGAACATCCAGTTGCAGACGAAAGGTCTCTCTCCGCTGTGCCAGCGCAGGTGAGCTCGGAGGTGGGACGTCTTCCCGTAGACCTTCCCGCAGCCGGCGATGTGGCAGATATGCTGCTTCTTCTTCCCCATGCCCGACCCTCTGTGAAGCGCAGGAGAAAAAGGAGGGATGAGAAGCAGACACAGATACAGAGGATGATTTTCTTGCTTCACATTTGAACAGAAGTGGAAGATCCCCAGTTAAACGGAGCCGTAGAAACTAAAAAAAAGAGCGGTAAAAGACGCTCAAACCTGAGACATCAAGTAATAAGAGCAGCAGGTGTTATCTCTAAAATAGATTTTATGGTTACATCTAAACTGGATGGAGCTAAAAAATCCTGCACAGTATGGTGGAAATATAATTTAATATTACTGTAATTGAGCTATATAATCAAGTCTTAGAACATAATTCAGCTTGATGACTTAAAGAGCTCGTCAACCACATTTCTTGTCATCTGTATGGCCTGTGTGTGAATTTTACGTGGCTCACCTTCCTCCAGACTCTTTGCAATTGGGGCAGGTGCAGGCTACTCTGCGGAGCCTCTTGCCTTCACCGCTCGGCGTCTCCATGTCATCGTCTCCCATCTGAACCCGCAGGTTGTTCAGGTCGCTGGTGTTCAGCGTTGAGTCTCCACTCAACTGCCACTCCTCAGTGTCCGGCTCCTCCTTTATCTGGATACCTGAATCGGGGAAGAGGATTTATTAAAGAGTTGTATTTAACGATGCGGAATAATGTGTGTGGATGTACAGTATGTTCATTTGCCCCGTACCAGCTGGACTGCTCGCGTCGTCCCCGTGCGTGTACTGAACTCCGGATTGTGACACAGAGTTCACCGTTACCGTCTGGAGGTTGGGTAGGCTGACCTGACCCGTCTGACCCAGAGGGAGGGTCTGAACCGGTGCTAAGGTCAGCTGCTGGGCCTGGCCTTGCCCTTGGGGCAACTGGAGGCCCTGGAGTGACTGGACACCCTGAACCTGGAGAGAGAAATACACAACACGAAAACTTAAAAAATGCTCCGACACTTTGCTGTTTTGAATTGTGTATATCAGAGAAAAGCATAGCTCCCCACACGCTCCTTTTAGCTCACCTGGAAAGTCTGCCACTGGATCTGCCCCGTAGCGGTGACGGTTTGGGCCTGGATGAGGAAGGTACCCGGGTTGACCAGCTGTACGCTCTGTAGAGTCTGACCTGCTGCGTTCATGTCCTGGCCCTGAGCCACCTGGGCTACCTGGGCCTGACTGTCCCCAGACAGATGCAGGATGGGCTGCGAGATAGTGGTAGCGTTAGAGGACGACACCTGAAGAGGAGGTGAACAACAAAATAAGAAAGAAAGTAGCAGTCACGTCATATTAAACTCACATAATAGACTCCATTGTGACTTTAAAGCAGTGGTTCTCCAACATGGGCTCAGTATTGTTCAAAAATGTTAGATACAATGCTTATATCAAACCAATAACAGGCTTGTTACATTACTTTCAGGGATATAATCATGTTTCCCTTTTTAATAATGTATCTAAAGAAGCAAAACTTCTTAAATGTTAAACACAAGCAGTTATGCCATAACTTGCTTAAACTAAATGCCTAAAATCAGACAAAAATAATGTTTAAATTATGGATATCTGATCAAAGAACACGCAAACAAGACTACAGATGTGACCAGACATTTGATGCCAGCTGTTGTTACTTAACCATTTTCAATTCTGACATTTCAACCCGCCCTAAAAAAGGTCTGATACTCAGACCTGACTTGTCACTAGTTATGAGCTTAATGTAGACTATGGATGGATATTTTTTCCTTCTCAGATTATTTAATTCAAAGGATTGTCAAGGCTAAAAGAGGTGAAAACAACCAGCATCTCACAAGAAGAAAAGCGAAGAAAAAAATGATTTTGTTTGTCTGGTGAGATCAGATCTATCTTGAAACCTCTTCCTGGCCTCCCAGCTGGAAACCGAGCTGCCTTAAAGCCAACAGGCTTGACATTACAGTGTTACAGGTGTGCATACTGACCTGGATTTGCTGCAGGTGGTTGTGGGAGTTGTAGTTCTCCGAGGAGGAAGGGTCGGACACGCCTGCAGACACTGCTGTGGCTTGGGTCAGAACCCCCGTGCCGTCTATGGTCTCGGGAAGCTGGGAGTTGTTGGAGGAAGAAGAGGTGGTTGGCACGTAAAGCTCTTGGTTGTTGCTGGCGTCGCTCACTGTCACCAGCTGCTGTTTGCTGGCGTCCTGGTTCTGACTCTCCAGTGTCTGACTGCTCATGATCAGCTGACCTTCCGCTGTCACCCCCGTTGCAATGGGGACTGTCTGCGCTCCCGTCAACCCGAGCGACTCTAGATCCACACTGTTAATGGGGACGAATGTTATGTTGCCGGGCAGCCCTACGGGTACCGTGCTGGTGTACGCCGAACCCCCACCCATGACTCCTTGAATCGACTGCACTTGCCCCACCTGCGTCATGAGGTCTGTGGTCGTTGTCGTGGCGCAGCTGATGCCAATGCTGCCATGGCCGTTGTCTTGTAGGAGCTGGATCTGCCCTGTGCCGTCATCCAAACCCTGTGTCGAGAATCCTGTGAGTGTCCCATCTGCGTTTTGGATTTGGGGGATAACCTGGAAGACGAGGGGCGACACTTTTGGTAAAAAATCACCACCCATGCAAAACAGAAACAGCTCCTTAAACGTGTTTTTGTCTCCTTTTTACCTGATACTGAATGCCTGACACGCCGTTAGCCGAGCCGTCATTCCCAGACGCTGTAACGTAGATGGGCTGGCTTTGAAGATTCCCAATAGGAAGCACGTACTGCCCGTTGGACGTGACGATCCCCGAGTTTGGAATGTGAACGACTCCTTGATCCTCCTTCCCGGTGGAGACAGGAGTTAGCACCTCCCATCGGTCTGAGCCCGTCAGCTGTATGGCTGACATGTCTGTTGTCTTTGGGGAGTTAGCAGATCAGATATCAGATTAGCGAGGATGGATCACACACTTCTTGACTTTCATCTCAGCTTTTTCTTTTTTCTTATGATGAGATCTAAAATGGAAGAAGGGATCAGACTGGGCCTTTTGTGTTACAATCAGTTATCAAGTGAGACACTGGCATATCAAACAGAGTAAATCATATATCATCAAGCAGGCTTTGTACTGATGCAAAGAGAGGCTGATACAACAAGCCACAAGCTAGATGCAACCACCAACACACAGAGACTGAAGATAACAGAGGCTCCAGAGCAGGGAGTGGGGGATGGGTGGCTATTACAGCACAATTGAACGCTACTGTTTTGATTATGGACGCTTTTCCCTGCCATATTATCACACCCCCTGCATCCTCCCAGCCCAAGGTACACCGGCTATCTTCCAGCGAGCCGACCCAAGTGACTGCCTTCAGTGTCCTACCCACTATGGGCGGGTTTTACAGGGGTAAAGTGGGTGGCCGTTATTGAGGGGAACACAGGAAGTGTACGGCTTTCACCCCATGCCATCAAAATTTTAAAACGTGTGAACTTCATGCTCTCTTTAAAAAAAAAACACAACCGGCAGCAAATCGGAAAGCCACCGAGAAAAAGACGAGCTAGAAAATGTCGGATACCTGTGTTTCCGCTGCGCCGCCGGGCTGCAGAAACTCGCTTTGACTGCTGTCCACGTCCGCGGACGCCATTTCTCCTTGTTTCAGAGGGCTTGCTCTGGCGCTAGCAAGGGGGAGAGACAAGGGGCGAAACTCAGCAAAAACTCTGTAAATCTACAACTCCTGCCTGCCTGAAAACCCCTGCAAATCATCCCCACTCTGCATTCCGAAAGGAGCCAGCTGCGAAATTCAACTTTGCAGCGGGGAATCTGAGGCTATTTGGGCCCAGATCGACTGTTTACTTTGTCAACTCCGCGGCTAGCCAGCTAGCTCGGTCGGCTAACCGTGTTAGCTAGTTAGCAGCGGAGCAAAAAGATAAAAAAAAAAAAGACGCAGCTTCGCCTCGCTGCGGGCTGCACAAACTCACCGATTAGTTGCACGCTTCGATGCGCTGCGTGTTTACGTAGCAGTCATAGCGTGAGTGGTAGTAACCGGGAGGATTATCTGATCAACTAAACTCCGAACATGATTATTTTATCAAAGGCGGGCTAGTGTTGATCGGTGAATTCGGGTCGATTTTTTTCTATTTTGATTGACGGTGCGGGAAACACAAAAAGGTGGGACTAACAGGCTGGACCGTCCAATTTGCATCACATTACAGGACGTCCCGCCTTTCTTCTCTTACGCGATTGGCTAGGCGGGTGTTCTAGTAAGACGTGATTGGCTGAGCCGGGTGTCAGTTGTTTTCTCTCTTTTTTTTTTTAAAATAGGACGTGTGTTTCCTGTTTGTTGTTGGAATGCAGTTTGTTGAATTCTCAGCAGAGCAAATCAGAAAAAAACGAGGAGTTTGTGTCGAAATGTAACACTTTATTCTCTCCTTTAATGTAAAATAAAGTTTTTTATCCTTCACCTTTTTGTGTTTTGCTTTAACACAGTGCGTTTTCTCCCCCCCCTCACCCCCTTTATAACACTGTTGTAGACGAGCAACGGGGGTAAAAGTTTGTGTAAAATCGTCATCTGGCCTCCATTATCACAACCAGGCAGTTTTCAGTGAATAATACAGCATTTAATGCCCATGGGGACACATGATCAGCCAAAACTTTGCTTCACCACAACATTTTTGTCTGAAAATCATCTTTACAGAAGATAAACAACCCAAATGTCGCCCTCTTATAGAATATAATGAATGCAACAACAACATATATTGTAGGATAGGCTCACAATTTTCCCAAATCTGTCTTAAAACAAGAGTCAGGTGCCCAAAGATCATTACTCCTGTTCATACTGTTAAAAGATCCCTTTCAAATATGCCTCTCAGTAATGGGGGGGTCAAAAATCCCTAGTGTCCACACAAGATGCATTTAAAAGTTTATCTTAACTTAATATGAGGCTTCATCAGACTGAGTTAGTTATATCGACTTGATTTGAGTCATTTGGACAGCTGAAGCTTCATATTAGTTGTAGATAAACTTATAAATACGTTTTTGCACAGGAGGGCTGTGGATTTTGTCCCCCATCATTTGTATTCATATTATCATCCATTTCCATTTATGATTTAGTTTACACTTATTGTGGATGTTTTGACCCTATTACATGTTTATATCAACATGTGTAGTTTGCTCAGATAAAAGTAATTGCAATAATGCAAAGTATGAACATCTACAGTTATATGACCACAGGGTGTCTGCTGATGAAGACAATATGAGATGTTTGAAAGGTGCCATGTGTGCTATGAGTGGAACATTCTTTATCAGCTGCTGTTTTAATGCCAGAATTAACTGTTTCCTTTGTTAAAAGAAAAAGAGACTCATTCATGGTTTCAAAACAAATGAATGATTAATGATCTGATATGGTTAATTATCCCTCACCCATAAAGACTTAAAAATCAATTGGAAATGAAAAGAAACCAAAAACAACTTTTAATCTGACATAAACATATATCAGAAAGCTTTTTTTAAATTAATTTTGAATTAAGTTTTAGAGAATAAGGAAATTCATTTGTCAAAATGTAAAAATATAACAGAAAAACATTTGATGAATACAATTTTCATGTTTCCTGCTTGTACATTTAGTTTTCATTTTCTTTGAGTTTATTCATACATAATTTAAAGCCAAAATTGCAAATGAATTATTCAATAAAATATATATTTTTAAATGTATCAATGCACTAACTTTACACAATAATAATAATAATTATTATTAATATAAATACAGTGTATACATTTCTATCCCCTAGTGTTTGAAATAAGGGAAAATTAGAAATACACAGAGATTGCAGAGGTTTGTCTCCTTTTATTGACACATGCATATTGGTGAGGGTGACATTTATTAGCTTCTGGCTCCCTTATAGTAGCATATTTAACATATTGTACCTCATTCCTTAAAAACTCTTTCTGGTTCGTTAAGTGGGCAAGATTTTTATATCCGCAATTTGGCAAAATGTCTGGGTACAGGATGGTAAGCGGTCTCGAAAAGAAAGATGTTCACACTGTGGAGGTGGTGAGGAGAGGTGAAGATGAAGCTGTGCAGTCCAGATGATCCCGAGCAAACATTAGCTTTTCAGATTCACAATGAAGCGTTCTCTTATTACGTAGGGTGGAGCTCATAACGTGAATAAGTCTTCTTGTTTTCTTTTAACCAGCCCAAACAAAGTCAATAAAAGCAGCGTGTATAACATTCTCTGTTCAGGTGTCTGATCAGGCACTGTTGAGGAGGCCTGCCTTTTTCTGCTCTTTCTAGAAATAACAACATCCCCCCTGCTCAGAGTACAGCTGTCCTACCCCGAGGCGCAACAATGAGTGACGGCTTTCATTCTCTCTTAAAATGTTCATACACTGACAAGTCAAAAAGTTTTTGGACAACCTATATTTTTAATTTTTTTGGTAAAATCGTAAGTAATGTCATTATAACATTACTTTAGATACCATAAAAATTAAACTTCATTGAGGAAAATGTGTAAATGCACTTTTAAATTTCAAAAAAGTAACTCAACATGAACTCGAATTTATTGATTAATTAGGCACCTGTAATTACTCACGCTAATGTTATCACTGTTTCAGCTACAAAGGCTGGTTAACGATCCAGCACACCTGCCTTCAATAAAGCCTTAATTACCAGTCTTGGTATGATCAGAGCGCTTGCAAATTAATCAGCAGTCATCACAGCGGTAATTTTCAACTCATGACTGAAAAGGCAAGCTCTAATTTCTCAGAGAAATCTAACAGATTGTCTGAGGTAAAGCATTTTTGTACATTTGTGGCTTTAATTATCAAAAAGCATCCTGAAAAGAATACAAGCTCTGATCACAATAGGCCTGAGTAAGACTGCTCACATCAATTACAAAAGAAATATACAATTTGTTGTCTGTAACAGTCTCCTGATTAGATCGTTCCCAATAAAATAAAAATGATGCCTATTCTTTCTGGAGGCAATGACTGCTTGAATATAGTGTGTTCAAAAACATCTGACTTGCAGTGTAAGTTGGTGCCATTTGAAATTTTGCTCAAAATATTACAAATTGAAATGTATAGAAATGTAATTATTTTAATAGATTCTGGTCCAAGCCTGGGAGGCCAGTTGACATAAATACTTCCAGCCAAACAGGCAGCAGATTGTTCCTCTGAATTCAAGAGAGAAGTACAAAAACCAGCAGACATGTAGCTCTCAGGGGCCTGACAAAAAATGTACTCTGACTTCTCCCTCTGGCAACTGCATGGTCTCATTATTTCTTTTTGGGTGCATTGGGTGTGTTGAATTTGAAAAAGATAATGTCCCCATCCTCCACGACGTAGTTCCTGCCCTGTTGTCTGTATTTCCCAGCAGCCTGTGAAAGAAGATGTTTTATTGTATTAATTGACGTTTTTTAAAAGTGTCTTTTAAGCTATTTATGGAAACTCAACAATGTGCTAACCTGAGCTTATAATTAAGCTCTAAACAAACACACACCTTGACTGCGTTTTCATTGCCCTCCTCTTTGAAGTCATTGAACTTCATCACCTCGGCCATGATGAAGCCTTTCTCAAAGTCAGTGTGGATCTTTCCTGCAGCTTGTGGAGCCCTGGTACCTTTCTGTTAGAGCACAACAAAAGAAATGTGAACATTTAAAAACGCTAAATAATGCTGCAAATGAATTAACAAACTGACCCCTTGAAGAATTCTTTTGTCAAAGAAAGTGAATATTAATTATTTCATAATAATATAATAATATGTTGTCCTGGATAATAATAGTGTCAGAAAACTGGCCTATAAACCAGATTAGCAAATTGGCAGAAGGAGTTAAAACATTTCATGACACAAAGAGATGATCATTTGTTATTTGTTAATAGATGTCAAATTACCTTTATATTACAGTTTTGAAACAACAATGTTTAGGACTTTGCAATCAAGTCATTAGTTCAGCATCCTGTCAGGAGTTACTGATGAATTTTGAGGTCACGTCACTCACCCTCATGGTCCACGCTCGCACCTCGTCTGGTCCTGCCGTGAAGAAGTATTCCAGCTGTAGTGCTGCGTAGCCGGTCTTTATCATTTTGGTTAAAACACTAAAAACACACAGAAACGTTAATTTGATTAGCTGTGATGGAGACGTCAAGCATTCAATGGCCGAAGCCCCAAAACTGTAATTTATTAGACCAAATACAGTTGAATTATTTTATTTTAATAACACAGGAGGATTTGTTCTTTCCTCTCTGCCAAAACACACCAGGCTCGCAGCAGAGCACATCCATTATATTCAACTGAAGCTGCTTCACTTACCACAGAAGTCATGTGCACCCGTGGGGGCATATCACAACTCATCTTTGTTTTTATGTGACTGGTCTATTTTTTTCCTCTACGCGCAGCTACGTAGCCCTCCAACAGGTAAAAACTACATGGAACTGTGTGATACATGAGTAAAATCTGAATCTAAATGATAAAAAAAATACCTCAGTGTACCAGAGGCAATGTGATGCAGCAGTGCAACTGTGTAGAGTTTTTTCATAGTGCGCATTAAAATCAATCAAATCAATGTGTATCCATCCTGTAATTACAATGGCATTATCACTTGGCAAAACTAACTTCCTGGCACACAACAACACACTACAAAGACAGAGTCTGTTTAACCTCCGCTCTGCCCCGCCTACCTGACGCGTCACGTTATGACTTGTTCAGTTGAATCAAAACAATATAACTCACAGTAATATTACCAGTCAGCAAACTACAATTATCTCTTTATATTGACTGAGGTCAAGTACCTCCAATCCTGTATGATCAAGATAATTTAAAGTACTTGGCTTTAGAACTGATTAATTTTGTAATTAATAAAATCATTAATTAATCAATAGACAATCATCAGAAAATGTTGATCTCTTCTTCAGTTTCATTCTTTAATGTAAGGATTTCCTGCTTTTATGTAATCGTAATTTAGATATCTTTGTATTTTGGAATTTTGAAAAGACCACCAGACAAAATAATGTGAATACTTCATCTCAGGGCTGTGGGAAATTATGAAAGGGCATTTTTTTCACCATTGTGACATTGTATATTGACTGAATGTTTAATCATAGAAATAATTAAAAGATTAGTCAACTACTACAATAATTATTATTTGCAGCTCTACTTGGCATTTAAACAGCTTCTTGCCAGACTGTGTGTACTGTTTCTGTTCACCTCTGTGTCTTCTGTTCCTCACAATACTTCTTCATCTCCTCTTCCTCCATGTCCTGCAGTTTGGCCTCAACTGCTCCACTCAGGGGAATGACCAGAGCACCGGGGTCGTGGGCATCGACCCACTCCTTGATTTTGGCCAACCTGTGTAGAACAAGTTGTTCTGAATGCTCAAAGACGGCTAAAATATATAAATAAATAAATGATGGGACATGAACACACACACACACAGACAGGGATCATGTTGATGAACATACCACTTGTTCTTTTTTCTGATGTAATCCTTCTCTGAGAGGTTGACCAGGTAGATCATGGGCTTAGATGTCAGAAACAGGTATTTGTTCAACACCTCAATCTGTAAAGGGAATTTAAAAAATAAATCTGATCAGATAATGTGCATCTTGTTCTAAAGAGTCACGAAACATCAGGCTAGTCTGTTCAAAAACAAAGCAAGTCACCAAGAGTTACAACAAATTATTATTCCACAACACTGAGAATACATCCCCACTTTCCTACAATCCACACAGTAGCCCAGAAATGAATAACTGTACAAATATTTGACCAAGAGCTTACAGACGCATTAATACAGCACAATAAGATTACACAAAGACACATCATACCTCTTTGTCATTCCAGTCACTGCAAAATCTGACGTGTTTCTTCTCGTCCACTATCCAGTTCTTTACCTTCAGCATGATATCCTGAAACAAGAAGCAGCAGGTTAGGTGGTGTGTACAGACTGTTTACACTTCATGATCTTCTATCTCTAATAGTGACACTTATGTAAAAACTGATGTTTTACTCACATATTCAGGTTTGAGTTTCTTGTCACCTCCTCTGACTGCCGTTTTCTCCAGTTTGTCGAGGATCGGATCGATCATTTCCTCATCCTTTAGTCGCAGCTCCTCATGGATGATCTCAATGTCCCTCACCGGGTCAACATTTCCCTCCACGTGAATAATGTCCTCGTCATCAAACGCACCTACAAAACATACAAGAATTGAGAGATGTAGTCTGCCTTTCAAGTGCCTTTGCTTGGTATTACAGATTAATACCAAACCTTTATTTATCAATACTACTAACTACACTACTAATACCGGGACGTAAAATCTTTAAATGTTAAAACAGTGATACATTTTATTGACCCTCCAGGACTTTGGAGTGAGGTTTATGCATCCAAGAAAAACTTGACTTCCTGAAATGTTACTTTATAAACTTAATATTGGTCTGAAAATGTTTGTATTAAACATTTTACATGCAAGGTTGGTTACAAATGTTAAGACTTTAAAGTGACACAATGCAGAGTTTCAGTGCCATTACTAAACTTACTCTTCTATGTCTTCCTTTGACAATGTAAATAACTTAATTTGTCATTCAAATTCTCAAACGTTGAGACTAAAAGAGTCTAAAATTGACACAAATATATGAGATACTCTGTACTACAGACATATACTGGTCAGCACCATTAAAGTATTGAGGTTAGATATCATAACTAGCTCTAGGGCAATTTATTCACAGGAAATGACAATGTTGTCCTGTCTGGGCCATGAGCATAAATTCTTTAGTGTTGTTCCCCTTTAAGATGTGTGGTAGTGGCACTAACTTGCCCTCTTGACACCTGTTCGCTCCACTCAGTTGTTACTACACAGCAGCTGCATGCACAACTTACGGGTCATGTGGAAGATGCCATCACAGGCGCTGATGTGGGAGAGGAAGGCGTTCCCAAGTCCCTGTCCTGCGTGAGCTCCCTTCACCAGACCAGCAATGTCCACAACGTTTAGGAAAGCAGGAACCTTGCTAAAAATACAAAACAGCCAGACCAGAGATGGGTCATCAGTGAGATAGGGAGAAATGTAACACAGGTAGAGCTGCAACAATTAGTCAATTAATTGTTTAGTCAGTCTACAAAATAATTGAACAGCAACTATTTTTATAATAGCATAATCGTTTAAAGCGGAGAGAAAGAGCTCCATTTCTTTCTCTTTGGCGGCACCATGTGGCGTTTTAAGCAGTTTGGTACCTCATTCAACCTCACTCCCAGAGATCCAAACAGTGTCGCTGTCTGATGTCACGTTAACACAACACACTAACTGAACCACTTGTGATTTAAATGCATGGCAGGAAAGTCGTTACAGACAATCGGATCGTGATAATTATTATAAAGCAAATGAGCTTTCAACAGCTGGTCAAAGGCTCGATCACCATTGTGTTACACTGTGTATTATTTGTACAATAAGCTATGCTGGTAATGTGCAATTCGCTTGTTACTATGTGCGCAATAATAATGCTGCTGAACACTCTGAGCTGCAGAGCCTGGCAGCATTGCCATATTGTGAATTTTTGCATGATTATTTTTCTGTTTAGCTTTATTCTTTATATTGTATATATTTATTTATACTGGATTTTAAAATGCACCTCTGGGGTTGTCACAAAAGTAATTCCGTTGTGTTGTACAATGACAATAAAGTGTTTGAAATTGAAATTGAAATCCTTGAGATTATAACATGAAGCAAAAATATGATGTGTCTGTTGGTTCCAACTTATCAGATGTCAGGATTTCATGCTTTTCTTTCACATGAAACATCACAGTAAAGTAAATATCTTTGGGTTTTGGACAGTTGCACAGTTGGTCCTGGCATTTTACAAACAAAAATCTTAATTGATTAAATGAGAAAATAATCGACAGCCTAATCGAAGTTGAAAATAATTGTAAGTTGTTTATAAACACACTCACCTGGCTGGTTTATGGTACTGACAGAGGAAATCATACCGCTCGTCAGGCACAGGTACTCTACTCTCATTTGGATCGATTGTGCAGAATGGGAAGTTCTCTGCTGCTGCCTGGCTTTTGGTCAACACGTTGAAAAAGGTGGATTTACTGCAATAAAGAGAGTCAGGTGAGGGTCAGCAGGAGGGCAGCCTCAAATGATGATGACAATAATGATCAGAAACCACACATTAGTTGACTCACTCATGTAATAAACACTTATAACATGTACCTACCCAACATTAGGTAATCCCACAATGCCAATTTTCAGAGAGGTTCCAAATCGTCCAATTAATGGGATTTGTTTCGGGGCTTCTCCCTTTTTGGGGGGCATCTGCAAGAGTTACAACAAGTTGTTCACACCGTGACATGCATGTCAACATTTTTCACCGACGCCAACACCTCAGCCCTGGTCAAGCAGCACTATGAGATCCATCCTGATGACCCAGCTACAATGAAAACGTGTTTAGGCAGCTTCAGTCATATGCTCATTCAAACACAGCATGCTAACGTTAGCTTGTGGCTAACTAAAACTACTCATAGCGACCTGTTAGCCTGAATTTACGACTCAGTTAACGCCACTGTCTGCTTTCTACACTCGTTAAAAAGAGCCCGACACAAATTAAGCCGAGAAACCTCCTCATTTAGTACCTTTATTTCTGTTCTCCGGCTCTGGGCTACGTGGTGTGCACTCCTGTGCTATCTGCTCACACCGGCCGCTCCAGTGGAAAGGAGAGTTGGAGAGCATAGCGGAAGCGTTTTGACGTGAGTGGTCTCTGATTGGTCAGATGAAGAGCTGAGCATTTACGTCACAGGTGTACGAGGCGACGTTAAATTCGCTATTTACTGACTTATTTCGAATTCAAAGAAAATAAATTATGTACTATTGTCAATCTTTATATTTTATTAGGAACATTTCACATCCATAAATGTAAATTTCAAAACTCATCTCCATTATTTAAGTTTTTGTTTGATTGAAGTTGATTATTATTTTAAGTCGCTTAAGTTAATTACAAATACGAAATGTATATCAATGATGGATATCCATTCAGAGGTTTTCAACCAATAAGCTGTCACAAATACAATTTTCATTTTATACGGAAGATTATGAAGTCTGTCACACCAGGGTTTTTTGTTTAGTTAGGGCCCGAGGACTGACAAGTCAGTGAGGGACCTATTGCTTTTGCCAAGATTCTTATTAGGGCCCGAGCACTGACAAGTCAGTGAGGGACCTATTGCTTTTGCCAGGATTCTTAGTATTATTCTTTAGTATTATTTTTCACGTTCTTATGCCGCCAAATGAATCGCATTTTTGGCGGCCTGAATACATGAAAACTCATCAAATTCTGCACACACGTCACAGCTGGTGAAAATTTATTTAATTCAACGTGATTGGACGCAAGCGTGGTATGGGGACTCGCTAGCGCCCCCACACGTCGGGTCATGTGACCACAAATCCTCTCGGATCGGCATGAAATTTCTATATGTCTCATCGGATCATGTGGAAATTAATTTTGTGGAATTTTTTTACCAAACAGGAAGTTGACCACGCTGCGTGGCGTGCACCGATTTTCATTTTTCGAACACCGTTTTGAGGACTTTACGATGTTCACAGAATCATGAAACCTGCCACGTAGGTTTAAAATCATGAATTCTTTCATCTGATACCACATTTGCCCAACATTTTGCCCCAACAGCTCAGTAGCGCCCCCTAATGCCTTTTCCCACTTAGTATGTACTGACAAACTCTAAAACTCACCAAATTGGACACACTCGTCAAGACTCACGAATATTATTTTTTGGTATAAGCGCAACCTTTTCAGTGCCAAGATGACTCTACAGTGCCCCCTAGAACATTAAAAGTTGAAGCCCCGCCTTCTACATACACGTACATGAGTGAAATTTAGGATTCATATATATCATGACCAGACGCACAAAAAAGCCTCTTGGACTCATACCGTAACTCCAACAGGAAGTCGGCCATGTTGGATCACAGGTGCATTTTTTCCGCCATTATTCCCATTTTCAGGCCTCGTACTTTCAAAAACTCTTCCTACAGGTTTGACTCCAGAGACTTCAGATTCGAACTGTATCATCCTCAGACCTTGATGATGTAAACTTTACGACAGATTTTTACCTACGTTATACCAGGTGGGCGTGGCAGTCGTTTGTTTGTATAAACAAACAACTCCTTATAACTCCTCCATACATTGTCGGATGTTTATACATGCAGCGCGTGAAATGTCACACTTGGTGACACCGTTTCAATTTCAACATCATTGGGGGTGGGTGTGGCAAGGGGTCTCCATAGTGCCCCCTAACAGCAGGTCATGTGACCACAAACTTTGTCTGATCTTAGTGAAATTTACAGGACTCATAGCACTCATGGGTTAACCCCCAAATAATTTTTTTGTGCATTTCCTGCGTCAATTATCCGTTTTTCCCACATAGTTTAGACGACTTTCCCGTCTTCACAGAATCACCAAATTGCCCAGATAGGTTCACACGCAGGAGCACTTTCATTTGAGACCATAATTGCCCCTGGGCGTGGCACAACAGCTCAATAGCGCTCCCTAATGCCTTTATCCATTTTGTACATTTTACCAAACTCCTACACTCACCAAATTGTACACATACTTCAAAAGTCACACAGATTGACTACTGACAAAGTTTGGGATTTTTAAGTGAGAAGATGACTCCACAGCGTCCCCTGGAAGATTTCAAAGTTTAAGCCCTGCCTTCTACATTGACATAGAAAAATGAAATCGACAACGCCTATGTATTATGTCCAGACGCACAAAAAAGCCTCTTGGACCCATACCATAAGTCCAACAGGAAGTCGGCCATCCAAGCAAAAATGCTCAATCTTGATGATTTTTTGGCCCTTCACCCACATTCCTTTGTGCTAAGTCACCCAGACTCATTTGTGGTCTTAGTTTGCCATCTAGTGGAGACATTAACCGCATCACACAATGTTCAATTAAAGGCACAGGAGCAAAGACATCTACATGCCAGTTTTGACAGCCCTGCCACTGTTGCACGCACCAACGTGCACGTACGGCGCGCGTTCCAGTTGGGGGGAAAACTGGGGGGTGCGAGGGCCCTTCGACACTGCTTGCAGTTTTAATTTTTTCTTCTTTTTCTTTCTTTTGTCTCTCGTTTATTATAACTGTTCATGACCCTTGTTATGCTTTCACATGACTGTAAGCAATGTTGTTGCTATTGCACAAAATGTGAACTGAAATGACTGATTTTTTTTTTGTATATTGCAAACTTCAATAAAGTTTTGGAGAAAAAAAAGAAGAGCTATTTACGGTAAAATAAAATAAAATAAAATAAAATGTATCATTGGTATTTTAATTAAGTATTTACGGTAAAAAAAAAATTAAAAATTAAATGAAATAAAATAAAAATGTATTTACTGTATTTACGGTTGATAAAGTATTATTTTGAGTGTGTACACTGTAAAAAAAAAATTTTTTTAAAGAAACTTGTACTTTTTATTTATTTATTTGTCTTTCTTTCTATTGAAATTATTATCTTTTCTTTATACTTTTTATGTATTTATTTTTGTTTGAACTGGAATGACTGGTTGCTTGTATATTCTGTGTTCAATAAAAAAAAATTAAAAACATTTGCAGTAAAATAAAATAAAAAACAATTTACAAGTATTTCCTTTTTTCCAATCAATTATTTAGGGAATAATTTATCAGGAATTTACAGTAAAGGAACGAGCATCAGAGGAATATTATGCTGACCAACGTAAAATATAAACAAAGCAACTGGAAACAGATTGAGGCCAAAACTTGAATATAGATAATGAGTTTACTAACTGAAAATATATGCCTTAATGTAACTGGAACATACACCACGATGAATAGACACTATTAGTGAGTCTTGTAGATTACAAGATTTATGAATATTATATGACGGTTAATGCCACTTAAAGAGTTCAGTAAGAAAAGTAAATATCCACTCGATGCCATCCAACTAACCTTTAATTTCAATTGAAGAACGATTTATGTTAATGTCTTTTAAACTATTCTCCTATGTTTTTAGTTTATGTCTATTGTATTTTTTTGTATGTTTTCTCTTATTCAGATACATGCCCAGGTTTTTAATATCATAGTTGACTTATTAGTAAATGAATTGTTCAATAAAGCATTTTTAGTTTAAGTGTTTACAGACTCATTTGATTTTGATTTTTTTATTGTAGTTTCTGGTCTTTTAGGCTTTAATATTTGAGACTCTACTGATTTATATTTTGTAACAGTTTACTTTGCTGTCTTTTCGTAGGGTTTTGATAAAGGTTCGTTAAAAAACACAAACACAACCAGTGTCATTGTTTTTTCATTGCAAGTGCATTTGAAGGGGATTGTTTAATAGCTAATATGAACAAGAAGAAAACCTCTTTCTGTGTTCATATGGATACCTGACTGACACTTGGAAAAATTCTGAACATGTCCTTTAACACAAGATGCCTACTATTTGACTTAAAAGTACATTCTCAGTGTATGCAGTTAATGCTTTAAGTTTCCACATCACACTCGTCCAAGTTGTACACCGGACCATGATTGGCTTGCAATTTAGCTGTGATGTCAAAAATCATGCCTGTGTTAACCTCAGACTTTCATTGAGGAGAGAAACGTTCCCCCCTTTCAGCAGATTAATATGAAAACAGCCTTTTAGTGTCAACCTCTGCACATGCATCATTCTGCACAGTGAAGCTTAAACATCTGAGTAAAGGGCAAAACACATTTTTAAATGGAGGTGGTCTTTATGTATATATATATGTATATCTTTATTTCACTTTTACATTACTATTTTTCATTACTATTGTTTGATTTATTGTGGATTTATTTATTGTTCTTTCGATTGATGGTCTTTTATTTTTGCAATCCACTTGCTGCTGCAATAAGTTAAACTTCCCCTAGTGTGGGACTAATAAAGGAATATCTTATCTTTCACTTTCAGCTGCAACCAACTTTTATATTGCTGTTTTGAGAAAATAAACTATTCTATTGAACATTAAATTCAGAATTAGATACTTCACGGGCATCTTGGACATTATTTTACTATATATCCAACTTGTCCAGGATTTTTACTCCCAGAATATTTTACAAGCCACCCAACATCAATTTAGTGTCTGATGAATTTTATTATAAACCTCATGGAGTTCTGAAAATGCTAAGTTCTGTAGAGGATCTTAATCAACAAAGCCAAATCTGAGACAACACAAGTTCTTCAGAGGGCTACAGGGATGAAAGATCACTTTAATATTGAAAAAGATGCTTTCATGAAACCTGATATTTTGAAATTTATGTCAAGGAAAAAAAAATCATGTGAAAAACAAATGTTTAATGGGCGATCCCGTAACCATCCAATACCATTACTAAACAAGACAGCATAAACCAAGAACAAGTCATTTTTTTATTGCTTATATACAACAACCGAAAAAAGTACTTTGCACCGATAAGACAAAATTAAAAAGAAACATGGTATTTAAAACATATCCGAGAGCAAACTAAGGTCTTGCCGGCTTCACACAGCGACCGGCTACATACAAACAGGAAAAAGAGAAATGTTTTAAACGACTGTCACAGAAAAAAACCTGCTTATATAAACACCAGTCGGTCAAGCCACGGATACACAAACCAGCCCCGTTTAAGTACCACTGCCAAAACTGGTCGTATTTCCATTCATGCTTGTCACAATAGGCAAAAACTACTTCACAAATTTCAATTAAAGCGAGGTGAAAAGTTAGGGCTGGAGCCAATGAAGAAGTGATCAGTTGTAGACACATATCAGGAATATTGTCCATCTCCACTGAAACAATTATCATGATTCTTCCCTACAAATGTAGTGACGATTTAACCCGCCACAAAATGTTTTTAATCATGCCGCTTCAAAAAATTTGTGTAAGCAATCTTTATTACATTAAAGCAAATTTAAGAGCGCTGTGAGGCCTTTGGAGGAGGTATGCACTTAGGCTGCTTTCTGATTGTATAATTATCTGGGCAAAAAAACATAAAAAGAAACAAGCATCCAAACAATAACACTGAATCTCTCTCTTTGACTCTATTACAGCTCAGTAGTGACCTGTGGAGAAAAAAAAGACAGGATGAGAGATTAAGTTCGTATTTGTGGATAATCTGAACTGTTTAAGTGATAAAATATACATCTAATTCAAACTGTAATCAAGTCAAAATTGTATTCTGTGCTTCTGAACGTTAGAAACATGGTTTAAACATACGTGGTGAGTAGGATCGTGATCGGGATCGAGAGCGGTATCCTCTGCTGTAGTAAGGAGACGGGGATCTGCGTCTGTAGGGTGAAAAGATACAATGAGATGCACCTTTATTGATCCACCTTGGAAGAAATCCAAATTGACAAGCAGTACAGTGGGGGACAAAAAGCAGCAGCATAAAGTGATAAAAATAAATCAAATAAAATGCTTAAACAGTAAATAATCTGTGTAAATAAAACTCAAAAAAAAAATTACACACGGTAAGGACTCAGATTATCAATTGAACATGCATCTTTAAAGTCTGTGTAAAGTAAGAATAAATATGTGTTCTGAGTTTGACATACCACAGAAAAGTGTGTTGTTAACCACCCTGCCAAATTTGAATCATTAAAAAAAACCTGCCAAATATATGAAATTAGGCTTCAAAGCCTAATCCCCAAGGGGATCAATAAAGTTTACATCTATCTATCTATCTATCTATCTATCTATCTATCTAAGTTGTGTAAAATCAGCCTCTGTCTCTGCTCCCAAATGCTGTGGGCGTGTTTGCCGAGTTCGCTGAAACCCCGCCCCCTAAAAAGTGTCACCTGTCAATTAAAATCACCACATCTACCCGAAACATGGACGCTACGTCTGAGAGCTTTCTGCTGCTAACTCAGCTAACTGGCAAACTGTAGACTATAGTAGTAGTAGTGTTAGATGTAGTAACAATAATTCGCCACTAGGCAGGTTAACCACTAAGGAGAGCGGACTTGGGGTCTTATATAGTAGGGGAGGGGCCAAGGTCACGCGGGCATACCACTAAGTCACGGTGTAGCCGTTGTTTGCAGGCTCAGAAAATCAGGAAAAATGAGAGTGAGAAACAGTTTAAAGCTATATCTCCACAATTCACTACTGCATAGTTATCCGCCTTTTCACATGTTTTCTGTAACCATTTTCCAACATGTATAATGTGTTTAGAAGTAAATCAATGAATTGACTTTACACGGATTTAATTTCAGTCATATTTACTTTTGCGCTTTTGAAAAAGTGAATTTCAAAAGTATAAAATAAGTAAAATATTCTTACATGTTTACTAGATTCATTCTAATCAGCAGAAAATGTAATTATTAAAGTATTATCTGCAGTTCTATTGACGGTCAAATAGACTAAAAATGACCTGTATGATCGGTACTCCCGGTCTTCATACCGATCATAGTCACGTTCGTAACCTCTGTCGTAGCCTCTTTCGTAGCCCCTGTCGTAGTCCCTCGAGACACGCCGCGATGAACCGCCGCCGCTAAAAACAGACGCAGGATTCAAGTTAAGCGACACCTCAGAAGAAACCACAGCCTGCTGCTAATGACAAACATCTGCCTGGTGTAGAGACACTCACTATGTGGGTCGTCCCATGTAGATCCCAGGAGTCGGGGTGTGGGCCCGTTTGGTGATAGAGAAATCCACTCGAATCCTGCGTCCGTCGAGCTCCATCCCGTTAGCGCGCTCCTTGGCCTGAAGGAGACACAAACTGTTATCCAAGAAGAAGATGACAGAACTTCTTTTCTGTTTGCTCAGCTTTTTATTAAATCGAAATTTTAGAGTTTACACTGCACAGTAACTTTCTCCTGTTTTTAATCAGTCTTACTCTTTTTATTAGCTTAATTTAAAATGTTTACATTTATTTTTATTTTGCCATGCTTTGCTTTTATATTCTGTCCTGATGCATTTTATGTTTAAATAAAGCACTTTGAATTGCCTTGTTGTTGAAATGTGCTACACTAATAAATTTCTCTTGCATTCTGCACTTCTTCATCCTTTGCTTTGTCCTTTAATGTATAACAAAGACTTCAAACCAATGTCCCTTTTATGTCATGTCACCCTCTTTTCCTCCTTACCTCCTTGGAGTCCTCGTAATTTTCAAAGTAGACGAAAGCGAAACCTCTTGAGCGGCGCGACTGCTGGTCGTACACAATGTTGACGTCAGCCAAAGGGCCGTATTTAGAGAAGACCTCCCTCAGATCCCTCTCGGTGGTGTACAGACTCAGCCCAAACACACCGAGGCAGGTGTTGGGGTCGGGGTTGGCCTGTGGGGGTCAGAGAGGAGGAAGAGTATAAAATGCAGAGCATGTGATCTGCCACAACACTGCTGTAGATCTTTCTTGGTAATAAGCAACAGACATGAGGAGTGTAGCAAATCTGTGAACATTTAAAAAAAAAAATAGGTTAATCATGAAAACATGTACATATTATCTATTGTTTTTTTTTTTTCCTTATCATTAAATGCAAGTGTAAAAACAGTGCAGCTTTTAAGCTTGATTTATGCTTCTCCGTCGGAACGAGGTAGCCTGACGTGCACCTCCAAAAAATCCTAACTACGGCCGGTCCCCCATGTCGAACCGCCGCAGACACATCGGCAAGAGGGTATGTAGTGCTTCTAATATTCATGTGCTTCTAAAGAATAACTCAAGCTTCAGGGTATATATGGTGGGGTGTAACAGCTGAGACAGCAGCAAATATTATGAAATTCACTTTAGTACTTTTCAGTGTTTTACAAGGTTATAATAAAATGTTGCTATATGTTAGTCTTAAACAGGAAACTTTTTTTTAGATTAAACACCCACTCCTAAACTACTAAATTCACATACCCTGAGGTCTATTGGAAAACCCAAACTAAGCATATATTAGAAGCACTACATACCCTGTTGCCGATGTGTCTACGGCGGTTCGACATAGGGGACCGGCTGTGGCTCCTACGCCGGCGGTACTCCCAGCTACGAGATCGGCTCCTGGAGCGGCGTCGGTGGGAGCGGGAGCGAGAGCGCGAATAGTGCCTGCGCGAGCTTCGATGAGAACGGGACCTGCGGAGACAACGCGATCTCATCATGAACCCAATTCTGAATCTGTCATTTACTGGTGTCGCGCTACAGCTTTTTAAAAAAACAACTAATCTTACCTGGATTTGGATTTGGACCTGGATCGAGAACGAGATCTGGACCTGGAACGGCGGGAGCCATCTTTGGAGCGTGCTGGCGAGCGGCTGGTGGATTTCACCGAGCCCCGAGGGGAGGCGCTCCTCGAGCCAGGCCTCGAGTCCTGGACAGACCAAGACACTGAGTTCAAACCCATTCTGCAGACAAGTGTGCGTCAATTAACAAGAATAAAAAAAAGGGCCAGGGGGTGACTGCGTTCACCCTCTACATTCCCCTTTCAGAAGGAATTCACATTTTAGGCATTTAGCAGGTTTGAAAGAAAAGATTTAGGAATTTTCCTTATAAAGAATAGGTCATACATAACAAACAATTAAAGAAGGATTTAAGTAATTTAGCTGAAATGCAGATTAAAAACATAAATAATCTAAAAAGGTGTAAAGGGATTGACCTGATGTATCTGATACAGAGAGGAAAAAAAATCAAGCATGCTTTAGAGAAAGAAACAGGATGAAAGAGTGATAACATAGCAGGCTGTTAGGAAATTACTCATACCCTGGTAAACTTCTGATCTTAACTTCATAACTTCTTTAACTTCATTACTTCAAAACAACCCTTCATTTCTTCTTTCTTCTGTTTGACATTATGACTTCTTTCTCCTCCTCCTCTTCCCCCAATTTATCATCATCTGCCATTTACAACTCTAGTAGTAGTAGTAGTGGGGACAGATCTTGACCGCTTCTTTTCAGCATCTCCAATACATTAGCATGCATCAACACCATCAGCTTCAAACATTAACAACTTCACATCTGAAACGTCTTCCCGCGTTTTTTCTTTCTTCCAACCTCAACCTTAACAAAGAACAAACAAGGGTGATAAGGCATGTTGGTTTCTGTGAAAAACCAAAAAAGGTACAAAAAAAGAAAAAACAACAGCAAAAAACCAGGAAAAACAACATTAGCAGAACATACGTTAACATGTTATTATAGCATGTATGTTATACGTCTTGATTTGGTCCTAAACTAGAAATATAGGGTTAAAGGATGCATTCACAATTTTTCCAAGTCTGTCCTAAAATAATACTCAACTGCCCAAATGAACACTGAAATAAGCTTCTTTCTATAATCACTCCTCCTGATTATACTGACCATTAAAATCAGAGCTTGACAGATATTGACCTTATGACACGTATGTATCAGTGAATATATTGTACAATGTGCCGATATTAAACTTTATATAGGCAGTATATTATGTAAATTAGGGATGCACCGAAATGAAAATTCTTGGCCGAAACTGAAAACCGAAAATGAGGAAACCAAGGCCGAAAACCGAAAGAAATTATTATGCCAATTATTAGTACCATTGCATTTATGGCTATGACTGTGTACTAACCTCACTAAAATCAAGGCATTGCAATTCAAAGAATAAATCAATTACAAAAGTATGAAAATATTTATTTAGCAATGACATTACAACAATGCACAATATAAAATTAAGTTAAAAATAACACTTAGTGTTACACTTGATGGAGGGTTGTGATCGGAATCGGTCTAATAAGCAGCAACACAGAGCTATAAGCACGCTTTACTCTCACACGCGCTGCATTTATAGTCACACAAACACACACACCTTCTACTGTGCTGTGCGCTTCTCTGTCTCTAAGCGGGTTCTCCGCATCCATCGCGGCCCGGATCATTTCTCGTGCACGCTGCTTTAATCCCACATCCTGGTAATGATCTTCATAACGCGGATCAAGTACAGTCGCGATGAAGTGCAGAGGATCCAAATAGATCTCAGTGAAACGTGTGCTCACAGACTCTAAGAGTGTACTACACTTTAGTGCTGCAATTAAAGGAATAACGTCTGCTACAGATGCATCAGAGGAACTGATCTCTTTAGTTAGCTGTTTCGGCCGTGTTGTTTCGGTGATAAAAGTATTTCGGCCGAAAAACGAAAATGCGCTTTTGAGATTTTCGGTGGCCGAATTTTCGGTGCATCCCTAATGTAAATGTGACCTTATTTTTTAAAAATAAGTTTAATATATGCATGTTTTTTTTTATTCTGCTTTTTTTAATTCAATTTTGTTCATTAAAGTTTGTTAAAGTGTAAAATATCACGGCCTCCGTTACATATCTTTGTCACAAGCGTTTTAAATCCACTTTTGAAGGATCATTGCAAAACAATGTGAGTTTATTTATATATAAACTCACATTGTTTTGTGATTGTTTTGATGACATTTTATCTCATCAAATGTGGTTTTCAAACGCTTGTGACAAAGATATGTCATATATGCCAACTTATAATGTAAAATATCATGGCCCCTATTTTATATCTTTGTAAGCATTTTAAAACCACATTTGAGGGATCATTACCAAAAAAAAGTCTTAATCTCTCAAATGTGGTTTTAAAATGCGTGTGACAAAGATATGTAATCTTTGTAAAAGGTGTTATCGGCCATTATATCGATATCAGATTTATTTTACTCCCCAATATTAGTATTGGCAATTCCAAAAATCCAGTATGGGTCAGGCCTTATTAAATATCCCATTAGGCCATGAGAAGATGTGAGTGACAGGGCCTCCTTCATGTGTAAAAATGTATTTAAAAGTTTATCTGAAGCTAAATATGAAGCTCCAAATTAGTCAAAATCTTTCAATATTAGTGCCAAATCCCCTCTTTTTGTTACTATACTTCCACTGCAGCTCAACATGGAAACACAGAGGGAATATGATATGCCTCATAACAGGTTCAGATAAAGCATTTTGGCCCAAAATTACATCAGATTTTGAACTGAAACACATTTAAAGGGGATCTTTTTAATAGCCAGTATGAACATGAGGGAATGATTACAGCAATGAGAACCTCTTTCACTGCTCACATGGACACGTGATTGTTGTTTTAAGACACACTTGAGAAAAAAACACAGCTGTGTGAACCTGTCCTTTAACGCTACCGATACAAAAGTTGAAGGTGACTATCGACTAGCGGTCAATACAGATTAATATTAACCAGTTAGACGATATTTCAACGGCTAACATTAACGCTTTTTGGGACAAATTTAGTGGTAAAAATTAAAGTAGCGTGGTGCAGCCTCGGCCTCATCTCCCAGCTGCTGGGCTGTATCTAAACGGTAACCGTACATATGAGAATTACCCGCGAGATATGTGCGCATAGTTTGACACCGAAAATTATATATATATGACTACTGATATGATAATGTAATGGTTGCGGTCCGGTTAGATTTTAAGCATAAAGATTTGGTTAGAGTTATGGAAAGAGCATTAAAATAAAAATAAAGTGACTCTCGCGAGATCCTTCACAGATCTAGGGTTACCATACAGACTACTGTGCTCTGCAGGCCGCAACTAATGTTACAACCAGCATGAACATTTTAAATATCTTATAAGATTTATTACTCGCAAACACACACAAAACTCTACGGTTAGCCTTATAATAATATGATAATGTCTTAAATCATGTGTGAGGACAAACTTGCTGCCATTACGAGACCTGCAAACGAGACTAACAGCTAAGCTAAGCGAGCTAACGTTAGCAAGCGTATCGTCTTTTACAAAAAAATATTATTCTCTCATTCTACAGCTAATCGCAACTCACCTGCTCCCTGAAATCTTTCTCGTTGTCGCTCATATTAAATAATTAACTAGTCAGCCAATGTGTGTTTAAAAAAAAAAAAACGCCTTAAACTGACTTAAACGACGGGGATTTAGCACAGAGCAGACCGGACCGCTCTGGGCTGCTGTTACCGATGGAAACGTCTGGCAGCTACAGAAGAAGACGCTGTCCTATTCCGGTTTCATCTGTCACAATAAAAGCATGGTCTCAAAATAACTCATAAACATCGACTAAAACTTTTATTTTGACAGAAAAGCAAATAAATGGCGTAACATGTTTAAGAAAAAATAACAATATTAATCAATGTATTGAAAATACAGCAATATTTGAGTAACTGTACATATAACTACTTTTATTCAACAATAATACTTAAGTTTAATTTTGAGGTACTTGAGTATTTCCATTTAATGCTACTTTATATTTCCACTACATTTCAGAGAGATATTCTCCTTTCTACTCCACTACATTTATTTTACAGCTTTATACTTTACTTTAGACACAAAGGATAATATAACAAACTTTTGGAAACAGTGGTTTTCAACCTTTTTTGTCTTTTGCCGTCTTACAAAAAGCAGTGTGTAGTTGGGGTCATATTTCAGATATCTTTGAGTTAACAGCTCCACCAAATAGTGACTTTTCCCTCTAAATTTCTCACAAGGTTTCATTTCAAGAAATGTTGAAATTATCCAATATTTCACCAAAAATCAAAAGTCCAAAAAAGTTCAAAAGCCCAAGTCCAAAACCTTAAAAAGAGAATTGTGCAATATAACATTACTTAATTAACTTAATTAACATTACTTCAGTGGGATTTTTTACATAGCTGTATTGGTCCTTTGACTTCAGTAAAGGATCTGTGTACTTCTTCCACCTCATGACTCTTCATGATTCTCATGGATTCATTAATTGCATTTACCAACTTTGTGTAGAGCTATGAAAGCACATGAGAGCCAGATTTTGAGCCAAAATGTCAGTATTGCATTATGGCAAGCCTTAAGGATATACATCCTTTTTTAAGCTTGGGTAGATGTAATCATTTTGTTACAATGCATGCCTTGAGGAGTGCTTTAATTTATCAGTGAAAAAGAATGAAAGACTGTTGAGTGTAATATACAGTCAGTGCAGGCTATATACATAACCAAATGACCTAACCAAAACCAAAATTGATTTATAGTTATAGCTTCCTAGTTCACATGATGATCCATGTCCTCCTACCAAAGAGGGTTTAAATAATTAAAGTAGCAGCAAACATTTAAGAAAAATGTCACATCATTGCTGTTTAAAATGTGTCATACTGATGTATCTTGAAAAAAGTTGCATTGAGCATTTTTGCAGGTAAAAATAATCTAATCATCCAGCTCTAGACAAACCCCTCTAGCAGCTCTGCACGAGTCATTCATGTGTATAAAATTCAAATTTAGAAAAGGAATACTTTATTACAGGAAAAAAAAAAAATCACATTTTAAAGCATGAACTCAAACATGCATGTGTGTACAGTAGTTTTCTATGCAGTATGCTATACTGTAAGTAAGTGTAATAGCCCTAAATAGCCTCAGTACGTTCATGAAGAAGATTCACAGACCTAACAGCAACTTATGTAACATATCGGGGAAACAACTATTAGTACTCCACTCATGGAGGCAAACACTATACACTACACGCACTCCCAAAACACTTTCTCATTCAGTCAAGTCATAAATAATAGCAAGACAAACATATTACAAGCGCTCAACCGTGCATTATTTTGTCTGGAAGAGGTCTGGAGAGGAGGTATTTTATCTTTCATTGTCTGTATTGATAGATTGAGTTTCAATAGTGTTGCAGTTAGTTGTTGTCCACTCTGTTGATCACAGCGCAGCCAAATTATTTAAATAAGAAAAAGAAACAAAGGGTCAGCAAATTCTGAGACAAGCTCCTCAGAACTGACTTTTACTTATATGTGGCTAAATAATTTGCCAAATTAGACAAAAAGCTGAACTCAGTGTCAAATGCTGAAGGCACTTCAGGCAGTACTGCAAACTAACAATCCAAAGTCAATAAAAAACAAAAAGCCATTCAGTCAGTAGTGCCAAAGCTTGTGTAAAACATACACTTCTTACATCCCAATAATGTAAATTCAATTACAATTCAGAGATTACAAAATGTTAATACGTCCCTGTCAGCAACAGGGACATAATCAAATCTTAAGACTGGTGTTTGATTTCTCCAGACTGTTTTGTTTCAGTCAGTAAAGTCCATTTCTTTGGCCCGTCCTTTTCTTCTTCCTCACTGTGTCGTCATTGTACACAGACGTTGCTCCCGTTGAGAAAGTCTCTGTTGTTAGACGCGTATCAGACAGGAGATTGTTTGTGATTCTTTATAGCAGCTCCTGATTGAGGATTTCCCAAATCATTAACTTCCGGAAGAGAGGCATGTGGCACTGTAGAGGAAGAGGCACGTTTATTTTAAGGTTTTTTTTTTGTGTTTTAAAAAAAAACCTATGTAGAAAAAAAACAGCATTCAGTGAACATACTGTATATACCTGTTTGAAGGTGAGAGGCCTTTCTTTTGCAATATAGTCTGCGTATTTACAGGCAAAAACACCACAGTCGCTGCCATTTCTCTGCTGTGGAATCTCCTGTAAGAAATGCACAGTGTATAGCACATTAATCTCAAAGTGTAAATTAAAATATTTAATTAAATGGTGCATCACTCATCCCACTTTGACTTACGGTGGCCCACATGCTACTAACAGTCCATTTGGCACTGTCAAGCTCTCTGCCTTTCTTTGCTTTGTGCTCCTCCTTAAGGTAGAGTCTAAAAACGAGCATAATAAAGTCACTTTAATTTAAAGAAAAAAAAGAAAAGAAAAAAAAAGGCATTGTATGGAAAACCATTCAAAATGATTAGATAACTGAAGCTGAAGAACTCAGTGAGGACTCACAGTAAAAGACTACAGATGTCATCATGTCTCTGGCCCATCGAGTCGTACGATTTTACTGTCTTTGATTTAAAATCTATAACCTGGAAAAAGACAGAGCGAGAAGACAAAAAGTTAAAATGTAATCGCCTTATAGAATATTCAAATTTACACTGACTCATACTGGATGTAATTAAGATTCTTTGACATCAATCAACAGCAAAACATTTGCAAGAATGACCAACTTAAGGGAGGAATATGACTCGGGAAGAAATGAGGAACATAAACAGTCACTGTTCTCAGTGTTCTGACTCACAGCCATTGCCCAGTGGACGCCCAGATGCAGAGGAACAAGAATAAGATCATAGAGGAAGAGATCGACAGCCTTGGTCCAGCGCTTCACCGCAGCGTGTCCTCCAGTCTGCCCACCTCCTCCTCCACCTCGCAGCTTGGGGAAGAAGAAGGTGCTGAACGAGTAGACTCTTAATCCTGTTGCTTGGCTGGAGCACCGCTCCATCACCAGGGAAAGGTAGAAGTTCATCACCTGGAGGTGTTAAAAAGTAGACATGGTTCACACATTCACAATAAGATGTTAACATCACTAGAAGAACATTGTTTTGTTGCCTTTGTCTTTTAGTGAGAAAACATAGAAAATTCTTTAATAATTTGACTTTAAAGTACTGACACTTTGCATATAGCAGTGATATATTGTATGTGGTTATATACTGGCCCCTCAGTTTTCTGTACAAAGTTCACATGAACTCAACATCACAGTTATATCGACGACATTTTGCTGCGATAATTTGAGAAAGGTCATGCAACAAACTTTTGTTTCCATAGTACCGGGTGCAGTAGCTTCTACCATTGGCAAACACTCACACATCGCATAGAGAAACTATTTGATCGTCAAAAGGGTAACAACACTTCTGCATTTTCTCTGGTTTTGGCAAAAATCTATCAGGAATATTAAGTACAGATAAAGATGCAATCTAATAATCAGTATCAGGGTTTGCTGTTTTCTTGAAGTTCATCTTGTTGTTGAGCTACATACAGTACACTACAGTATGTCCTTGAATATGTATCTATCTAATAAAAAAATAATGTCACAAATCAACATTACAGATATTGATTTCTCCAAGCTGTCTTCTCTTGCTACACCCATACCTCATCATTGAGCCATCCGCCTTCCTGCAGTGTGCCCAGGTCTCTCTGTGTAATGCGTAGTTTGAAAGCGGCACTTAAAACAAGGTTGGGATCACTCTGAGCCAGAGCGCCACTCACCTCCATGGCCATTTCCTACACACACACAGACCAAAAAATACATTCAAGAAAAAAAACTGTATTCATGCCTCCTTTAACATTATAAAACTACATGTAATTGCTGCAAGTTTGAATCTCACCTTGGTGAGTCGAGGTATGTCCTCATCGCTGTGTCTGACGTGGGCGGTGTGTGCGGTGTGTGCAGGGTGTGCAGAGTGTGCGTCCAGCAGGCTGACAGCAGAAGTCTCTCTGTCCACTAAATTTAGGCGAGTAGCTACTTCTGTAGAAAGGTCCAAGTCTGCTGTCGGTTTCTGCTGCGAAACAGGTTACATTACTGTAATTATTAATTTACTTTTCTATCCATAATTATAGCGTAATGACAGGGCTGGGCTTAAAAAGAAGTAGGTTTTTTTTTTTTTTTAATTCTAATTGATCTTCATTCGAATTTCCTAATATGAATTCATAAAATCTTTTAAATCCGAAATGAATACAGATATCTAAAATTGTAGTTTAGATGAAAAGCAGAGAAAGCAGTTACCTGTTCACTCAATAATAACCTAACCCTAACTGTAGAGTCTGTAGAGTCACTGTAGTGACTATGCCCTGTACTTTTAGCACTACTGGAGGCTAATGGATCGGATTTGTCTGATGTGTACGCAGGTTTATTTACATAAACAAATAATAAATAAAAACAGAAAACAGCCCTTTGCTCCTGAGCACAGTCAAAAACTTTTTCCTCACCATCAGCACACACCTGGCTTGATTGGCTTGACCTTTTTATCCGTGCCCAGCCGGCCTTTTACCGTGCTCCCCCTAGTGCTTGGGAGGAGCACTACCACTCAATGAAATCAAATATATGGCTCCTACAGTCACAATATATTGTGTTGACAGCTGTAGTGTGTTCATGTTAAATAAAAAGTACATTATTGTAACTCCTTTGAGGTCAATTCTTAACATACACATACAATACCTACATACATTAATATTTTTTAGTAATACAACCAGGGAGAGAGTTCCTTGTACAGTTTACTGCATTGGTTCTCTGAGAATCTATTTCATATCCAAGCTAAACTGATATTATGACTAAAATATCTCAAATATCGAATCAGCAATCAAACTGAATGGGGATATCGGGAAACAGAGTCAGATCGATTTGGGAAAGCCAAATTGGTACCCAGCTCTATGTAATGAGTCAAGATGTCAGGAGAGAGCGAGAGAAAGAGCTACCTTTGCACATCTCACATGCTGTGTGTCTTCGAAGGCTCCATTGAACGTCTTGCTGAAAGTCAAACCACCCCACCTGCAGAAAAATCATTCAGGTGTTATAATAGATAAAAACACAAATAATTAGAATTCATCAGCATACACACACAAATATACCAACCTGTCTTTAGGTGCTGATGCATTTCTCCATGTAAACACACTCGGGGCAGCTGTGCAACAGAGACAAATATCAGTCCAACATGTTCAATGACAGATTCGTAGGGGCTTGTTTGCTGCAATATTGAATATACTTGTTTGTATTTATATATAAACTTTGAACAAACTGAATCTGTGTTGTGAGAAAATTGATCTGTTTTTTCAAGAAATAGTTTAAAATCAATTAAACCATCACTTAAAACAGCCAAAAGGTGTTAAAATATATATACTTTTACAGATTCCATCAGTTTTATTGGAGGTAAGTAAGGATTATAGGCATTTTACCCGTGTATCCTGTCTTCCTGGGCAACGATTCCAAAGCTTTTCCTGAAGCAGTTGCTTTGTGTTCACTCTGCAACAGTGACTCACTGGAATCAAAAAGAGAAAGGATCGCAGAGGACTGATCAGCTCAATAATGTCGCTCAATTGATTTTCAAAAAATATCTTCACGTATAAAACAGGTTATACTCACTCTTGTGGTTTGGTTTGGTTAAAAGGGAGGGGTTGGCTTTTGCTGTACTTCTCCGTCACCATCTCCAGCAGCCGCCTGTAGTGTTCTTTATCGTTCTGTTTTATGGCCTAAAAGATAAAACCCAAACACATGATGACTGACACAACTACGTGGTGCAAAGCTTTAAAGAATAATAAGAAGTAAATGAGCTAATGTCTTTTTTTTTTTTTACTTTTATTGTGATTTCTACATTTTCAGTGAGTCTAGGTTTCTGCTGCTTAGGCTGATGTGTAATTTCAGTGAGAGAAGATGGCTTTCCTGTATGTTGCAGGCACACTTCATAATTAAGCTTGATACATTGGGAAGAAAATGTTCTAAATCATATTGCACTACTGATATGGGATTATAAAGAGCAGTTGTATAAATACATTCCTTAAGCCAAACGATATTTTACCTCTTCCACAGTAAGACTGGGCTTGTAGCAGCGGTTGTGTCCAAAGCTATTGCAGTTTGGGTCAGGGTTCGGGGTTCCTACCCTCAGAGCCGGCCTGGAGGGCATCAGCTGGAGGGAGCCTCTCCTCTCCCTGTCTTTCCCCCTGTCAGGAAGCGCCGTCCCACTGTATTCAAAGACATAATGAAAATTACAAAGGGAGCTTTGTCAAAAGAATTGAGTGAATAAAGTCAAACTCAAATATCTGGTTACTTGCCTGTATTTCCTCATTAGAGGAGGTGAGGAGCTCTGAAAAGGATTCTTACCCGCCCTTTCATTTACTCCACCCACTGGTTTATCTGTGGAAGAATAAAATCAACACAATGACGAGGAAGGATTAGCATGATAACACCAACAACATACAAAGTAGAGCGTGTGAATGAGACAAAGTGACGATAAAATGAGTCAGCAGATCATTTGGTGGAATAATAGCGGCTCTTACTGACCCATTCTCCACTCAGTGCAGCTCTGCCAGGAGGTGTGGAGCTCATCTATTCCCATCAGAGTGACAGGCTGGATCAACAGAGGAGGTGCAAGTAATTTGAGAGGTAAAAATAAAAATCCGAAGTGGTAAATCAGACAGTCGGAACATCAAGATGAACTTACAGTAACACTGTATGTGGCATCAGGTTTTGCCTCTCCAGTCACATTCAATTTTACATTTGGGAGTCTGACCAAATAAAATACAACTAATACTAATTATCTAATCATCAACTAATAATCTATATTTGGTGTCTTGCCTCACAAATAACTTTTAAAATTGTCAGGGTTGTTTTACATTGGCTAATTGACAATTTCCACATCTGTTTTCATAGGTTAGTTTTAGTATATAATTTATGGGTCTGATGGAGTCGGAGCACTAACCTGTGTCTCTTCATATTGTCTGTGCTTCTCACAGCTGGGCGTCAGTCGATTCCGCAACCTGAGCAGACGCGCTACACCGGCCACAGTCTTCTTCACAAAACTTATAACTACATCTGACACACAGGAGACCACATTTAAACACCATCATCATTATATTCATTTGTGGGAGATTTTTGGAATTAAAAATCAATCTTTTAAAAAAAAAGGTTTTATCTTTGGTTGACAAACCCCGTCTCCGTCTTTTCACTGCCACCTGTTCACTCTGACCAAAGCTGTCTGCAACATCAACACTGTGACGGAAAAAACAACAAAACAAGATTTGAGATAGGTGATACAAACAGTATTAAATGTCAGTATTCTTAACTCAATGCTGTAAAAACAACAATGTGACGATATGTTTGGTTTACTGTTAATTTACAGCCGGCTAAAACTAGTACAGTCGAATACATGAAGGTAATAATACCCAGTTCTTGTTGATGTTGTACATAAACTTCTGATTCAGTCATTTTGGAGGCAATAGTTTCTAATGTTGCTGAGTGAGGTGTTTTAGTGGTCTGTAAATTTAGTCTAACCTCACTTTTATAAACACTGCTCAGTATCAGTTTCGATATCAACATTTCGATACTACTTGGTATCGATTTATTTCGGTCGGTCAATAAACAGTATTGAAGTGTATACAGGAAACAAACATAGTCACACAAGGAGGAGAGAAAGAAGATGCAATAAAAAAAACACAAAAGAATGTAATTAAGTTGAGGATTTGTGTCTTGTGTATGCAGATAGCAGCATTAAATACAATAATTATAATCAACAGAAACAGTTTTAACAAAAACTGAACATTATATTCTTCATGGAGGCAGAAATACAACACAGCTGTTCTATTAGACGGCATTAGTATCAACTAGGTGTACATAATAACCTGAAAGATTATGATAATATATGTAATTTATCTGAGCTGACTATTAGTGCCTTAACAATATTAGCAAACTGGTGTTAAAGGACAGGTTCACAACTTCTCAAGTCTGTCTTAAAACAACAGTCAGGTGTCCGAATGAACAGTGAAATAGGTTTTTTATTTGCACTTTTAATGTAAGTGATAAGGGACAAAATCCACAAGCCTCCTTCTGTGCAAAAATGTATTTTAAAGTTAATCTGAAGCTAATATGAATGATCAGTTGTCCAGATGACTCAAATCAAGTTGATATCTTTCAATGTTACAGTCTTTTTAGTGTCATAGTCCCTCTTTTAATTACTATACTTTCACGGCAGCTCAAAGGGAAACACAGAGGGAATTTGATGCTAAAAATACTGTAAATGTGGCAGATAACCACTTGATATGACTAAGTCAGACTGCTGAAGCCTCATATAAACTTCACATGAACTTTTTAATGCATTTTTGCACAAAATTACTGTGTGGACACACTGTGGATTTTGGCCCCATCACTTGGCACATTTGAAGGGGATCTTTTAATATCCAGCATGGACAGGAGGAATGATTACAGCAAAGAAAACCTCTGTGTTCATATGGGCACCTGACTATTGTTTTAAGACACAGTTCATAAAAAAAAACAAAAAAACAGTGAACCTGTCCTTTAATCTAAAACACAGACGATAAGTGTGGACTTTAAATTTTAAGGTGAGCTCAGGAGATTTGAGTATTTGATTGCAATGCAGCCTTGTGTGGCAAAATGAGCATTTAAGCAAGCTCGCACCAATATTAAGATAAACAATAGAGGATATTTAAGATAAAATAAGATCAGTCTTTATTTCAGATAACTAGTTTTAATGTTATTTGGCTTTATTAGAAATACTTTTAATCTCCAACCATTGATTTCCTGGTGACCAAACCAGACGAGTATGATGGTAAAGACACGAAGCATCATTGGAAACACATACGTGTATATTTTTACAGAAACTAGCCGTCATATTGAGCCACTAACCTCTGGTAGTTTCTTTTAGCCGGTCTGCTGCTGCTCTCCTCCGGCAGTACCTTCGCTTCAGGTACCGTGGGTATGTCCTCGCTAATGTTACCTTTCCCGGGCCACTCGGTGGGCTTTTGCCCCGTCACGGGCTCAAACAGCGAGGATATTCCGTCAACTATCCATCCATACATCCCAGACAAATACGAGAATATTGTAACGAGGTCTTCTACACGGGCCAGGACGATTTCACCGCATATACGGCGTCAGACGACGGATCTACGACACACAGCCTGCCGCTATCTTAGCTTAGCGTTAGCACCACTGATTGCGTTGCTGGCCAAGTCTTTTCTTTTTTTTCCTAGGATGGCGAAATCGTGACCCGCCCATCCCTGTCTCTGATTGGTTGGTTAGGTTTTGGAATGCGGTTTGGGATTGGCTAGAATTAGGGTAAGAACGTCAGGATAGCCAATCAGGAGCAGAATAGGGCGTGTCATGACGTTGCCATCCTAGGGGGGAAAAGTGTGGCGCGCTGCTATCTCTAGGATGTGCGTCATTCAGTGTTGATGTTTCACGATGTACGAACGTTTTGTACGTCTGCGTAAAGCGGAGCGGGCGGAGTTCTAAAGTACAACTGGATGGAACTAAGATGTCACAAGCGGTGTGTAAGCATATGAGAAACGAACCAACCCTGGCAAGAAGCTAAAAAGCGTCAGCGGCAGATCAGAATATCATTGGCTAGGCTGAACCTGCTCAGATAACAACTGTGTTACATAACAGGGGTCAATATCCCACCTACTACAGGTCACTTACTACAGAGACCAGTTTAAGAAGACAGAGGACAGAAACACTGGACACAGACCTGGATTATAAATATTCATAACCAGGCCAGCTGACAGTCTTGCCTGGGCCCGGGAAGAGATAATCTTAGATGGGCCCCCACGCACCCGGATTTCTCATTTTCCCTTGCTCTTCCTCTCCTCTTCTCTTCCTCTCCTCTCCTCAGTGTTGGGGAAGCTACTTTGCAAGCATACCTTGTAAAACTACATGTAGTTCAGCCTGACAGTAGTTTGAACAAACTACCCCTGGAGAAATGTAGTTTGTAAAACTACAGCTAAAAAAAGTAGCTTTAGCAACTACTTATACTCATTATACTCATTTAACTCAGCGTTAAATAAATCAACATGTGGTCTATATGAAACTAAATATAATAGCCTACAAAAAATTCACATGCCAGCAGAAATATGCCTCTCAACTCAGTTTTATTTTTTTAAAGAAAAAAAGCTGACATGTTGGTCAACATACTGTAGGTTCACCATAGACATGTTGGGTAATATAAAGAGAAAATGAAAATCTTATCAATCAATCAATCAATCTTTATTTGTATAGCGCCAAATCACAACAAAGTTATCTCACTTTACACATAGAGCAGGTTCTAAACCGAACTCTTTAGGTTTTAATTTTAAAGAGACCCAACATTCCCACATGAGCAAGCACTTAGCGACAATGGCAAGAAAAAAAACTCCCTTTTAACAGGAAGAAACCTCAGGCAGAACCAGGCTCAAAGTGGGCGGCCATCTGCCTCGACCGGTTGGGGTAGAGGGGAGAGAGAGCAAGAATAGGAGAGAGAGAGAAGCACATAGAAAATAAACATTGAAGCTAGAAGGTCCGGGACTGGGATCTGTCATCCGGACGTCTACAGGCCCAGATTGCCTGTGAGACGAGAAAGCACAGACAACTCCGGGGAAGAAGTGTAGGTTACTGAATGCATTAATAGTACATGAATGTTATTGGATATAGATGGATGGATAGAGAGAGAGAGAGGAGGAGAGAGGAGCTCAGTGCATCATGGAGGTAGGAGTCCCCCGGCAGTCTAAGCCTATAGCAGCATAAACTAGGAGCTGGCTAACTATAAGCTTTATCAAAAAGGAAAGTTTTAAGCCTACTCTTAAAAGTAGAGAGGGTGTCTGCCCTCCGGACCGAATCTGGGAGATGGTTCCACGGGAGAGGAGCCTGATAACTGAAGGCTCTGCCTCCCATTCTACTTTTAGAGATACTAGGTACCACAAGTAGGCCTGCGTTCTGGGAGCGCAGTGTTCTAGTAGGTACTTAAGGTACTATAAGCTCTTTAAGGTATGATGGAGCCTGACCATTAAGAGCTTTAAAAGTGAGGAGAAGGATTTTAAATTCTATTCTTGATTTTATGGGAAGCCAATGCAATGAAGCTAAAATAGGAGTAATGTGATCTCTCTTTCTAGTTTTTGTCAGAACGCGTGCAGCTGCATTCTGGACCAGTTGGAGAGTCTTTAAAGATTTATTAGGACAGCCTGATAATAACGAATTACAATAATCCAGCCTTGAAGTAACAAATGCATGGATTAGTTTTTCAGCATCATTTTGAGACAGAATATGTCTGATTTTTGAAATGTTACGCAGATGAAAATAGGCAGACCTTGAAATTTGTTTTATGTGGGAATTAAAGGACAGATCCTGGTCAAATATAACTCCTAGGTTCCTTACAGTAGTACTGGAGGCCAAAGTAATGCCATCCAGAGTAGTTATATCATTGGATAATGTGTTTCTGAGGTGTTTAGGGCCAAGCACAATAACTTCAGTTTTTTCTGAGTTTAACAGCAGGAAGTTACAGGTCATCCAGGCCTTTATGTCCTTGATACATGTTTGTAGTTTAGTTAACTGGTTGATTTCATTAGGCTTTATTGATAGATATAATTGAGTGTCATCTGCATAACAATGAAAATTTATTGAGTGTTTCTGAATAATGTTTCCTAAAGGAAGCATATATAAGGAGAATAGTATTGGTCCAAGCACTGAACCCTGAGGAACACTGTGTTTTACTTTTGTTTGAATGGAGGATTTATCATTAACATTTACAAACTGAAATCTATCTGACAAATAGGATTTAAACCAATTTAATGCTGTTCCTTTAATACCAATTAAATGTTCAAGTCTCTTTAACAGGATTTGATGATCAATAGTATCGAAGGCAGCACTAAGATCTAACAGGACGAGGACAGAGAGAAGTCCATTATCTGATGAAGTTAAGAGGTCATTTGTAACTTTTACCAGTGCAGTTTCTGTACTATGATGAGCTCTAAATCCAGACTGAAAATCCTCAAATAAGCTGTTATTATTTAGAAAGTTACACAGCTGATTAGCAACTGCTTTCTCGAGGATCTTAGAGAGGAAGGGGAGGTTAGATATGGGCCTATAGTTGGCTAAAACCTCTGAGTCAAGAGTTGGCTTCTTAAGAAGTGGTTTAATGACAGCTACTTTAAAGGACAGTGGTACATATCCTGTCACTAAAGACAGATTGATCATATCTAATAAGGAAGTACTAACAGAGGGAAAGACTTCCTTAAGCAGCCTAGTTGGAATCGGGTCTAAGAGACAGGTTGATGGTTTGGAGGAAGTGATCATTGAGGTTAATTCTATAAGGTCGACTGGAGAGAAACAGTCTAGATAAATATCAGGTTTAACAGCAGTTTCTGAGTTTCCTATGTTAGAGGATGAATCAGTGTGTATTGAGGGCAGGAGGTGATTAATTGTGTCCTTAATAGTTAAGATTTTATCATTAAAGAAACTCATGAAGTCATCACTACTGAGAGTTAAAGGAATACATGGATCAGTAGTGTTATGACTCTTTGTCAGTTTAGCCAAAGTACTGAAAAGAAACCTTGGACTATTTTTATTCTCCTCTATTAGTGATGAGTAGTAGGCAGCTCTGGTGTTACGGAGGGCCTTCTTATATGTTTTAAGACTGTCTTGCCAGGTTAGGTGAGATTCTTCTGATTTAGTGGAGCGCCATATTCTTTCTAGTTTTCGTAAAATTTGTTTTAATTATACCAAGGAGCTGTTTTCTGTTGTTTAATTACCTTCTTTTTTAAAGGAGCGATGGAGTCCAGAGTTGTTCTCAGTAAGTCTGCAGCGCTATCAACAATACGGTCAATCTCGGGGGAACTGAAATCAGAATAAGTCATCTCTGTTGTATTGATACATGGCATTGAGCTCAACATTGATGGAATTTTTTCTTTAAATTTAGTGACAGCACCATCAGACAGACATCTAGTCAGAACATGTCTGTCCAATGGTGTATAGTCCAGTAATAAAAATTCAAATGTTATTAAGTAGTGGTCTGATAAAGAAGGGTTATGAGGGAAAACTATTAAATGTTCAAGTTCAATACCATATGTCAGAACAAGGTCGAGGGTGTGGTTGTAACAGTGAGTTGGCTCATTCACATTTGAGAGAAGCCAATTGAATCTAATAATGCAATAAATGCAGTGTTAAGGCTATCATTCTCAACATCCACATGAATGTTAAAGTCACCTACTATAATTATTTTATCAGTGCTAAGGACTAAATTTGATAAAAGCTCTGAGAAGTCAGATAAAAATTGGGCGTACGGGCCAGGAGGACGGTAGATTACAACAAATAAGACAGGCTGTAAAGTTTTCCAGGCTGGGTGAGAAAGGCTGAGAACAAGACTTTCAAATGATTTATAATTAAGTTTAGGTCTAGGGTTGATTGTTAGGTCTGAGTTAAAAATGGCTGCAACTCCACCTCCTCGGCCAGTGTCTCGAGGGATATGGGTATTGATATGACTGGGGGGAGTGGATTCATTTAGACTGACATATTCATCCTGACGCAGCCAGGTTTCAGTAAGACAGAATAAGTCAATATGATGATCTGATATTATATCATTGATTAATACACCTTTAGAGGAGAGAGATCTAGTGTTTAAGAGTCCACATTTAACTCTCTTATTTTGATGGTCCATTACTGGAGTGGTCAGGTCAATTTTGGTCAGGTTTTTATGTATCGCTCTTCTATTAAAAGCTGTTTTAATTGGTTTAGGAGGTCGGGGGACAGACAAAGTCTCTATATGTAATTGGGTGGGTAACTGCTCTAGTGGAAGCACAGAGAAGCGTGTAAGACTGCAGTTCTGTCTCCTGGTCTGGACTCTGGGTTGTCATGGATTTGGGTCAATGAATTCGGCCATATTTCTAGATATGAGAGCAGCTCCATCCAAAGTGGGATGTATGCCGTCTCTCCTAATCAGACCAGGTCTTCCCCAAAAAGTTTGCCAATTATCAACGAAGCCCACATCATTATCTGGACACCACCTCGACAACCAGCGGTTAAATGATGACATGCGGCTATACATGTCATCTCTAATCAAATTAGGCAGGGGCCCAGAGAAAACTACGGAGTCCGACATTGTTTTAGCAAATGTACACACCGACTCAACATTAATTTTAGTGACCTCCGATTGGCGTAATCGGGTGTCATTTCCACCGGCATGAATGATAATCTTACTGTATCTATGTTTATCCTTAGCCAGCAGTTTTAAAGTTGACTCTATGTCGCCCGCTCTGGCCCCAGGAATACATTTGACTATGGTCCCTGGTGTCGCTAATTTCACGTTTCTGACTATGGAGCTACCAATGATCAGAGTCTGTTTCTCAGCAGGTGTGTTGCTGAGTGGGGAGAATCTGTTTGAAACATGAAGTGGTTGGTGGTGAACCGTGGGCTTCTGTTTGGGGCTATGCTTCCTTCGAGTAGTCACCCACCTGCCCTGGTTTCCCAGCTGCTTGAGAACTACCGGGGGATTAGCAGTTATGCTAACACTGGCTGCAGGACGGCTCGCACCGGTTACTGGGGCCTGGCTAATAACTGGAGCTAACTGGCTATCCTTGGTGCGGAGCCGCGTTTCTAACTCACTAAGCCTCGCCTCCAAAACTGCAAACAGACTACACTTAATGCGCTAACAGTAAACAGTAACACAGACGGTAACAGGAAGTGACGGAATACGCTTACCCAATCCTACCCCAATACCCACATGTAAATCAGAAATGTAAATCAGTCTACAAAAAATGTAATAAAAAACCCAAAGAGGCAGACATATTCTAGATCGGTGTGTCTTGAACAACAATGTTGGCATGTCATGACATGATTCATGCCTTTTTTAATTTTTTTTATTTAAAATAACATTTATATTATATAGGTCTTTTTTTTATAAAAAATATTTCATGTGCAGGTGGTCGAGTGGTTAGAGCACATGCCATATACGCTGCTAAATAAAGGCGTCCATGCCAACAAAAATATTTCATGTTATTGACCAAAATTGTAGTTTGTAAATTGACAATTTTTAAATTTTTAAACTACAAAAAATGACCCAAAAAGTAGTTGAAATACTTGACGCAGCACAACATATGAATGTAGTTTAACTACCAGCAAGTTACAGCAAATTGTAGTTAAGCTATGTAGTTCAACTACGTGTAATTTAAGTCTAACCAACACTGCCTCTCCTCTGCTCTTCCTACTCCTACTCTATCAGACTCGGTCATTTTAGTGGGCCATAGTGCAGGATCGCTGAAATACTTGGGTAAAGTTAGAAAGAGATTGGCAGATTCGAACTTCAGCTATCAATAGCTCACAAACGAAAAATTGTTAAAACATAAAAAATGTCTCTTTCCTATCGTAGTAAGGTAGACTATTGACTACAAACTAATTTTCGCCAAAACGAGTCTTCCTCCAGGCTGCAGGAAATATATTGCTCTCTATGCGTTGGGGGCGGAGAGGCGAGCGCTTAGGGACCGTCTACAAAGTGCAGTACCAAAGCGAAAAATATTCAATATCTCCACTTTTATTCACTGTAGTCTCACCAAATTCACTCCACACACCAACGGTCACCTGATAATCACACTACAACAGTTATTTTTACAAAATGTGCTTGTGTATAATACTTCAATATCATCACTGTCATGTGCTGTCGTTCCATTGATTTCCCTTCAATAGCTTCAATATTATACACAGTAGTCTTCACTATATTCACTCCACACAACAAGGGTCACCTGATAATCAAACTACAACAGTTATTTCAGAAAAAAAATATTTTTGCATATTTTTGGGGAATTTTATTGTGAAAAATCGTCAATAGCGTTAATATTATACACTGTATACTCACCAAAATCATGCTACACAACAAGGGTCACCTGATAATCATACTACAACAGTTATTTCAGAAAATTGTGTTTTTGTTTATTTTTGGGTAATTTTATTGTGAAAAATCGTCAATAGCGTTAATATTATACACTGTATACCCCATCCTGAGGAGGGCGGAAAGGGCGCAGCTCAAGAGATTGGTTGGCGTGGGACTCAGACCAGACCTTAGGATGGAATGCAGGATTAGGGCGCAGCAGCACTCCAGCATTCCCAGGCAAGAAGCGGCAGCACTCTTCATGCACGGAAAGGGCATGTAGCTCACCCACCCTTTTTGTCGACACAATAGCCAACAAGAATGTAGTCTTGAGCGAAAGCCATTTCAGCTCAACCGTTTCCAGAGGCTCGAACGGCCCATGCCGCAAGGCTGACAAAACCATCTCCAAATCCCATGGGGGGACACCCGGCCTCCTGGGAGAGGGAGCAACCCTACAAGCCCCACTAAAGAACTGAGCAATAAGGTCACAACAACCCTGTGCCAGTTTACGAGGCCCAACATGGGCCGCCTTTATGGCTGCCACCGTCCCCCTCAACGTCGAGGGAGACTTGCCTGCCTCTAACAGCTCCTGAAGGAACTGAAGGATACCAGGGGCCATACAGGAGAGGGGATCCACGTGTCGTGAGGCACACCATGATTGAAACACCCCCCAACGATAGGAATAAGCAACCCTGGTCGAGGGAGCCCGGGCCCCCTGCAAAGTACCCACTACAGACTGGGGGAATCCCAAGGCTAGAAATTCGGCCCTCTCAGGGGCCATGCCCAAAGCCTGAGGCCCTGGGGAAAAGGATGAAAAAGAATTCCCTCGGCCTGGGACGGGAGGTCCCGGCGAATGGGTAGCTCCCACGGTTGTCCCTGAAGAAGGGGCGGAATCTCGGCAAACCAAATCATCTGGGGCCAATTGGGGGCCACCAGGATGAGGCTGGACTCTCTGTAGGAGTTGGTGCAGGAGGAGGAACGGAGGGAAGGCATACAGGAGGCCCAGTGGCCACTGATGTGCCATCGCATCCGTCCCTAAGGGAGGATTGTCCCTCCCCATGGAGAAAAAGAGTGTTCTCCCTGGATGCAAAAAGATCTGCCACGGCTGTGCCGTAGCGATCCCATATTCCGCTCACAACCTCTGGATGCAGCTGCCACTCTCCGGGAAGGGGTCCCCCCCTGGAGAGCCGATCTACAGCAAGGTTCTCCCGACCCGGCACGTACGTGGCTCTCAGGGACTTGAACTGGGGATGAGCCCACTCCCATATTGCCCGAGCCAATCTGGACAGGGGAGGGGAACCTAGGCCCCCTTGCCTGTTGATATATGCCGCCGCTACTGTACTGTCTGTTCTCACCAGCACATGGCAGTCCTGTAGCTCTGGCAGGAAGTGCAGAAGAGCCAAATGGATAGCCTGCAGCTCCAAAACATTTATGTGCTGCGCTAACCAGGGTCCGTGCCAAAGGCCGCTGATGCCCTTGCCTTCGTGGACAGCCCCCCAGCCTACCAAGGCATTTGATGACACCACTGGCGACGCAACACAAGCCCCAGTACCGTCCCACGTGCCAAGTTGGTCGGCCGCCGCCACCAACGGAGAGCCACACACAGTCTGCGCATCACCAATACGCTGGCCTGCAGATTCCTCTGTGGGCAAAATCCAAGGTCTAGGAGGCAGCGCTGCACTGGGTGCATGTTCAGAAGAGCCAGGGGTATGACATGCACTGTGGCTGCCATTAACCCCAAGAGGCGGAGACATAGCCAGGTCACCCTGGCCCCAAGCCGGAACTGGGACAAGCAAGCCCTGAGGGCGGCCTGTCTCACAGGAGTCAAGTAAAGAGTCCCTGCCCTGGCATCCAAACACATGCGTAGGAACTCCGTGGACTGTGAGGGCTGGAGCCTGCTCTTCTTCCTGTTGAGGTGCAGGCCTAGGTACTCTCATACCCCTTTTCCACTGAGCTGGAGCTAGAGCTTGCTGGGAGCTGGTGCTACAGCGAGTGCTCAGTTGGTGTTAACCCGAGCAACTCTTACGAACCTGTTGTGTTTCTACCGGCAAGGAGCTGGCAAGGAGCCACGCGATTACGTCACTGTATAACGTAGCCAGCGTGTGCCTTTGAAGCACTTCCATGATTCACCAGTGAGAGGCAGCAACATGCCGCAAGGCATCTAGCCCGCCGGAAACGAAGAAGAAGAAGAAGAAAACAAAGAAGGAGAAGAAGAAAACAAACGACGAAGATGGAGGAAATTGCGGCCGCGATGCAAGTGCTGTTCATGTGTTTGCAAGCCTACATAGAAATACAGGAACGGTGTCGCGCCAAAAAGTGATCGTCTGCCAGAATCTGATTTCTGGCCGCGGGAGCACGCACAGCAGTCCGTTGAGCGGTAGCGCTAAAACGGTCATAATATGCATTTACATACAACTGTATGTCCGCAATTATAAATTAGACTATAATGAATGTGATTTATGGGTGTGTGTTCAGTAAAGAAATTATCACTTTTGCAATGATCCTCGTGACTCTGCGTTGTTTTTTTATCTGATCTGGGCCCTACGTAGTATTTGATTCCCATGTTGGGATGTGTTTTATATCTAATATTATTGTTTATGCCTACTATTTGGAGACAAGACTATAAAAGACATGATTTATGGGAGGGTTACATACGCCTATAAAATAACGAACAGTTTTCACCTGCCAAAAATTGATTAAAGGCCAAATACAGTTACTGAAAGCTGACTTCTGCCTAAATATGACTTGATCTCATTCATAAGCTTCATAATATAAACACTAGAGCTCACAGGACAGTTTGGAACTCTTTTAAAGGACCATTATAACACAAAATAAGGCATTTTCACCTGCCAAAAATTGATTGGAGGCCAAATACAGTTACTGAAAGGTTATTTCTGCCTAAATATGACTTTATCTCATTCTTGAGTCGTGCTCACATAACCACGCCCCCAGTCCGCTGACGTAATCGGGTCTTGCTTTAGACCAGCAAAGACTTGGTGCTCGCTCTGGCTCCCGTTCTGAGGCTCGGGCCTGGAGCTTTGGCGGTAGAAAAGCAAAGAGCAGGTGCTTAGTCAAGCTCTAGCTCCCAGCAAGCTCTAGCTCCAGCTCAGTGGAAAAGGGGTATAAGTGCTGCTGGAGACGAGCCACATCTCTGCGGCACTGCCCCTCCGATTGAGCACACATGGCTGGCCTCCAAAAGGACCCGTAGATCACTGGAAGCAGCAGAACCTAATTGAGGTGGTCTTGGCTGTGGGGCTGGTCCCGGCCCCGCCGCATCATACCAGACATCTCTTGTGTGACCGGCAAACCGGTGTCACAAGCCACCACGCTTTCACCAGCCCGGGTAGCAAAGACAGTCGCAGCAATCCAGAGAGGGGCCCGTAGACCAGCTCTCCCAAACTCAAAGTAAGTGGATATTGTGCACACAAGCCGTCTATTAACGCTATTGACGATATTTCAAAATAAAATTCCCTAAAAAATATGCAATTTTTTTTCCCCTGAAATAACTGTTGTAGTATGATTATCAGGTGACCATTGTTGTGTAGCATGATTTTGGTGAGTGAACAGTGTATAATATTAACGCTATTGACGATATTTCACAATAAAATTCCCCTAAAATATGCAAAAAGTTTTTTTTCCTGAAATGACTGTTGTAGTATGATTATCAGGTGACCCTTGTTGTGTATCATGATTTTGGTCATCCTACAGTGTATAATATTAACGCTATTGACAATTTTTTTCACAATAAAATTCCCCAAAAATATGCAAAAAGATATGTTTTTCTGAAATGACTGTTGTAGTATGATTATCAGGTGACCATTGTTGTGTATCATGATTTTGGTCATCCTGCAGTGTATAATATTAACGCTATTGACGATTTTTCACAATAAAATTCCCCAAAAATATGCAAACTTTTTTCCCCCCTGAAATCACTGTTGTAGTATGATTATCAGGTGACCATTGTTGTGTAGCATGATTTTGGTGAGTATACAGTGTATAATATTAACGCTATTGACGATTTTTCACAATAGAATTCCCCAAAAATATGCAAAAAGTTTTTTTTCTGAAATGACTGTTGTAGTATGATTATCAGGTGACCCTTGTTGTGTATCATGATTTTGGTCATCCTACAGTGTATAATAATAACGCTATTGACGATATTTCAAAATAAAATTACCCAAAAATATACAAACTTTTTTCCCCCCTGAAATCACTGTTGTAGTATGATTATCAGGTGACCCTTGTTGTGTATCATGATTTTAGTCATCCTACAGTGCATAATATTAACGCTATTGACGATTCTTCACAATAAAATTCCCCAAAAATATGAAAACTTTTTTTCCCCCTGAAATTACTGTTGTAGTATGATTATCAGGTGACCATTGTTGTGTAGCATGATTTTGGTGAGTATACAGTGTATAATATTAACGCTATTGACGATTTTTCACAATAATATTCCCCAAAAATATGAAAAAAGATTTATTTTTTTAATGAAATGACTGTTGTAGTATGATTATCAGGTGACCATTGTTGTGTAGCATGATTTTGGTGAGTATACAGTGTATAATATTAACGCTATTGACGATTTTTCACAATAAAATTCCCCAAAAATATGCAAAAAGATTTTTTCCCCTGAAATGACTGTTGTAGTATGATGATCAGGTGACCATTATTGTGTAGCATGATTTTGGTGAGTATACAGTGTATAATATTAACGCTATTGACGATTTTTCACAATAAAATTCCCCAAAAATATGCAAAAAGTTTTTTTTCTGAAATGACTGTTGTAGTATGATTATCAGGTGACCCTTGTTGTGTATCATGATTTTGGTCATCCTACAGTGCATAATATTAACGCTATTGATGATTTTTCACAATAAAATTCCCCAAAAATATGAAAACTTTTTTTCCCCCTGAAATCACTGTTGTAGTATGATTATCAGGTGACCATTGTCGTGTAGCATGATTTTGGTGAGTATACAGTGTATAATATTAACGCTATTGACGATTTTTCACAATAATATTCCCCAAAAATATGCAAAAAGATTTATTTTTTTAATGAAATGACTGTTGTAGTATGATTATCAGGTGACCATTGTTGTGTAGCATGATTTTGGTGAGTATACAGTGTATAATATTAACGCTATTGACGATTTTTCACAATAAAATTCCCCAAAAATATGCAAAAAGATTTTTTTTCCTGAAATGACTGTTGTAGTATGATGATCAGGTGACCATTGATGTGTAGCATGATTTTGGTGAGTATACAGTGTATAATATTAACGCTATTGACGATTTTTCACAATAAAATTTCCCATAAAATATGCAAAAAGTTTTTTTTCTGAAATGACTGTTGTAGTATGATTATCAGGTGACCCTTGTTGTGTATCATGATTTTGGTCATCCTACAGTGCATAATATTAACGCTATTGACGATTTTTCACAATAAAATTCCCCAAAAATATGCAAAAAGTTTTTTTTCTGAAATGACTGTTGTAGTATGATTATCAGGTGACCCTTGTTGTGTATCAAGATTTTGGTCATCCTACAGTGCATAATATTAACGCTATTGACGATATTTCCAATTTTTTTTTTTCCTGAAATAACTGTTGTAGTATGATTATCAGGTGACCATTGTTGTGTATCATGATTTTGGTGAGTATACAGTGTATAATATTAACGCTATTGACGATTTTTCACAATAAAATTCCCCAAAAATATGCAAAAAAATAATTTTCCCTGAAACGACTGTTGTAGTATGATGATCAGGTGACCATTGTTGTGTAGCATGATTTTGGTGAGTATACAGTGTATAATATTAACGCTATTGACGATTTTTCACAATAAAATTCCCCAAAAATATGCAAAAAGTTTTTTTTCTGAAATGACTGTTGTAGTATGATTATCAGGTGACCCTTGTTGTGTATCATGATTTTGGTCATCCTACAGTGCATAATATTAACGCTATTGACGATTTTTCACAATAAAATTCCCCAAAAATATGCAAACTTTTTTTCCCCCTGAAATCACTGTTGTAGTATGATTATCAGGTGACCATTGTTGTGTAGCATGATTTTGGTGAGTATACAGTGTATAATATTAACGCTATTGACGATTTTTCACAATAATATTCCCCAAAAATATGCAAAAAGATTTATATTTTTAATGAAATGACTGTTGTAGTATGATTATCAGGTGACCATTGTTGTGTAGCATGATTTTGGTGAGTATACAGTGTATAATATTAACGCTATTGACGATTTTTCACAATAAAATTCCCCAAAAATATGCAAAAAGATTTATTTTTTTCCTGAAATGACTGTTGTAGTATGAAGATCAGGTGACCATTGTTGTGTAGCATGATTTTGGTGAGTATACAGTGTATAATATTAACGCTATTGACGATTTTTCACAATAAAATTCCCCAAAAATATGCAAAAAGGTTTTTTTCTGAAATGACTGTTGTAGTATGATTATCAGGTGACCCTTGTTGTGTATCATGATTTTGGTCATCCTACAGTGTATAATATTAACGCTATTGACGATATTTCACAATAAAATTCCCCAAAAATATGCAAAAAGATATGTTTTTCTGAAATGACTGTTGTAATATGATTATCAGGTGACCCTTGTTGTGTATCATGATTTTGGTCATCCTGCAGTGTATAATATTAACGCTATTGACGATTTTTCACAATAAAATTCCCCAAAAATATGCAAACTTTTTTTCCCCCTGAAATCACTGTTGTAGTATGATTATCAGGTGACCATTGTTGTGTAGCATGATTTTGGTGAGTATACAGTGTATAATATTAACGCTATTGACGATTTTTCACAATAGAATTCCCCAAAAATATGCAAAAAGTTTTTTTTCTGAAATGACTGTTGTAGTATGATTATCAGGTGACCCTTGTTGTGTATCATAATTTTGGTCATCCTACAGTGTATAATATTAACGCTATTGATGATATTTCAAAATAAAATTCCCCAAAAATATAAAAAAAATGTTTTTCCTGAAATCACTGTTGTAGTATGATTATCAGGTGACCATTGTTGTGTATCATGATTTTGGTCAACCTACAGTGTATAATATTAATGCTATTGACGATATTTCAAAATAAAATTCCCCAAAAATATGAAATTTTTTTTTTCCTGAAATAACTGTTGTAGTATGATTATCAGGTGACCATTGTTGTGTAGCATGATTTTGGTGAGTATACAGTGAATAATATTAACGCTATTGATGATTTTTCACAATAAAATTCCCCAAAAATATGCAAAAAGATTTTTTTCTGAAATGACTGTTGTAGTATGATTATCAGGTGACCCTTGTTGTATATCATAATTTTGGTCATCCTACAGTGTATAATATTAACGCTATTGACGATTTTTCAAAATAAAATTCCCCAAAGATATGCAAAAAAATTTTTTTTCTGAAATGACTGTTGTAGTATGATTATCAGGTGACCCTTGTTGTGTATCATGATTTTGGTCATCCTACAGTGTATAATATTGACGCTATTGACGATTTTTCACAATAAAATTCCCCAAAAATATGCAAAAAGATTTTTTTTTCTGAAATGACTGTTGTAGTATGATTATCAGGTGACCCTTGTTGTGTATCATGATTTTGGTCATCCTACAGTGTATAATATTAACGCTATTGACGATATTTCCAATTTTTTTCCCCCTGAAATCACTGTTGTAGTATGATTATCAGGTGACCATTGTTGTGTAGCATGATTTTGGTGAGTATACAGTGTATAATATTAACGCTATTGACGATTTTTCACAATAATATTCCCCAAAAATATGCAAAAAGATTTATTTTTTTAATGAAATGACTGTTGTAGTATGATTATCAGGTGACCATTGTTGTGTATCATGATTTTGGTGAGTATACAGTGTATAATATTAACGCTATTGACGATTTTTCACAATAAAATTCCCCAAAAATATGCAAAAAGATTTTTTTCCCTGAAATGACTGTTGTAGTATGATGATCAGGTGACCATTGTTGTGTAGCATGATTTTGGTGAGTATACAGTGTATAATATTAACGCTATTGACGATTTTTCACAATAAAATTCCCCAAAAATATGCAAAAAGTTTTTTTTCTGAAATGACTGTTGTAGTATGATTATCAGGTGACCCTTGTTGTGTATCATGATTTTGGTCATCCTACAGTGCATAATATTAACGCTATTGACGATTTTTCACAATAAAATTCCCCAAAAATATGCAAACTTTTTTTCCCCCTGAAATCACTGTTGTAGTATGATTATCAGGTGACCATTGTTGTGTAGCATGATTTTGGTGAGTATACAGTGTATAATATTAACGCTATTGACGATTTTTCACAATAATATTCCCCAAAAATATGCAAAAAGATTTATTTTTTTAATGAAATGACTGTTGTAGTATGATTATCAGGTGACCCTTGTTGTGTATCATGATTTTGGTCATCCTACAGTGTATAATATTGACGCTATTGACGATTTTTCACAATAAAATTCCCCAAAAATATGCAAAAAGATTTTTTTTTCTGAAATGACTGTTGTAGTATGATTATCAGGTGACCCTTGTTGTGTATCATGATTTTGGTCATCCTACAGTGTATAATATTAACGCTATTGACGATTTTTCACAATAATATTCCCCAAAAATATGCAAAAAGATTTATTTTTTTAATGAAATGACTGTTGTAGTATGATTATCAGGTGACCATTGTTGTGTAGCATGATTTTGGTGAGTATACAGTGTATAATATTAACGCTATTGACGATTTTTCACAATAAAATTCCCCAAAAATATGCAAAAAGATTTTTTTCCCTGAAATGACTGTTGTAGTATGATGATCAGGTGACCATTGTTGTGTAGCATGATTTTGGTGAGTATACAGTGTATAATATTAACGCTATTGACGATTTTTCACAATAAAATTCCCCAAAAATATGCAAAAAGTTTTTTTTCTGAAATGACTGTTGTAGTATGATTATCAGGTGACCCTTGTTGTGTATCATGATTTTGGTCATCCTACAGTGCATAATATTAACGCTATTGACGATTTTTCACAATAAAATTCCCCAAAAATATGCAAATTTTTTTCCCCCTGAAATCACTGTTGTAGTATGATTATCAGGTGACCATTGTTGTGTAGCATGATTTTGGTGAGTATACAGTGTATAATATTAACGCTATTGACGATTTTTCACAATAATATTCCCCAAAAATATGCAAAAAGATTTATTTTTTTTATGAAATGACTGTTGTAGTATGATTATCAGGTGACCATTGTTGTGTAGCATGATTTTGGTGAGTATACATTGTATAATATTAACGCTATTGACGATTTTTCACAATAAAATTTCCCATAAAATATGCAAAAAGTTTTTTTTCTGAAATGACTGTTGTAGTATGATTATCAGGTGACCCTTGTTGTGTATCATCATTTTGGTCATCCTACAGTGCATAATATTAACGCTATTGATGATTTTTCACAATAAAATTCCCCAAAAATATGCAAAAAGTTTTTTTTCTGAAATGACTGTTGTAGTATGATTATCAGGTGACCCTTGTTGTGTATCATGATTTTGGTCATCCTACAGTGCATAATATTAACGCTATTGACGATATTTCCAATTTTTTTTTTTCCTGAAATAACTGTTGTAGTATGATTATCAGGTGACCATTGTTGTGTATCATGATTTTGGTCATCCTACAGTGCATAATATTAACGCTATTGACGATTTTTCACAATAAAATTCCCCAAAAATATGCAAAAAGATTTTTTTCCCTGAAATGACTGTTGTAGTATGATGATCAGGTGACCATTGTTGTGTAGCATGATTTTGGTGAGTATACAGTGTATAATATTAACGCTATTGACGATTTTTCACAATAAAATTCCCCAAAAATATGCAAAAAGTTTTTTTTCTGAAATAACTGTTGTAGTATGATTATCAGGTGACCCTTGTTGTGTATCATGATTTTGGTCATCCTACAGTGCATAATATTAACGCTATTGACGATTTTTCACAATAAAATTCCCCAAAAATATGCAAACTTTTTTTCCCCCTGAAATCACTGTTGTAGTATGATTATCAGGTGACCATTGTTGTGTAGCATGATTTTGGTGAGTATACAGTGTATAATATTAACGCTATTGACGATTTTTCACAATAATATTCCCCAAAAATATGCAAAAAGATTTATTTTTTTAATGAAATGACTGTTGTAGTATGATTATCAGGTGACCATTGTTGTGTAGCATGATTTTGGTGAGTATACAGTGTATAATATTAACGCTATTGACGATTTTTCACAATAAAATTCCCCAAAAATATGCAAACTTTTTTTCCCCCTGAAATCACTGTTGTAGTATGATTATCAGGTGACCATTGTTGTGTAGCATGATTTTGGTGAGTATACAGTGTATAATATTAACGCTATTGACGATTTTTCACAATAAAATTCCCCAAAAATATGCAAAAAGATATGTTTTTCTGAAATGACTGTTGTAATATGATTATCAGGTGACCCTTGTTGTGTATCATGATTTTGGTCATCCTGCAGTGTATAATATTAACGCTATTGACGATTTTTCACAATAAAATTCCCCAAAAATATGCAAAAAGATTTTTTTCCCCCTGAAATGACTGTTGTAGTATGATTATCAGGTGACCCTTGTTGTGTATCATAATTTTGGTCATCCTACAGTTTATAATATTAACGCTATTGATGATATTTCAAAATAAAATTCCCTAAAAATATAAAAAAAATGTTTTTCCTGAAATCACTGTTGTAGTATGATTATCAGGTGACCATTGTTGTGTATCATGATTTTGGTCATCCTACAGTGTATAATATTAATGCTATTGACGATATTTCAAAATAAAATTCCCCAAAAATATGAAATTTTTTTTTTCCTGAAATAACTGTTGTAGTATGATTATCAGGTGACCATTGTTGTGTAGCATGATTTTGGTGAGTATACAGTGAATAATATTAACGCTATTGATGATTTTTCACAATAAAATTCCCCAAAAATATGCTAAAAGATTTTTTTCTGAAATGACTGTTGTAGTATGATTATCAGGTGACCCTTGTTGTATATCATAATTTTGGTCATCCTACAGTGTATAATATTAACGCTATTGACGATTTTTCAAAATAAAATTCCCCAAAGATATGCAAAAAAATTTTTTTTCTGAAATGACTGTTGTAGTATGATTATCAGGTGACCCTTGTTGTGTATCATGATTTTGGTCATCCTACAGTGTATAATATTAACGCTATTGACGATATTTCCAATTTTTTCCCCCCTGAAATCACTGTTGTAGTATGATTATCAGGTGACCATTGTTGTGTAGCATGATTTTGGTGAGTATACAGTGTATAATATTAACGCTATTGACGATTTTTCACAATAATATTCCCCAAAAATATGCAAAAAGATTTATTTTTTTAATGAAATGACTGTTGTAATATGATTATCAGGTGACCATTGTTGTGTAGCATGATTTTGGTGAGTATACAGTGTATAATATTAACGCTATTGACGATTTTTCACAATAAAATTCCCCAAAAATATGCAAAAAGATTTTTTCCCCTGAAATGACTGTTGTAGTATGATTATCAGGTGACCCTTGTTGTATATAATAATTTTGGTCATCCTACAGTTTATAATATTAACGCTATTGACGATTTTTCAAAATAAAATTCCCCAAAGATATGCAAAAAATTTTTTTTTATGAAATGACTGTTGTAGTATGATTATCAGGTGACCCTTGTTGTGTATCATGATTTTGGTCATCCTACAGTGTATAATATTGACGCTATTGACGATTTTTCACAATAAAATTCCCCAAAAATATGCAAAAAGATTTTTTTTTCTGAAATGACTGTTGTAGTATGATTATCAGGTGACCCTTGTTGTGTATCATGATTTTGGTCATCCTACAGTGTATAATATTAACGCTATTGACGATATTTCCAATTTTTTCCCCCCTGAAATCACTGTTGTAGTATGATTATCAGGTGACCATTGTTGTGTAGCATGATTTTGGTGAGTATACAGTGTATAATATTAACGCTATTGACGATTTTTCACAATAATATTCCCCAAAAATATGCAAAAAGATTTATTTTTTTAATGAAATGACTGTTGTAGTATGATTATCAGGTGACCATTGTTGTGTAGCATGATTTTGGTGAGTATACAGTGTATAATATTAACGCTATTGACGATTTTTCACAATAAAATTCCCCAAAAATATGCAAAAAGATTTTTTTTCCTGAAATGACTGTTGTAGTATGATGATCAGGTGACCATTGTTGTGTAGCATGATTTTGGTGAATATACAGTGTATAATATTAACGCTATTGACGATTTTTCACAATAAAATTCCCCAAAAATATGCAAAAAGTTTTTTTTCTGAAATGACTGTTGTAGTATGATTATCAGGTGACCCTTGTTGTGTATCATGATTTTGGTCATCCTACAGTGCATAATATTAACGCTATTGACGATTTGTCACAATAAAATTCCCCAAAAATATGCAAATTTTTTTCCCCCTGAAATGACTGTTGTAGTATGATTATCAGGTGACCATTGTTGTGTAGCATGATTTTGGTGAGTATACAGTGTATAATATTAACGCTATTGACGATTTTTCACAATAATATTCCCCAAAAATATGCAAAAAGATTTATTTTTTTTATGAAATGACTGTTGTAGTATGATTATCAGGTGACCATTGTTGTGTAGCATGATTTTGGTGAGTATACATTGTATAATATTAACGCTATTGACGATTTTTCACAATAAAATTTCCCATAAAATATGCAAAAAGTTTTTTTTCTGAAATGACTGTTGTAGTATGATTATCAGGTGACCCTTGTTGTGTATCATGATTTTGGTCATCCTACAGTGCATAATATTAACGCTATTGACGATTTTTCACAATAAAATTCCCCAAAAATATGCAAAAAGTTTTTTTTCTGAAATGACTGTTGTAGTATGATGATCAGGTGACCATTGTTGTGTAGCATGATTTTGGTGAGTATACAGTGTATAATATTAACGCTATTGACGATTTTTCACAATAAAATTCCCCAAAAATATGCAAAAAGTTTTTTTTTCTGAAATGACTGCTGTAGTATGATTATCAGGTGACCCTTGTTGTGTATCATGATTTTGGTCATCCTACAGTGCATAATATTAACGCTATTGACGATTTTTCACAATAAAATTCCCCAAAAATATGCAAACTTTTTTTCCCCCTGAAATCACTGTTGTAGTATGATTATCAGGTGACCATTGTTGTGTAGCATGATTTTGGTGAGTATACAGTGTATAATATTAACGCTATTGACGATTTTTCACAATAATATTCCCCAAAAATATGCAAAAAGATTTATTCTTTTAATGAAATGACTGTTGTAGTATGATTATCAGGTGACCATTGTTGTGTAGCATGATTTTGGTGAGTATACAGTGTATAATATTAACGCTATTGACGATTTTTCACAATAAAATTCCCCAAAAATATGCAAAAAGTTTTTTTTCTGAAATGACTGTTGTAGTATGATTATCAGGTGACCCTTGTTGTGTATCATGATTTTGTTCATCCTACAGTGCATAATATTAACGCTATTGACGATTTTTTACAATAAAATTCCCCAAAAATATGCAAATTTTTTTCCCCCTGAAATCACTGTTGTAGTATGATTATCAGGTGACCATTGTTGTGTAGCATGATTTTGGTGAGTATACAGTGTATAATATTAACGCTATTGACGATTTTTCACAATAATATTCCCCAAAAATATGCAAAAAGATTTATTTTTTTAATGAAATGACTGTTGTAGTATGATTATCAGGTGACCATTGTTGTGTAGCATGATTTTGGTGAGTATACATTGTATAATATTAACGCTATTGACGATTTTTCACAATAAAATTTCCCATAAAATATGCAAAACGTTTTTTTTCTGAAATGACTGTTGTAGTATGATTATCAGGTGACCCTTGTTGTGTATCATGATTTTGGTCATCCTACAGTGCATAATATTAACGCTATTGACGATTTTTCACAATAAAATTCCCCAAAAATATGCAAAAAGTTTTTTTTCTGAAATGACTGTTGTAGTATGATTATCAGGTGACCCTTGTTGTGTATCATGATTTTGGTAATCCTACAGTGTATAATATTAACGCTATTGACGATATTTCCAATTTTTTTTTTTCCTGAAATAACTGTTGTAGTATGATTATCAGGTGACCATTGTTGTGTATCATGATTTTGGTCATCCTACAGTGCATAATATTAACGCTATTGACGATTTTTCACAATAAAATTCCCCAAAAATATGCAAACTTTTTTTCCCCCTGAAATCACTGTTGTAGTATGATTATCAGGTGACCATTGTTGTGTAGCATGATTTTGGTGAGTATACAGTGTATAATATTAACGCTATTGACGATTTTTCACAATAATATTCCCCAAAAATATGCAAAAAGATTTATTTTTTTTATGAAATCACTGTTGTAGTATGATTATCAGGTCACCATTGTTGTGTAGCATGATTTTGGTGAGTATACAGTGTATAATATTAACGCTATTGACGATTTTTCATAATAAAATTCCCCAAAAATATGCAAAAAGATATTTTTTTTCTGAAATGACTGTTGTAGTATGATTATCAGGTGACCATTGTTGTGTAGCATGATTTTGGTGAGTATACAGTGTATAATATTAACGCTATTGACGATTTTTCACAATAAAATTCCCCAAAAATATGCAAAAAGATTTTTTTTCCTGAAATCACTGTTGTAGTATGATGATCAGGTGACCATTGTTGTGTAGCATGATTTTGGTGAGTATACAGTGTATAATATTAACACTATTGACGATTTTTCACAATAAAATTCCCCAAAAATATGCAAAAAGTTTTTTTTCTGAAATGACTGTTGTAGTATGATTATCAGGTGACCCTTGTTGTGTATCATGATTTTGGTCATCCTACAGTGTATAATATTTACGCTATTGACGATTTTTCACAATAAAATTCCCCAAAAATATGCAAACTTTTTTTCCCCCTGAAATCACTGTTGTAGTATGATTATCAGGTGACCATTGTTGTGTAGCATGATTTTGGTGAGTATACAGTGTATAATATTAACGCTATTGACGATTTTTCACAATAATATTCCCCAAAAATATGCAAAAAGATTTATTTTTTTTATGAAATGACTGTTGTAGTATGATTATCAGGTGACCATTGTTGTGTAGCATGATTTTGGTGAGTATACATTGTATAATATTAACGCTATTGATGATTTTTCACAATAAAATTTCCCAAAAATATGCAAAAAGTTTTTTTTCCTGAAATGACTGTTGTAGTATGATTATCAGGTGACCCTTGTTGTGTATCATGATTTTGGTCATCCTACAGTGCATAATATTAACGCTATTGACGATTTTTCACAATAATATTCCCCAAAAATATGCAAAAAGATTTATTTTTTTTATGAAATGACTGTTGTAGTATGATTATCAGGTGACCATTGTTGTGTAGCATGATTTTGGTGAGTATACAGTTTATAATATTAACGCTATTGACGATTTTTCACAATAAAATTCCCCAAAAATATGCAAAAAGATATTTTTTTTCTGAAATGACTGTTGTAGTATGATTATCAGGTGACCATTGTTGTGTAGCATGATTTTGGTGAGTATACAGTGTATAATATTAACGCTATTGACGATGTTTCACAATAAAATTCCCCAAAAAAATGCAAAAACACATTTTTCTGAAATAACTGTTGTAGTATGATTATCAGGTGACCCTTGTTGTGTATCATGATTTTGGTGAGTATACAGTGTATAATATTAACGCTATTGACGATTTTTCACAATAAAATTCCCCAAAAATATGCAAAAAGATATTTTTTTTATGAAATGACTGTTGTAGTATGATTATCAGGTGACCCTTGTTGTGTATCATGATTTTGGTCATCCTACAGTGTATAATATTAACGCTATTGACGATTTTTCACAATAAAATTCCCCAAAAATATGCAAAAAGATTTTTTTTTCTGAAATGACTGTTGTAGTATGATTATCAGGTGACCCTTGTTGTGTATCATGATGTTGGTCATCCTACAGTGTATAATATTAACGCTATTGACGATATTTCCAATTTTTCCCCCCCCTGAAATCACTGTTGTAGTATGATTATCAGGTGACCATTGTTGTGTAGCATGATTTTGGTGAGTATACAGTGTATAATATTAACGCTATTGACGATTTTTCACAATAATATTCCCCAAAAATATGCAAACTTTTTTCCCCCCTGAAATCACTGTTGTAGTATGATTATCAGGTGACCATTGTTGTGTAGCATGATTTTGGTGAGTATACAGTGTATAATATTAACGCTATTGACGATTTTTCACAATAATATTCCCCAAAAATATGCAAAAAGATTTATTTTTTTTATGAAATGACTGTTGTAGTATGATTATCAGGTGACCATTGTTGTGTAGCATGATTTTGGTGAGTATACAGTGTATAATATTAACGCTATTGACGATTTTTCACAATAAAATTCCCCAAAAATATGCAAAAAGATTAATTTTTTTCCTGAAATGACTGTTGGAGTATGATGATCAGGTGACCATTGTTGTGTAGCATGATTTTGGTGAGTATACAGTGTATAATATTAACGCTATTGACGATTTTTCCAATTTTTTTCCCCCCTGAAATCACTGTTGTAGTATGATTATCAGGTGACCATTGTTGTGTAACATGATTTTGGTGAGTATACAGTGTATAATATTAACGCTATTGACGATTTTTCACAATAAAATTCCCCAAAAATATGCAAAACGTTTTTTTTTCTGAAATGACTGTTGTAGTATGATTATCAGGTGACCCTTGTTGTATATCATAATTTTGGTCATCCTACAGTGTATAATATTAACGCTATTGATGATTTTTCACAATAAAATTCCCCAAAAATATGCAAAAAGATTTTTTTTTTTTTCTGAAATGACTGTTGTAGTATGATTATCAGGTGACCATTGTTGTGTAGCATGATTTTGGTGAGTATACAGTGTATAATATTACCGCTATTGACGATTTTTCACAATAAAATTCCCCAAAAATATGCAAAAAGTCTTTTTTATGAAATGACTGTTCTAGTATGATTATCAGGTGACCATTGTTGTGTAGCATGATTTTGGTGAGTATACAGTGTATAATATTAACGCTATTGACGATTTTTCACAATAAAATTCCCCAAAAATATGCAAAAAAATTTTTTTCCTGAAATAACTGTTGTAGTATGATTATCAGGTGACCATTGTTGTGTAACATGATTTTGGTGAGTATACAGTGTATAATATTAACGCTATTGACGATTTTTCACAATAAAATTCCCCAAAAATATGCAAAACGTTTTTTTTCTGAAATGACTGTTGTAGTATGATTATCAGGTGACCCTTGTTGTATATCATAATTTTGGTCATCCTACAGTGTATAATATTAACGCTATTGACGATTTTTCACAATAAAATTCCCCAAAAATATGCAAAAAGATTTTTTTTTTTCTGAAATGACTGTTGTAGTATGATTATCAGGTGACCATTGTTGTGTAGCATGATTTTGGTGAGTATACAGTGTATAATATTACCGCTATTGACGATTTTTCACAATAAAATTCCCAAGAAATATGCAAAAAGATATTTTTTTCTGAAATGACTGTTGTAGTATGATTATCAGGTGATCCTTGTTGTGTATCATGATTTTGGTCATCCTACAGTTTATAATATTAACGCTATTGACGATTTTTCAAAATAAAATTCCCCAAAGATATGCAAAAAAATTTTTTTTCTGAAATGACTGTTGTAGTATGATTATCAGGTGACCCTTGTTGTGTATCATGATTTTGGTCATCCTACAGTGTATAATATTAACGCTATTGACGATTTTTCACAATAAAATTCCCCAAAAATATGCAAAAAGATTTTTTTTTCTGAAATGACTGTTGTAGTATGATTATCAGGTGACCCTTGTTGTGTATCATGATTTTGGTCATCCTACAGTGTATAATATTAACGCTATTGACGATATTTCCAATTTTTTTCCCCCCTGAAATCACTGTTGTAGTATGATTATCAGGTGACCATTGTTGTGTAGCATGATTTTGGTGAGTATACAGTGTATAATATTAACGCTATTGACGATTTTTCACAATAAAATTCCCGAAAAATATGCAAAAAGATTTATTTTTTTTATGAAATGACTGTTCTAGTATGTTTATCAGGTGACCATTGTTGTGTAGCATGATTTTGGTCATCCTACAGTGTATAATATTAACGCTATTGACGATTTTTCACAATAATATTCCCCAAAAATATGCAAAAAGATTTATTTTTTTTAATGAAATGACTGTTGTAGTATGATTATCAGGTGACCATTGTTGTGTAGCATGATTTTGGTGAGTATACAGTGTATAATATTAACGCTATTGACGATTTTTCACAATAAAATTCCCCAAAAATATGCAAAAAGATTTATTTTTTTCCTGAAATGACTGTTGTAGTATGATGATCAGGTGACCATTGTTGTGTAGCATGATTTTGGTGAGTATACAGTGTATAATATTAACGCTATTGACGATTTTTCACAATAAAATTCCCCAAAAATATGCAAAAAGTTTTTTTTTCTGAAATGACTGTTGTAGTATGATTATCAGGTGACCCTTGTTGTGTATCATGATGTTGGTCATCCTACAGTGTATAATATTAACGCTATTGACGATATTTCCAATTTTTCCCCCCCCTGAAATCACTGTTGTAGTATGATTATCAGGTGACCATTGTTGTGTAGCATGATTTTGGTGAGTATACAGTGTATAATATTAACGCTATTGACGATTTTTCACAATAATATTCCCCAAAAATATGCAAACTTTTTTCCCCCCTTAAATCACTGTTGTAGTATGATTATCAGGTGACCATTGTTGTGTAGCATGATTTTGGTGAGTATACAGTGTATAATATTAACGCTATTGACGATTTTTCACAATAATATTCCCCAAAAATATGCAAAAAGATTTATTTTTTTTATGAAATGACTGTTGTAGTATGATTATCAGGTGACCATTGTTGTGTAGCATGATTTTGGTGAGTATACAGTGTATAATATTAACGCTATTGACGATTTTTCACAATAAAATTCCCCAAAAATATGCAAAAAGACTAATTTTTTTCCTGAAATGACTGTTGGAGTATGATGATCAGGTGACCATTGTTGTGTAGCATGATTTTGGTGAGTATACAGTGTATAATATTAACGCTATTGACGATTTTTCACAATAAAATTCCCCAAAAATATGCAAAAAGATTTTTTTCCTGAAATAACTGTTGTAGTATGATTATCAGGTGACCATTGTTGTGTAGCATGATTTTGGTGAGTATACAGTGTATAATATTAACGCTATTGACGATTTTTCACAATAAAATTCCCCAAAAATATGCAAAACGTTTTTTTTTCTGAAATGACTGTTGTAGTATGATTATCAGGTGACCATTGTTGTGTAGCATGATTTTGGTGAGTATACAGTGTATAATATTACCGCTATTGATGATTTTTCACAATAAAATTCCCAAGAAATATGCAAAAAGATATTTTTTTCTGAAATGACTGTTGTAGTATGATTATCAGGTGATCCTTGTTGTGTATCATGATTTTGGTCATCCTACAGTTTATAATATTAACGCTATTGACGATTTTTCAAAATAAAATTCCCCAAAGATATGCAAAAAAAATTTTTTTCTGAAATGACTGTTGTAGTATGATTATCAGGTGACCCTTGTTGTGTATCATGATTTTGGTCATCCTACAGTGTATAATATTAACGCTATTGACGATTTTTCACAATAAAATTCCCCAAAAATATGCAAAACGTTTTTTTTCTGAAATGACTGTTGTAGTATGATTATCAGGTGACCCTTGTTGTATATCATAATTTTGGTCATCCTACAGTGTATAATATTAACGCTATTGATGATTTTTCACAATAAAATTCCCCAAAAATATGCAAAAAGATTTTTTTTTTTTTCTGAAATGACTGTTGTAGTATGATTATCAGGTGACCATTGTTGTGTAGCATGATTTTGGTGAGTATACAGTGTATAATATTACCGCTATTGACGATTTTTCACAATAAAATTCCCCAAAAATATGCAAAAAGTTTTTTTTATGAAATGACTGTTCTAGTATGATTATCAGGTGACCATTGTTGTGTAGCATGATTTTGGTGAGTATACAGTGTATAATATTAACGCTATTGACGATTTTTCACAATAAAATTCCCCAAAAATATGCAAAAAGATTTTTTTCCTGAAATAACTGTTTTAGTATGATTATCAGGTGACCATTGTTGTGTAACATGATTTTGGTGAGTATACAGTGTATAATATTAACGCTATTGACGATTTTTCACAATAAAATTCCCCAAAAATATGCAAAACGTTTTTTTTCTGAAATGACTGTTGTAGTATGATTATCAGGTGACCCTTGTTGTATATCATAATTTTGGTCATCCTACAGTGTATAATATTAACGCTATTGACGATTTTTCACAATAAAATTCCCCAAAAATATGCAAAAAGATTTATTTTTTTTCTGAAATGACTGTTGTAGTATGATTATCAGGTGACCATTGTTGTGTAGCATGATTTTGGTGAGTATACAGTGTATAATATTACCGCTATTGACGATTTTTCACAATAAAATTCCCAAGAAATATGCAAAAAGATATTTTTTTCTGAAATGACTGTTGTAGTATGATTATCAGGTGATCCTTGTTGTGTATCATGATGTTGGTCATCCTACAGTGTATAATATTAACGCTATTGACGATTTTTCAAAATAAAATTCCCCAAAGATATGCAAAAAAATTTTTTTTCTGAAATGACTGTTGTAGTATGATTATCAGGTGACCCTTGTTGTGTATCATGATTTTGGTCATCCTACAGTGTATAATATTAACGCTATTGACGATTTTTCACAATAAAATTCCCCAAAAATATGCAAAAAGATTTTTTTTTCTGAAATGACTGTTGTAGTATGATTATCAGGTGACCCTTGTTGTGTATCATGATTTTGGTCATCCTACAGTGTATAATATTAACGCTATTGACGATATTTCCAATTTTTTTCCCCCCTGAAATCACTGTTGTAGTATGATTATCAGGTGACCATTGTTGTGTAGCATGATTTTGGTGAGTATACAGTGTATAATATTAACGCTATTGACGATTTTTCACAATAAAATTCCCGAAAAATATGCAAAAAGATTTATTTTTTTTATGAAATGACTGTTCTAGTATGTTTATCAGGTGACCATTGTTGTGTAGCATGATTTTGGTCATCCTACAGTGTATAATATTAACGCTATTGACGATTTTTCACAATAATATTCCCCAAAAATATGCAAAAAGATTTATTTTTTTTAATGAAATGACTGTTGTAGTATGATTATCAGGTGACCATTGTTGTGTAGCATGATTTTGGTGAGTATACAGTGTATAATATTAACGCTATTGACGATTTTTCACAATAAAATTCCCCAAAAATATGCAAAAAGATTTATTTTTTTCCTGAAATGACTGTTGTAGTATGATGATCAGGTGACCATTGTTGTGTAGCATGATTTTGGTGAGTATACAGTGTATAATATTAACGCTATTGACGATTTTTCACAATAAAATTCCCCAAAAATATGCAAAAAGTTTTTTTTTCTGAAATGACTGTTGTAGTATGATTATCAGGTGACCCTTGTTGTGTATCATGATGTTGGTCATCCTACAGTGTATAATATTAACGCTATTGACGATATTTCCAATTTTTCCCCCCCCTGAAATCACTGTTGTAGTATGATTATCAGGTGACCATTGTTGTGTAGCATGATTTTGGTGAGTATACAGTGTATAATATTAACGCTATTGACGATTTTTCACAATAATATTCCCCAAAAATATGCAAACTTTTTTCCCCCCTTAAATCACTGTTGTAGTATGATTATCAGGTGACCATTGTTGTGTAGCATGATTTTGGTGAGTATACAGTGTATAATATTAACGCTATTGACGATTTTTCACAATAATATTCCCCAAAAATATGCAAAAAGATTTATTTTTTTTATGAAATGACTGTTGTAGTATGATTATCAGGTGACCATTGTTGTGTAGCATGATTTTGGTGAGTATACAGTGTATAATATTAACGCTATTGACGATTTTTCACAATAAAATTCCCCAAAAATATGCAAAAAGACTAATTTTTTTCCTGAAATGACTGTTGGAGTATGATGATCAGGTGACCATTGTTGTGTAGCATGATTTTGGTGAGTATACAGTGTATAATATTAACGCTATTGACGATTTTTCACAATAAAATTCCCCAAAAATATGCAAAAAGATTTTTTTCCTGAAATAACTGTTGTAGTATGATTATCAGGTGACCATTGTTGTGTAGCATGATTTTGGTGAGTATACAGTGTATAATATTAACGCTATTGACGATTTTTCACAATAAAATTCCCCAAAAATATGCAAAACGTTTTTTTTTCTGAAATGACTGTTGTAGTATGATTATCAGGTGACCATTGTTGTGTAGCATGATTTTGGTGAGTATACAGTGTATAATATTACCGCTATTGATGATTTTTCACAATAAAATTCCCAAGAAATATGCAAAAAGATATTTTTTTCTGAAATGACTGTTGTAGTATGATTATCAGGTGATCCTTGTTGTGTATCATGATTTTGGTCATCCTACAGTTTATAATATTAACGCTATTGACGATTTTTCAAAATAAAATTCCCCAAAGATATGCAAAAAAATTTTTTTTCTGAAATGACTGTTGTAGTATGATTATCAGGTGACCCTTGTTGTGTATCATGATTTTGGTCATCCTACAGTGTATAATATTAACGCTATTGACGATTTTTCACAATAAAATTCCCCAAAAATATGCAAAACGTTTTTTTTCTGAAATGACTGTTGTAGTATGATTATCAGGTGACCCTTGTTGTATATCATAATTTTGGTCATCCTACAGTGTATAATATTAACGCTATTGATGATTTTTCACAATAAAATTCCCCAAAAATATGCAAAAAGATTTTTTTTTTTTTCTGAAATGACTGTTGTAGTATGGTTATCAGGTGACCATTGTTGTGTAGCATGATTTTGGTGAGTATACAGTGTATAATATTACCGCTATTGACGATTTTTCACAATAAAATTCCCCAAAAATATGCAAAAAGTTTTTTTTATGAAATGACTGTTCTAGTATGATTATCAGGTGACCATTGTTGTGTAGCATGATTTTGGTGAGTATACAGTGTATAATATTAACGCTATTGACGATTTTTCACAATAAAATTCCCCAAAAATATGCAAAAAGATTTTTTTCCTGAAATAACTGTTTTAGTATGATTATCAGGTGACCATTGTTGTGTAACATGATTTTGGTGAGTATACAGTGTATAATATTAACGCTATTGACGATTTTTCACAATAAAATTCCCCAAAAATATGCAAAACGTTTTTTTTCTGAAATGACTGTTGTAGTATGATTATCAGGTGACCCTTGTTGTATATCATAATTTTGGTCATCCTACAGTGTATAATATTAACGCTATTGACGATTTTTCACAATAAAATTCCCCAAAAATATGCAAAAAGATTTATTTTTTTTCTGAAATGACTGTTGTAGTATGATTATCAGGTGACCATTGTTGTGTAGCATGATTTTGGTGAGTATACAGTGTATAATATTACCGCTATTGACGATTTTTCACAATAAAATTCCCAAGAAATATGCAAAAAGATATTTTTTTCTGAAATGACTGTTGTAGTATGATTATCAGGTGATCCTTGTTGTGTATCATGATGTTGGTCATCCTACAGTGTATAATATTAACGCTATTGACGATATTTCCAATTTTTTTCCCCCCTGAAATCACTGTTGTAGTATGATTATCAGGTGACCATTGTTGTGTAGCATGATTTTGGTGAGTATACAGTGTATAATATTAACGCTATTGACGATTTTTCACAATAAAATTCCCGAAAAATATGCAAAAAGATTTATTTTTTTTATGAAATGACTGTTCTAGTATGTTTATCAGGTGACCATTGTTGTGTAGCATGATTTTGGTCATCCTACAGTGTATAATATTAACGCTATTGACGATTTTTCACAATAATATTCCCCAAAAATATGCAAAAAGATTTATTTTTTTTAATGAAATGACTGTTGTAGTATGATTATCAGGTGACCATTGTTGTGTAGCATGATTTTGGTGAGTATACAGTGTATAATATTAACGCTATTGACGATTTTTCACAATAAAATTCCCCAAAAATATGCAAAAAGATTTATTTTTTTCCTGAAATGACTGTTGTAGTATGATGATCAGGTGACCATTGTTGTGTAGCATGATTTTGGTGAGTATACAGTGTATAATATTAACGCTATTGACGATTTTTCACAATAAAATTCCCCAAAAATATGCAAAAAGATTTTTTTTTCTGAAATGACTGTTGTAGTATGATTATCAGGTGACCCTTGTTGTGTATCATGATGTTGGTCATCCTACAGTGTATAATATTAACGCTATTGACGATATTTCCAATTTTTCCCCCCCCTGAAATCACTGTTGTAGTATGATTATCAGGTGACCATTGTTGTGTAGCATGATTTTGGTGAGTATACAGTGTATAATATTAACGCTATTGACGATTTTTCACAATAATATTCCCCAAAAATATGCAAACTTTTTTCCCCCCTTAAATCACTGTTGTAGTATGATTATCAGGTGACCATTGTTGTGTAGCATGATTTTGGTGAGTATACAGTGTATAATATTAACGCTATTGACGATTTTTCACAATAATATTCCCCAAAAATATGCAAAAAGACTAATTTTTTTCCTGAAATGACTGTTGGAGTATGATGATCAGGTGACCATTGTTGTGTAGCATGATTTTGGTGAGTATACAGTGTATAATATTAACGCTATTGACGATTTTTCACAATAAAATTCCCCAAAAATATGCAAAAAGATTTTTTTCCTGAAATAACTGTTGTAGTATGATTATCAGGTGACCATTGTTGTGTAGCATGATTTTGGTGAGTATACAGTGTATAATATTAACGTTATTGACGATTTTTCACAATAAAATTCCCCAAAAATATGCAAAACGTTTTTTTTTTCTGAAATGACTGTTGTAGTATGATTATCAGGTGACCCTTGTTGTATATCATAATTTTGGTCATCCTACAGTGTATAATATTAACGCTATTGATGATTTTTCACAATAAAATTCCCCAAAAATATGCAAAAAGATTTATTTTTTTTTCTGAAATGACTGTTGTAGTATGATTATCAGGTGACCATTGTTGTGTAGCATGATTTTGGTGAGTATACAGTGTATAATATTACCGCTATTGACGATTTTTCACAATAAAATTCCCAAGAAATATGCAAAAAGATATTTTTTTCTGAAATGACTGTTGTAGTATGATTATCAGGTGATCCTTGTTGTGTATCATGATTTTGGTCATCCTACAGTTTATAATATTAACGCTATTGACGATTTTTCAAAATAAAATTCCCCAAAGATATGCAAAAAATTTTTTTTTCTGAAATGACTGTTGTAGTATGATTATCAGGTGACCCTTGTTGTGTATCATGATTTTGGTCATCCTACAGTGTATAATATTAACGCTATTGACGATTTTTCACAATAAAATTCCCCAAAAATATGCAAAAAGATTTTTTTTTCTGAAATGACTGTTGTAGTATGATTATCAGGTGACCCTTGTTGTGTATCATGATTTTGGTCATCCTACAGTGTATAATATTAACGCTATTGACGATATTTCCAATTTTTTCCCCCCCTGAAATCACTGTTGTAGTATGATTATCAGGTGACCATTGTTGTGTAGCATGATTTTGGTGAGTATACAGTGTATAATATTAACGCTATTGACGATTTTTCACAATAAAATTCCCCAAAAATATGCAAAAAGATTTATTTTTTTTATGAAATGACTGTTCTAGTATGTTTATCAGGTGACCATTGTTGTGTAGCATGATTTTGGTCATCCTACAGTGTATAATATTAACGCTATTGACGATTTTTCACAATAATATTCCCCAAAAATATGCAAAAAGATTTATTTTTTTTAATGAAATGACTGTTGTAGTATGATTATCAGGTGACCATTGTTGTGTAGCATGATTTTGGTGAGTATACAGTGTATAATATTAACGCTATTGACGATTTTTCACAATAAAATTCCCCAAAAATATGCAAAAAGATTTATTTTTTTCCTGAAATGACTGTTGTAGTATGATGATCAGGTGACCATTGTTGTGTAGCATGATTTTGGTGAGTATACAGTGTATAATATTAACGCTATTGACGATTTTTCACAATAAAATTCCCCAAAAATATGCAAAAAGATTTTTTTCCTGAAATAACTGTTGTAGTATGATTATCAGGTGACCATTGTTGTGTAGCATGATTTTGGTGAGTATACAGTGTATAATATTAACGCTATTGACGATTGTTCACAATAAAATTCCCCAAAAATATGCAAAAAGATTTATTTTTTTCCTGAAATGACTGTTGTAGTATGATGATCAGGTGACCATTGTTGTGTATCATAATTTTGGTCATCCTACAGTGTATAATATTAACGCTATTGACGATTTTTCACAATAAAATTCCCCAAAAATATGCAAAAAGATTTTTTTTTCTGAAATGACTGTTGTAGTATGATTATCAGGTGACCCTTGTTGTGTATCATGATTTTGGTCATCCTACAGTGTATAATATTAACGCTATTGACGATATTTCCAATTTTTTCCCCCCCTGAAATCACTGTTGTAGTATGATTATCAGGTGACCATTGTTGTGTAGCATGATTTTGGTGAGTATACAGTGTATAATATTAACGCTATTGACGATTTTTCACAATAAAATTCCCCAAAAATATGCAAAAAGATTTATTTTTTTTATGAAATGACTGTTCTAGTATGTTTATCAGGTGACCATTGTTGTGTAGCATGATTTTGGTCATCCTACAGTGTATAATATTAACGCTATTGACGATTTTTCACAATAATATTCCCCAAAAATATGCAAAAAGATTTATTTTTTTTAATGAAATGACTGTTGTAGTATGATTATCAGGTGACCATTGTTGTGTAGCATGATTTTGGTGAGTATACAGTGTATAATATTAACGCTATTGACGATTTTTCACAATAAAATTCCCCAAAAATATGCAAAAAGATTTATTTTTTTCCTGAAATGACTGTTGTAGTATGATGATCAGGTGACCATTGTTGTGTAGCATGATTTTGGTGAGTATACAGTGTATAATATTAACGCTATTGACGATTTTTCACAATAAAATTCCCCAAAAATATGCAAAAAGATTTTTTTCCTGAAATAACTGTTGTAGTATGATTATCAGGTGACCATTGTTGTGTAGCATGATTTTGGTGAGTATACAGTGTATAATATTAACGCTATTGACGATTGTTCACAATAAAATTCCCCAAAAATATGCAAAAAGATTTATTTTTTTCCTGAAATGACTGTTGTAGTATGATGATCAGGTGACCATTGTTGTGTATCATAATTTTGGTCATCCTACAGTGTATAATATTAACGCTATTGACGATTTTTCACAATAAAATTCCCCAAAAATATGCAAAAACACATTTTTCTGAAATAACTGTTGTAGTATGATTATCAGGTGACCCTTGTTGTGTAGCATGATTTTGGTCATCCTACACTGTATAATATTAACGATATTGAAGATTTTTTAACATAAAAAATCTCAATTAGCTTCCATTAGCTTTTATACAAGCTAATGGACGTTAACATTAGAGCCGACCTGTTAGGTTACGTTACAAGGCTGCCGGTAAACGTTGGCTGCGCTGTTTCTTACCTTGCTCTACGTTGACTTTACTAGTTCCAGCTTCACCGTCACCACCTTTTTAAAAAATATTTGTTTAGAAAATCTCTAAGGCCTCTATTTTCCTCTTATCTTTTCTTTACTTTTCTGAGCACCGGACTTGGGCTGACCGGACATTTTTAGCGTACTGAACTTCAAATGACAACATCAAATTTTGATCAGTGGCCAAACCATTTTTGTGTTGGGGGTGGGGTGGTTCTTGACCACTATTTCAAGAGTGATTAGGAAGAAAACAATTAAAAGCTTTTATGTAACTCAAATATTACACATCTTTTCCACAGATAGGCCTATTTTGAAAAATTATTCCATAATTTAATGTGGGCCCAGTTCTGCCCCCCCCCCTACCCTGGGCCCGGGACAACAGACCCGTTTGTCCCCCCCTATCGGCGGGCGTGTTCATGACATTCAGTAGGAATTAAAAAACATCTTTGATTTAGTATTCATAAATTTGATTTAGTGAGTGTATATCTATTTCTATAATGACCAACATAAAGAGGACAAATACTGGGCACCAACCTCAGTTGTAATTATTTAATACATTCATGAGGAGGTGATGGAAATTGAAAAAATGTATCAGAAATCAGGAGAAAAAAAATTGGAAGTTACACATGATACAAATGAAAATATTCATAATAAATCAAAATTATGAGAGTAAAAATGTGGACTTGATTTTTTTCACTTGTGACCTAAAACTAAATCTTAAGATTTAAAACTTTTTTTTTTACCTTAGCAGAAATGGGTTTACACAGTAATGATTAATCTCTGTAAAATCAAGATTTAATTTACCAGGAGTCACTTTACTATAGCAGAATTTAAAAATAACTTAGACAACCTTTATGAAGACGCATAGAGTTGAAATTAGCCAATCCAGGCACTGCTGTTCCTACAAGACTAAAGCGTTCCTGCTGTGTTTTGTCAGGATCTGCTGCGTGTAGTTATGTTCTCAGTAATCATCCTCAACCCGTCTGTGACTGCTTTATTGAGCATGTGTCTTGTTTATTGTCAGTTTTTCTGCTAAGTGCGGGCTGTTATTTTATTGTAACCATTAACAGGGCATTGCAGACCTACTCTGTATAAAAAGGTAAATAACAACCAAATGTCTCGTGGATTTCTTGAAAAACACACATCATGCAACAATTATACATTTGTAAATTCTAGGCTAAAATAAAAAGGAACGCAGTCTGTTTTGTAATCACACATTTTAAATATTTATTAACTTTTAAAGTGGAAACAAATAATACAAAAACACCTTTCTGCAACAATGCACAAACTCACTATGTTGATCATGGATTTCCAGTAAAAATACAACATCTGGACACATGTACAATGACCGTCAGTCCTATTTACATAGCAAATAAAAAGGGTATAAAACATTAGTAGAAAAATAACAAACAGCACTGTTTAAAAATCATGACATTTACTCTTCAGGGAGGCCTTCACAACGCTGAGGTACAGAGAATAGAAAAATTACATAGAAAATATTAAAAAATAATTTATGTACTTATAAAATTACATGTCATTAAAAACGTAACACATATGTGAAATTTCTTTCTTTATATCTTTACGTGGGTGTAAGGCATGGACGATATGCAGACAGGAGACATTCATAGTTTCAGTGGTCGGACTTCTTTGTGTCGGGATGGAGGAGAGGCGAACCTGAGAGGACACACAAGAAAACAAACACACACGAAAAAACCCCACAATATTAGAAAAGGAAACAAAGGTTAAATAAAAAGTAACCAAGCTATCGCACACTAACAAAATACTGGTTATGTCATGTCTTGAATTTATTTGAGAAAACAAATGAAAAATAACAATTTATTCAACAGTACATTTAACAATTGACATTAAATTCATTTAGGAGATTTTAAAGCTTTATTATCTGATGGTTTATTGTGTAGCTGTGTTCTTTCTGTTCTCGTCTGAGGAACGTTTTTTGTTCTCAGGTCTCTTAAAGAAGCGATCCTTATCTCAATGAGATTTCCTGATTAAATAAAGATTAAATTAAATATAATTGTATCTGTGCATTTATTTAAACAACAATAATTATGGTTTCAATGAAAAATAAAAAAAATAAATCAATGTTCATGCACACTGTGGAGTTGTCAAAGAGGAGCAATTTTTTAGAGCTACAATGATTACTCAATTAGTTAGCAACTATTAAATTAATTACCAACTATTTTGATAATCAATTAATCATTTTAAAGAGGAAAATGTCTAAATCCTCTGATCCCAGCTTCTCAAATGTGAATATGTTCTGGTTTCTGAAATGAATATCATTGGGTGGTGGACTGTCTGTCAGGACAAATGAAGACATGTGAACGTGTCACCTTGGTCTGTGGTAAACAGCGATCGACAAAGACAAATAATCGATTAAACGAGAATATAATTGACAGACTAATCGATATTAGTTAAAGCTCTTAAAGCAACAGGACACCTGTTTAGTGTTAGAAAACAACGTTAATTGAAAACCTTGAATATCTTAAGTAGCTCGAGGCAGCAAGCTACGATTACTTTCATCATCGACTAATGGCCTCATTATTTTCATTAAATGTTTAGTCTAAAGAACATCATGAAACACTGAAAATCATCACTGAAAGCCATCAAATGTTGTTTTTTGCTGAAAATTAAAAAATCACTTAAAATCGATTCATTTTCTTTCAGTCAGATTAATGAACTCACTCTTTTTTTAAGTGAATATCTGTCTTTATCTTTACCAAAAAACCTAAACATTCACTAAAGTTATTCAACACATCAGTAAATGCTGTAGAGACATGTAAGCAGAACCTCCGACTTTATCAACAGATTAAATATTCAGTTCTGTAAAAACACGACATGAAATGAGAAACCTCACACACGATAATCAGTCCGTCGTCATCGGGGCTGCAACACTCTGCTGTTTGAGGCTAAACGCCCTGCAGGTTTCTGACGGTTAATGATACCTTTTTATGAGTCAGTCCACTTACTACAAATAATGCACACCTACTTTACAGCATAGCCATCAATTTACAAGAGCACACTGTATTATTTTAGATTTCTGGGTATCAATTATCTTGACAAACACTGGTTTAAAGTTCAGGTCTGTTGGTATGAAACGAGCTGGAAATGCATGATCCAGCACAGTGAATGAGCTGAGGTGGAAATGTTGGATAATTAGGTTGAGAAAACTTTCACTTCAATGTAAAATACAAAGAAAACAACAACATCTACAGCATGTTGATTTTTTGGATTTTAAAGCCAGGAAATAATTACATGTTAATGCTGTTTAAAGAAAGACGCTGCTTTGTAAAGACACACAGTGGGGTCCAAAAAGTCTGAGACCACTTTCCCATTGGGACAAACTCATTGTATGTTTTATTTAATTTAAAAAACAATTATTATTTACTCTTATCTGAAACTAGAGCTCAAAGAAGCCACATTTCAATGCCTTCAATGTTGCCATCTACTGTGTTTTCATTTTATATTATGATATTAATGATATAACATTTTTAAGATTTATTTTACATGAAGCAACATTTAAAAAAAATCAATCTTCATGTCTCTCTGATATGCATTGCAGATGAAATTAGCCTTTTGGCCAAATCTGACATATTTACATAATATTAATGTGTGTTATTGCCGATAAATACATGAATAAAGCAAACAAATGGCTGACTGGATGGTTTTTTATGGCATGCTTTGAATGTTACTGTATGTATAATCTCCAAAAAACGGGTTAAACAGGATTTTAAAAAGGTATGACCCTCCAACTATACGATGGTCAGAAACCTGCAGAACGTGTACGACGGGGCCAGAGTGTTATCACCTCTGACGTGACTGCTGACAGGTCACCCTGGGAGGTACACCATGCTGGAGGTGGAGTGAGTCTGTTACACTCACACTCACCTGGACCGTACAGGTAAACGGGCGACAAGCAGCTCAGGTACAGCCACGTCCTATTCTCCTGCAGCCAGCGCTGCCGATAGCCAATCATATCAGGGGAACAGGCTGCCTGTATCCTCCTTTCCTCTTTTGGGGGTGGGACTAAATGAGTCTTGCTGACTAGGTTGGGAGATGATAAGAGCACACAGGTTTTGTGGATTTGGCAACAGGCGGTTTTGCCTCCCAGGAAGTGTTGAGAAATGTTCACAGAAAATGTCTGCAGGTTACAGATGAATGAAAAACACTTCCTGGAAAACTAGTGACCAAATTAGGAGACTTGATCCTAATGCTGGAATCAGACTACACAATATGTTTGACTTTAAGTCAGTCATTGTGGTAAATTAGGTAATAATAGAGTTGTAAATTCATGCTGTGATTAATAAATTCTTACATTTGTTCACATTAAAGTGATCTGTGCTCCTCTGGGCCAACATCACAGAGCATGTTGTACACGTTTTTAAACTAGAAGAAGAAGGCTAGTCTGTGACATTATAAGGTGTCCCAGATGTTGCCATGGTTGTCTTCTGCAATGACACACCACCCTAGATAAAATACAAACTGTGTGCTTGATGCTCAAATTGTTCAGGCCACTATTAGGCAGATATTGTTTAGTCTGATCCCTGCATGAGAGCTATTAAACAAAAACCCAGTGCCCTGTAACATCTCCTAGTGTGAGATCACTTGCTACAATTCAAATTCATTTGGTGCTCAGAACCCACGAGAGGGATGCCTTTAAATTTTTCACCAAAAGCATCACCAAAGCAAGTTCTAACTGGACTGTACACTTCTCGCCTTGTGCAAACATCTGTACATTTTACAGAGTACACTAAAAAGAACAGCAAGAAAGTGACAATGTGTCCATCCCTCAACTAATAAATCACACAGAGTGTGCATCAAATTGATAACTGTATTAATTTCCTCCACCTCGGTGCATTCAACTCCATCTTCTACCTTGAATTCACCTGGTGCTCCCCACCTCTAATCTGCTCACCTTGCCTGGCCCCAACCAAACGCTGCTGGACTTTCTCAAGATGGTGGATATATTCAGTTAGGGTTTTTTCTGGATCCTGAGACGTTCCCCCCGAATGCCCCGAGGCCAGAGTGGAGCTGGAGTACGCCCTGCAGAAAGAGGAGATCTCATTTTAAGAAAAAAATACTTCAATTCAATTCTAATATGTGTAAAGTTTCTAAACTTTGAGCTGAAAGTCTTTGTTGAGGAGGAGACCAAACCTGTTGTTCAACCTGAAGGGAGATTTGCTGGGTGGGACGAGAGCCGAAACGGTGTCTCTGTGACCGGCACCGCTGTCTCGGTTTGGCGGCGAATCAGAATTCGATCTTGGCTGTTGTTGCCTTAAAACCTCGGCTTTAGACCCTGTGATAGATGTTCAGAGTCACCCACCAATACACACAAATAGTCATGTCATGCATGTTGAAAGAAAGATGAAAAAAGTTGTGCTGACCTGGAGCATGCCCATTGACAGTCCCAGACACAGATATCCTTCTGATGGCTCTCTGCCATTTCCTGGTTAGGAACTTCATTCTAAAAAATAAAATAAAAAAACAAAAAAAATTGTACATGGTGAGTTTTAATTGTGCAGGAAACTCAGCTTGGTCTTAAACCTTTACATCCTGTATGATCCCTACCTTGAGACTGCAATGACCACTCGTACAGCAGCCCTGAATCGCCTGAGGGGTCTATGCTGGGAGGAGAGTTGGGGTGACGGCCGTGCTCCCATATGGGCGATGAGACACAGCGTGGCCTGCTCGCACTCCTGGAAACCTCCTAACAGCAGCAGCAAGTACCGCTTCTGGTACACCAGAGCTTTCCTGAAGCTCTCAGCACGCAGGTAGCGCTCATATAAACGCTGCACCTGCAAAAAAGACCAAAAAAAAAAAGTTGTCATTGTTTTCATTGCTATGTTTAGAGCTGCAGTGATTAGTTAATTGACACAAAACTAATCTGCAATTATTTTCATTATTTAATCATTCTGCCTGATTCTGAAAAGCTGACATAGAAAACTCAAAATAACTATCATGTCCCAACAACTTCCAATATTGTGTACATTAGAATGTGTTTTTGACTGACCTTTCCGTGGCTGGTCGAGTCACTGATGGGTCTGTTTTCAGTTTCCGTGGTGACCTTGGCGAGCTCGTTCTCCGTGCGGCGCAGCTGTCGCTCCAGGCAGGCGAGTTTAAGTTTGAGCGTGGATCTCTCCTGACTCACTGATGTCACGCGCTCCGTCAACTCCGAGTTCTCGTTCAACAACTTCTCCAGCAGAGTGGATGACGACGACGACGACGACATGGACGGCATCTACGGTGAGAAAAGTAATTTTACACATTTACACAATAAAAACATTTAGCTGGAGGAGCCACTGCAATACCTTTACAAAAGACATCAAACATGACCGAGAGACTTTCTTAACAAAAGTGTACCTGCTGGTTTTGTTGCGAGCTGTCGGCCTGCACACCGTCAGTCTGGAAGTTACCGTGGAGATGCTGTGAAGTTGCAGCCTTGTGTTGCTGTGCTGTTGCTCGTCCAGACAGCCTCTGAGCAGCCATCTCTCTTTCCTCCCTTTCGAGCTCTGCCAGAGTGCGCTGCAGCTCTTGCATGCGTTGCTGGTCCTGCTGCCTCAACAACTCCAACTCACACTGAAGTCAGACAAAGTGTTTGAGTGCCACCGAAATGATTTGAAAGATGATCTTATTATCAAATATGAGTGTGAGTGCAGGTTGATGATGTCTTACCAGTTTGCTGTTGGTCCTCTCCTGTCGTCTCTCCCTCTCCATCTGCTCTTGCCTCCCCTTCCTCCTCTCTCTCTCCCACTGCTCTTCCCTCTCCCTTTCCTTGTCCTTGAGCAGTCGGAGATTCTCCTTCAGCTCCGCCAGTTCCGCTCCTTGGTGTCTGGATCGCTCGCGCTCCTCCTCCAAAGCCCGGCTGGCTTCCTCTCTCTGCTCCTTCAAGGTGTCCATGGCTTTGCGATGGCGGGTTGCGGCCTGCTCCCTCTGCAGCTCCTCCCTCACTTTGTCCTCCTCTTCCCATTTCCTTTTGCTCTGCAGCAGCTCAGCTCTCAGCTTGTTCATCAAGACCGCCAGCTCCTCCCCTTGCTGTCGCTCCTGCTCCAGCTGGGCGCGCATGTCAGAGATTAACTTCCCATCCCTGGCTGCGTCCGCCTCATGTCTGCGGCTGATCTCATCCAGTTGCCTGGAGCAACGCTCTCGCTCTTCATCCAGCTTCCTGTGAGCATTAGAGAGCTTAGAGTGAATTTCAGCCAGCTGAGATTGCTCCTCAGTCAGGAGGCGCTCAAGACGGGTCTTCTCTCGTATGTTGAGATCTTGTTGGTGGGTGCAGCGTTGGCGTTCGTCTTCAAGCTCCTTCTGGGTGTCGTCTAGGCGTTTCTCGAGCAGCACACTGCGGGACTGTTCTATCTGAAGCTCGCGTCTGAGGTTGCTGCACGCCACCCTCTCTTGCTCCACCTGACCCTTCAGAGCCATGACCTCCGACTTCTGCTGTTCAGAAGATACCTGAATAGCCTGGAGAAGGAAGAGGAAAATATTTCAGTGTTTAAAAAAAAAAGGGTATAGCTCAACTACATTCTCGCTACTTGGATTTCCCACACACTCCATCAAAAGAAAAAACTATCTAGGTGAATATTACCATATAATAACACATCAAATTCAGTATTTTTATGTGCTTATGTTGATATACATTTTATTCAGTATACATGTTTTTAAGTCCATGTCTACCTCTCTCCTCTGCTCCTCCTCTCTCTCCCTACGAAGACTCAGATCTCTCTCCTGCTCCAGTTGTTGCTGAAGCTCCTGGACTCTGGTCTGCTCCCCCCTCAGAGCTTCCTCACCCTCCTCTACAGCCAGCCTGGAGGAAAAATGATGAAACACACACAATTATAACCTAACTTTACACTACTGCTTTTGGTAGCTTGTGTGAATATGACATAAACATGATGAGGAAAGACCATGTGATGAAGGTCATTACAGTATGGGGCTCTATTTGGTTAAGCTAATAAAACACGAATTAGCCATTTAAAATTTAATTCAAATAAATAAAATATTCCAAGTTATTTTAAATACAGAGAAACTTCTATTTCATGAATTAATAAAGACACTTTAATGCTTCAACTGCACAACTTTAGGATACATAAAAAACACTAGGAGATTGGATCAAGCTGATAACTTCAAAAATTGGCAAAATGAAAAAAATGAGGTGAGTGTAACTAATATTATTGACACTATATAGTGAGAGTGCCTTGTTTTTTGATTATATGTTGACTTGTGTCTGATATATAATGGAAAAAGGATGCTTGTGGGCTTTTACTGAATATGTGTTGTATACCTGAGTGACTGCATTTTGTTCTTTATCTCTTGCTGAGTGTCGTGGGCACATTTCAGCTGTTTGTGGCTCTCCTCCAGCTCTGCTCTCAGTCGAGATTCAACCTGTCCAATAGTGTGTAGCTGCTCTCTGTGCCAGTCATCATCACCTCTGTAGTCAGTCTGAGGAAGAAAATAGAAATTATCAGCATGGATCACTCAAGGGAATTGCAGAACAAATTCCCTCTCATATTAAGTCTTTTAATATTGACTGTAAGATTGGCAATGAAACGCATCCAGTCCACTAGCACCATTGTATATGTCAAATTAAATTAGTGCAAATTTCTGTCTTTGAAACTACAAAAACTCACATGAGTGTGTCTCTGTGCCATTCGACAGAGCAGCTCTCTGAGAGCAATCACAGTCTCCTGCAGCGCCCTCTTCTCCTGCTGCCAGCTCATGGGGGGGTTGGAGGAGGATTTGTCCCGTTGGTCCAGTAGAGTGGAGCTTTCTTCAGAATAATGGTGCATCTGATGCAAGGAGAGGGCTGTTAAGTCTGGAACATACAGGTGGGATGAGGAAGTGGTACGACGTTGGGACAAAGTGAGGATTCTGCAGCTTTCTTGATAGACTTTCTTCAACAGACCCTGCAGAGAGATGAGAGGAAAAAAGTGAGTAAAACTGAAGCTTAATGTCAAATTAAATGAGTGAGTGTGTGTGTGTGTGTGTGAGTGTGAAGCATACCTGAAGCTCAGGTGACAGCAGGTCATCGCTATAGCTCATACTGCCTGCAGCACTGTCTGTGTTAGCGGTGGGGTTCATGCCTCGGCAGCGGAGATACTCAATAAACTGAGCGTCTAGCCTTTCCGTCTGTTCCAGCTCGAGTCTGAGCCTGGCACCCAACTCTGAGCTTACATCTGAACAGCCAAAGAGTTTATGATCAATTCTTTTTTGACAGATTTTCTAGAAACATCCAAAAGGCTGAGTGTGGCGATACTCACTGCTGCCATATCCGTCACTGGCCCATTCTGGAGCGGACAAGGATGAGCTGGAGCCCAGAGGAGATGAAGGCGCTGTTAGATCGAGATCTTTCAAGTCATGCATCTAAGAGAAAAAGGAAATCACAAAAAATGGTATTTAGCCACATTAACAATCTCGATCCTGATAAAAGGATGTCATATGTATGAAACGGTTTAGAGCGCGTACTTTGTCAGTATCCAGTGAGTCCAGCATGGAGAAGTTGTCAGACACCGACATGGAGCCTGGTGAGTGGGTGCTCTGTGTGGTTGGATCTGGGGTGATGGTCCTGGAGTGCGGTGGCTCCATCACAACCCTGGGAGAGGTGTGGGCCTGGGGGAGATCCAGGCCCGAGCTGTTCATACCGCTCAGGTCGGACAGACGAGAGCCGAGAACTGAAGTGTGGAACCGTTCTGGGAGTCTGTCTTCGGAACATTCAAGTCGCCTTAAAACCTCCGGAGAGCTCAGAGAGGCTTCGTCACGAGAGACGCTCACAACTTCTTCGAAAGCTCTGTGAGAAACATCTAACACATAAAAAAAAAGTATATTATAAAGGACATATTTTTGTCATGATGCCATCATCTTTCTGACCTTTAAACTTCAGTGCTGTCAAACTTCACAATCATGTGATAAGCATACAAATGAATTATACAAATTAATCCTGTTCTTTATTATGTCATTTCAGTAATTAACCAATATTTGTTATTTTTAGTCTACAGCTTCTTTTTTGTCCAATTTGTTTTTACCATACAAACGTCAGAAAATAAAATACTCAATATGATGACTTCAAATTGCTTGTTTTGTCCAACAAACTCTTCAAAACCTAATAATAATCAATTTACATAAACATATAACAGAGAAAAGCAGCCTAAAAGTTAAAATTGTCAATTTATTTTCTAATTCATTAATCAACAAATAAAAATCAATAGAAGAAAGTAAAAGTAGTTGTTACAGATGTTTATAATGTGGTTACCCCCACATTATAAACATCTGTAACATCTGCTACATTAAAGCAGCACTTCAATGTATCTGTATGTTTGCTATTGGTTCGAATACTGAAGTCCGCCACTAACATCACTACATTCTTAGTACAATAAAGTTAAGCCAGCTGACCTCACATCATTAGACATTAAAAGATTTAAAATCAGTGTAAATGTATGAAGCATCATTAATAAGTACTCACCCTTTTCTGAGTATCCTTGATGGTGAGGAAGTGTGTCCTGCTGGTGATAGTATTGTCTGACTAGCTGTAGTTCTCTTTGCTGATAGGCCAGTTCCTCTTCCTGTACAGACAGGTCCTCTTGTAAACGTTGAAGCTCCGCTTTCAGCCGCTGGTTATCAGCCTCCAGGTCAGCCAGGGCACGGTCTTTAGTCTGACAAGACGGGAATGAGGGACAGTATATCCAGCTGTCAAACATACTCATAATAAACCCCATATTGCCACAAATCTCACAATAGACCCTTCCTGAAAAAAATCCATGCAGAGATTGAAAAACCATCAACAGATTAACTCAACTGTATCTGTTATTCAGTGCACATATTAATTGCCCACCTTTCCTTCCTCATGTAGTTTCTCAGCCTTTTCTGTACTGGTGCTCAATCCCTGCTTCGCTGCAGTCAGCGCTGCCCTCAGAGCCTGATGCTCTGTCCCGAGTCTGGCTAGCTCTGTCTCTTTCTGTCTCAAGGCAGCGTCTGCTTTAGCCAGAGTCACCTCAGCATTGGTCTAGGAGAAAAGAGCATTATAAGCTTCTAGTATCAACATGACGTAACGTTCTTTGACAAGTATTCATAAAAACTTTGCATCCACATACCAACTGTTTTACCTTGTTTTGCTGACAGAGTAGTTTTTAGTTTTTTTCCACATATATAACAGCGTCAGATAACCGGAGTTACAACAGCAGTTTAACAAGTACCACATGTGCATGCCTTAATGCAGAGTTAAACATCTGATTGATTATTTTGTATCCACTGCTCGATAATCCCTGTGCACGCTGAACGAAGGCTACATATCCTAAAAACACTCCTCAAAAACAGCTCAGACTGCAGAGACAAGCAGCAGCCCAACACATCCATTACAGCCTCCATGTTTTCTTTTCTAACAACCACAACCGCTTCTTACCACATCCTGCCGGGACAAAATGTTAACAAATGAAAAATAAAGTGCACAAGAGCTTTAAAAAACAACAGCTACCAAAAAGTTTTGCTCTTCTTCCTCATTTTAAATGTCACTTCCTCCGTGTGAGTAAGATTCTGCTGCGACGCTGTGATCATGTGTAATCGGCACTAACTATAGCCAGATGTGGTCTTTGCAGCTCACACAGCTGCCTGCTAGCAAAAAGGAAAAAAAAAAAACAACCAAAAAACCGAGTGGCAGCAAGACATTTCCTGTCAGAACCCGGGGCTCTGTATCTGGGGCCTGTTGAAGCAGGTTCACTGAGTTATCGGGCAGCTTTCGAAAGAAAAAACCCTCGTCAAACTTGTAACTTGGACTGAAGAAAAAGACAATTTCACTCTGCAAAGTTAAACAGATAAACAGAGTGAATGCGCTTCTTGGACCAGGCCTCAGATTTTAATCAATGTTGATAAGACTTTTCTCCTCCTTCTGACCACATTTAAAGCATTCATTTAGTGAACAGGTACATTAGCAGTATTGCATATGTACTGATATAATAATGATATAATATATTTATATGCTTCATTATATGCGTCAATGAAAATTTGAGGCCTGTTTTACTGCTGGGTTTATAAAAAAATATATAAAGTCGACAAAATGTTTCAAGAGCCACAAATTACTATTTACACTCAACGAGCACTTTATTAGGAACACCTGTGCGATGTAATGTAACAGTTTTGCAATGAATTCTACTTTAATGAAGCTTATGCAGTTTCAGTTTTTGTTGACATTGTCCGAAAGTTGACCATTCTAATTTATGTTTATTTTTAGTTTTGTACTATTTTGTAAGGATGCACCGAAATGAAAATTCTTGGCCGAAACCGAAAACCGAAACACCGAAAGAAATTATTATGCCAATTATTAGTACCATTGCATTTATGGCTATGACTGTGTACTAAGCTCACTAAAATCAAGGCATTGCAATTCAAAGAATAAATCAATTACAAAAGTATGAAAATATTTATTTAGCAATGACATTGCACAATATAAAATTAAGTTAAAAATAACACTTAGTGTTACACTTGGTGGAGGGTTGCGATCGGAATCGGTCTAATAAGCAGCAACACGGAGCTATAAGCACGCTTTACTCTCACACGCGCTGCATTTATAGTCACACACACCTTCTACTGTGCTGTGCGCTTCTCCGTCTGTAAGCAGGTTCTCCACATCCATCGCGGCCCGGATCATTTCTTGTGTGCGCTGCTTTAATCCCACATCCAGGTAACGATCTTTATAACGCGGATCAAGTACAGTCGCGATGAAGTGCAGAGGATCCAAATAGATCTCAGTGAAACGTGTGCTCACAGACTAAGAGTGTACTACACTTTAGTGCTGCAATTAAAGGAATAACGTCTGCTACAGATGCATCAGAGGAGCTGATCTCTTTAGTTAGCTGTTTCGGCCGTGTTGTTTCGGTGATAAAAGTATTTCGGCGGCCGAATTTTCGGTGCATCCCTACTATTTTGTGCCCCTCACCTCAAATTTTGGGAACACTTGCAGACCAATATGCCTTAATCACCCACTATGACCTCAATTATAAACATGAAGTAGAATTATCACCTTTCTGACAGTGTTAACATATATTGAAAATGTATAACCTTTGTATAAGTAGAATTCATGGCTGTTGTATTGGATTGGTGTTCTTAGTAAATGGCTCGGAGAGTGTATATTATGCTGGTGTCTGACATGTCTTTTAATGAGTGACATCATGTTTCAATATGGGGTTTGAATTTTTGGTTTACATTTGGATCACAACCCAAAACTGAAAAATACCCAGTTCTTTATGAATTAAACAGGACCACAACACTGATATTTAATCCCACACAATGCTTCATGTTGATCATTGTAACTTTTAACACTTACCAGCACCTCCTTTTGAGCCTCTTTTTCACTGACTTCCTTTTCACTGAACTGAAGGGTCATGTCTTCAATACGAGCTCTCAGTGAATTGACTTCCTGTCTGAGCCTTTCAATTTCCTCCTGCAGTTTCAGCTCCCTCCTCCTCAACGCCTCCCGTTCGTCAGACAGCTCCGCCTTCACAGTCTCAAGGGTTTCGACCTTTGCCCTCTCCTCTGTAACCAGCTCCTCCATGTCTGCTACCTCGGCCCTGACATCCTGGACTTGTCTCTCCAGAGTGTGACTGGTTTCTCTGAGGGCACCGATTTCTTTTTTCATCTCCTGCTCCTTCGTTTGCAGAGTCTCGATCTCTCTCACCATCTCCTGTTCTTTCTTTTGGAGTTCCATAACCAGAGAACTGAGGTGGGCTTTCTCCTCTTCCAGGGCGAGCGCCTCCTCCTGGGCTTGATTTTTCAAGCTGTTCCTCTCCTCCTCAGATATTTTCCTGGTTTGTTTCTCCTCTTCTACCTGAGCTTTAATCTCCTCCAGCTCAGCTTCCTTGAGAGTGAGGAGTCTTTGGAGCTCATCTGCCTTCTCTCGCTCAGCTTTCAGCCTCCTTCCAAACTCCTCCCCGTGTCCTCGGTACTCTTCCTCCTGAGTGAGCAGCAGGCGCTCCATTCCCTCTTTCTCTGCCACCGCGGTCTCCAGCTGACTCTGAAGGGCCTTGAGACGAGGCCGAAGGGAGCGAGAGGACAAAGAATGACTCAGGCTGAGTTCTTGCTTCAGGCTGTTTGGCTCTCCTCGTCTCTCTTCTTGGATGGTGTAGTGGTGAGGTTCAGGGCTGGGAGCAGGCGAGGGATTGATGCTGTCGCCATCCTGAGAGTCGCTGACTTCATGTAGGTTGGGGCCCAGTGTGGCAAGCTCTGCCTGCAGCGTGCTGATGACCTCATGAAGACGCTCCTCCTCTTCCTGCTTGTCCTCGCGCACTCTTGTGACTTCATACTGAAGATGTTCAACCTGCGAGCGCAGATCCTCAAGCTCAGCCTCCAAAGCCTTGGTATCCCTGGTTTTCTCCAGTTCCTGTTCTAGTCTTTGGATCTCATCGGTGAGGTGGTCGATCTCATGGTTTTTCTCCTGGATTAGTGCTGAGGGGAGGGTCTCTTCCTCTGTGTCGTCTGCCTCCCTCTGTTCCTCTGTTTCCTTGAGTACAGTGAGGGAAGACACGTTCTCCTGAAAGTGGAGTTGAACATTATTGTAAGTCTCTTTTTATTTAGATTGACAGAGAAAGAACATAAAATAATCAAAATCATACGAACATGAAGCCCTTTGAAACATAAAAGAAAAAAGAAAAAAACACATCCAAAATTACACTGGAATATGCTTTTATCTGTTCTCAGGTTGTAAACATTCCTTCCCATGTATAATTATTGTACACCAGGTCAGACACAACTCCAAACATAGGAGTAATTTGCGTCTTTGTTCCCACAGAATGTTCAACAATTGAAAAAGACTTTTCTTGGGCAAACCTACAGAAATGACAAATAACATACTTCAAGCCAAATTCTCTACCTCCAGAAGAAGAGCTTATATAGCTATTGTCTAAATATAAGTAAATATCAATTATTATGGGCGCGCAGGTGGTCGAGTGGTTAGTGCGCATGCCACATACGCAGCCGACCCGGTTCGAATCCCGGCTGGAGGTCCTTTGCTGCATGTCACACTCCCTTCTCTCTCCTGTTTCCTGTCTGTCTACTGTTAAAAAAGGCGTCTGTGCCGGAAAAATCTTTAAAAAAATTCATTAAAATAAATAAAAAAATCACTTATTATGGAGGTAATTTAAACAGTTCATTATAAAGACAAGTAGCTCTTACCCTAAGGACAGCAATCTGTTCATGAAGCTCATTAACATGAATTGTGTTCCGGTTGGTCAGCATCTCCAGCTGTAACGTGAGGTGTTTCAGCTCGACCTCTTTGATGCTCAAGTCCCTCTGCACATTTTCCAGCTGGCTGAACAGGCCTTCAACCTAAGAAACATAACAGTACTGATTAAACAAGATATAATTATTATAAAAATCTGAATTCTATAATTGTAACATAATTTTCTGCACATATTTTAAGAGATTTCTAGTCCTTCTGGTGGTTTATAAAAGACAGATTAAATCTGTCTACATGTTCAGATTGGTACCACAAGGTGGCACTCCAGTCAGTTGCACCAATCAGCGACCATCAATCAGCTCAAACCATCTCAGCTACAAATATTAGTATAAAATCTTACAGACCTCTTGCTCCTTGCTCTGTAGGCTCTGCTGAGCAGTGTCCAGGGCATCCCTGAGCTCCTGGGTGGGGTCACGCGCATTGTCAAGGTAACAGTGTCTTGTCTCATCCAGTTTGGACTGCAGAGCTGAGATCTGAAGCCTGCTGGACAGCTGCTGCTGCTCCAGCGCCTGTTTATCCTGACAGAAGGAGGAGTAGATGAGTGAATTCATGAGGGGAAAAAAGTAAGGGCACAAACTGACACTTAAGTCAATTTAATTTGACGTGTGCATTTGTTCTTACTTGTGTGAGCTCCTGTTCTCTCAACCTGACTCTGTTAAGCTCTTGTTCAAGTTGACTGACAGATCTGTTACTCTCAGCGCTGCTGAGCAAGGCCTGCTCAAGCTCTCTGATTCGTCCAGCTAGCTTGTCTATCTCCTCGTTGCGTTCGGTGAGATCGCGCTGTGCTTGCTGATTGGCTGTGATCAAGGAGTCGTGGTCCTCTGTCTTGTCTTTGATGATGGCTTGTAGACTCTCCACCTACAGACATATACAGGGGACAGCATTTTGTATAACAGGTGTCAAGAGTTATAAGCAGCACAGTGATTTGCATATGTAAAAAACTACATGATTTTCAGCTAAATAAGCCATTCCGGTTCTGCAGCCACTGGTAGTGATTGTTGAAGTCATGCCATTCCAGAGAGTGGTAAGATGGAAGTGAAATAGCAATGAAGTGAGGAACAGAGGCAAATGAATATCAGCAAATGGATGACGAAATGGTAATGAATGTAGAAGCATAAGCACTAAAATGTATCTACGGATGATTGCACAGAAATAATGGTGTAGAATAAACGCCATGCACAGAGTAAGAGGAGCTAGGAGAAGTGGGCTACTTTTCGAATTCATACCTGCAGAACCAAGTCCTCAAACTACAGCAATCCGTTCAGCACAGGGATAAACACATGGCAAAAGTCAGGCTCGTTGGCAAACAAACAATACATTCATCACTTCAACCTCTGTAAGTAGTAATGGTTTACAATCCAAACAGCAGTACACTACACACTCAGCACAGCAAACACATCAAAAAGCTCAAAAACTGCAAATGCTAGGCACTTTTACTGTCCTCTTGTATCTAGAAATGAAAGCATTTGTGTGATACTGTTAAAAAAAACAGCTATTCTACTTATGGAAACTCTTTTTTGTGGCATGGGGAACACCAACTCACTGTAATGTAACAGAGTGCTGAACATCTGAAACAGTTCCCCTTCAGGCTTTATATACTTCCCATCACATGAATGCACCTCACCCTGTGTCCTTTGACATCCCCGCTGGCCGTCTGTCTGAGTTGGGCCTCCAGCCTTCGGATCTCCTGCTGGAACTCGTCTCTTTCATGCTCACGCTCAACAGCTTGTTCCTGAATGCATAATAAAGAAAGAACACATGCAAAGTAGTTATAAAGAATTACATATTAAAAGGGCTAATTTTACATGAGCATTCACATTTCAAAGAAGTAAAAACTTACCTCTATAAACTGCCGATTGTGTTTCAACAGCTTTTCGAGTGCTTGGACGCGCTGGTTGAGATCTTCAGTGTGGGTCTTGTGGTGCAGCTCTGTCTCCAGGCCCTTTGTTTCTTGCTCTTCTAGCTCCCTCTCCAGGGCCCTGAGACGCAGTGACAGAGTGCTGTGGTCCTTTTCTGCCTGCCGCTGCAAGTCCAGCCTGTCCTGTGTCAAACGCTCTGCCTCTGACAGTAGAGCTTAATAAATAAAAAATAAAAAAGAGAAAAGTAGGTTAGGGGAAAATATTTCTGTGTAAATACATAACACAGACACACACACACACACACAGAGACACACAAAGCATTAAAGTCAGGGAAGGCATAGATGAGTGGTTTAAACACATACTTTGCCTTTGCATTCTCTAATCTAGATAGAGATAGATAGATAAAAATAATTAGAAAAAAAAAGACACAGCACTCCAAGAGTCTTTGCTACGAGCTACTGGCAATGGCAGTGTTACAGAGCCCAACCTCACACAGCACAGCAAATATACTGCATATTCATCCCTACCCCCCCTATCACACTCATACTCCACTCTGACCCACAAACCTGCGTCAGGATCTAATTTGAGCCAATGGCCTACGGAGAGAAGACACATCTGAGCACAGACATTACATAAGCGTGTGGTCAAGCTCACTAATGAGGTCACATAACATTTTTATGCAGACAAAGACGTAGGAATCATGATGTACTGCTTGGCTACCGCTCACCTTTCTCCCTTTCTCCCAGATCAGCTGAGAGATGCTCCTTCTGACGCAGGAGAATTGCATGTTCCTCACTGAGCTCCTGATGCTTCGCTCTAAGGTTGTCCATCTCCGTCTTGAGGCCCTGCATCTGGTGCAGCTTCAGCTTAAGGTCCTCCAGCTCCTTCACTAGTCTCTCCTCTTGTCCCTCCTTCTGCAGCAGAGTCTCCTCTAGGATGGCTTTTTCAGCCACGTAGCCGTCCAGTAGCCCTGAACACATTACGCAAAGAGTTCATGTGAAGGGAAGAAAGGACATGTTTGAGATACTTACACTCAGCCTCACAGATTGTTGAGGTTAGTCGACTGCGTAACTTGGAAAACTCCCAGAACAGCAAGGCGTGTTAACAGCTAGTGGATTAACTACTGTAACTTGGCTTTACTTGACTTCTCTCTTGTGCTGCCAAAGAGGACACGGCACTCACCCTCTGACTTGTGGAGCTCCAGCTGGAGATGACTCTTCAGCTTCGCCTCCTGATCAAGCTGGTCCAATAAGAGCTTGTGCTGCTCAAGGAGTTGGGCGGAGTCTTCTCTGCCCTGGGAGAACTTTTCTTCAAGAGAGAGGTGGACATCATGAGTCTGTTCCAGCTGGAGAAAAAAGTAAGAAACCCAAGATTATCAGAGAGGTTTGTTTGCTTGAGAAGAGAGTTTTAACATTCCTGCTGTGAATATGATTCTTGAGAAACACATCTAGGAGTATTTATTGGTCTAATATATGCTTTACCTGTGTGTTGGCGTGGTTGAGCAGCTCCAGTAGTGTGTCTACAGTGTGACGCAGTCTGCTGCAGGCATTCAGAGCTGCTTCCTCTCCTCCAGGGTTGATCTGTGTGTCTGAAATGAGCAGGCTCTCACAGAGTAGATGTGTCAGCTCCATGTCCTCCGCTGACATATCCGCGACTGAAATACCTTTAAAATAAAACAGGTCAGAATTACCTAATGCATGAATGCAAATATTTTTATTTTTAAATATTTTCAGTTTTATCTAATCAGGAATCGAAACCATGCATTGAGTGTTTGTATGTTTAATAAAACTTCAGTGAAGATCTACACATTTTCTAAATTTAAACAAGAAACAGAAGTTCACAGACCTGATTCTTGTGCATCTTTGTTCCCCGTTGAACTTTTCTGATGGGCTCCCTGCTCAGAGGTTTTGGTTCTGGCACTGATCTTTTGTCCAATGAGCTCTTCTGTTGCAATGGTGCTGCGAAGCATCTCAATCAGCACCTTCTTCAGCTTGTCATTGGCCTGATGGAGGCTACGTCTGGGAGAACAAGAGATTTAAACACTAGGCTAAATAATATTCACACAAATAAATCCAGTTGAGTTTGTAGAGAGGTTTAGAAAAATAAGCCAAAGCACAACCATACTGTATAATATTGGTGGTGTGACAAGTTTATTTCCACATTTTTAAAAAGGCAATAAAATCCTTTTTAAAACTATTATTTTTCTGAGAAGTCACAACGTATACAACTAATTTCATGTTTTTTCAAATTTCAAGTTTCAAATTAAAAGTGCCTGACATGTGGAATATTGAACTGAGTCTCCAGGGTAAATTAATCAGCATTAACTGATGGCTAGTCCACATATGAAAGAACCAACACTGAACGTTATTTACCTTTCCCCTTTAGCCATCTGTAGGTCGTCAGTGAGCATCTTAAGAAGGTTGCCTCCTTCCTGACTCTCTCGCTCCCTTCTTTGGAGGAGGGTGTCCAAGGTGTCCATCTCGGCACGCTTCCCTTCTAACTCTCCCTGCAGACAGCAGACCTCTGCTCGCAGCTGAGGAGAGAAAGTAATTGACAGAGGAGAGCTTGTAAATTCTACCAACACGTAACACAAGCCTAATAATATGATACTTCTCCTCTGTTGTGCTTGTTTATAATATATCTATGTGTGCAGAGTGTTAGGTTTAAGTGTAAGTAAGATCCATGTCTGTCCAGATTCATAATATCAGTTGTGAAAACTTTGAAAGAATTTAATAAAAAAATGTATCTATTGTATTTTCCTAGTATGTGTTCAAATGTTTGGGTAATAAAGCTGATTGTGATAGAACAAAGCTGTAGCTGTGACAGTAAGACAATGTTTCAGATATGAATGCTGCTGCAAAGAAGCTACCAATTGGTCAATGTTTCACACACACGTCTTCAACCCGGCAGCACAGAAGATCTTTACAGTCACTACAGTTTCAAGACGGGCCCCCAAGATTAGTGTCACCAATTCAGTATCTAACCAAATGTGAGATGGTCCTGAGTTACAGCGTTGAATAATTGACAGAGAAGTGTTTTTACAGAACTTTGTCACAGTGGAGTAGACCTTTCATTTTATCCTATTAGACATTTGTGTGAAACTTTGTCATGATTAGTGTATGAATTGAGTTATGGCGTAAATTGTGTTTAGTGAGGTCACAGTGACTTTGAGCTTTATCCATGAAAATCTAATCAGTTCATCCAGAGTCCAAGTGGACGTTTGTGCCAAATCTGAAGAAATTCCCGGAAGGTGCTCCTGAGATATCACATTCACAAGAATGGGACAGACTGACAACTTAAAAACATAATGCCTCTGGCCTCAGCTATCATCGGCGGAAGCATAAAAAGACCAGGCTAGTCTCAACGGGTGGGACTCAAGCTGCTTTTTAAAAGATGTCCAAAGATCTTACATCCAAAGGGAGTGAATTCCTTAAAAGGGAACTGCCAGAAACAACAAACTAAAAACAGTGATGGCAAGAAGTTCCAAATGACTCAAATTCAAAGACTGGCTCATTGCCATCTAGCTGTGTTTATAAAATAAGCATCCACTATCTTTGAGCAGCAGGGTACAGACCAGTGTGAGCTTCTATCTAAATCCACCAAAAATAAGATATGTCACACAACTGTTCTCCTTTACACCAGGTCTCATATCAATAATATAGCATGATGTATTTAACTGTTTTTATGCTTTATTCATAATGAAGTTCATCAAAGTGTTATCAGAGCCAAGAGCATGACAAAAGCAGAAGTTATGTTCTGTACAAAAAGGGGATCAAAACCATATGTTTGTCCTCACAGAGAAACACACTTTTTACAGAGTCAACAACCAGCAAACCAAAAAGATAAAATATAACACTTTCAGAAACACACAACCCTTAAAAATCAGCATTATGCATATATGTACACAGATATACTGACTGTAGTCATCAGGCATCCTTGGCAGAAATGCTCCGCTTAAGCGCCAAGTTGGTGTGGGAGTGAGGCGAGCAGATTTCTGGAAGCGTTGTTGCACTTTTTCGCAGTAGTTTTCTTTCAGATCTGAACTGAATTTTCTTAAATTTCCTTCTTCAGGCAGCTCATTCTATCCCTCTCCTTTCAACAGGTCTTCCCTCTCTTTTTCCCTCTCCCTCCCATCAAACGCTCGTCATGCAACCACCTGCCTCAACAAAACAATGCTGTTGCCCAGACAACAGCACCCTCCCAGCCTCTCTTCAGACCCGTTTCTAATCTCATGGGGGGGTTGAGGGTGTTTGAGTGTTAATATCTCACTATGAACGAGCCAAGCTGGGCAGGTGCCATGGAAACAAAATATATACATACATAAAATATGTTTATGCTGATTGTTAAAACAACATTTAGCATTAGCATAAGACTAGTAGTGATTCACTACACATTTATATGAAGTCAAAACTGTTTTTTTGGAAAGAAACGAGACATTTTAGTAGTGTACTGATTATTTACCTGATCAGTAACCAGGGGAATAACAAACAAAGGTTTCAGTGTGCTTCACATCTCCACAACAACCAAAAGTCAAAATACAGCTTTACTCCACTGACTTCTAACAGAATAGAAAGAGAGAGAGAAAGATGTGGCTTTGCATTTGACTTTACAGATTATTTTGCCATCTGACCTGTTTCAAGCGAGGGGCACAAAAAGCATACATACACACACACCAGATTAGTCTGGCAATTCATGAACGTGATAATCTCTTTAAAAAGATGTAATCCGATGCCAGATGATACTTGATGAAAATATAGCGTGGATGTTACGCCTCAGCAGCAATATTCTTCTCTTGCTGTTAAATCTAGGACTGTCTTTCGGTTTCCAAGTCTTTTTTGTCACCTTTAAGACTTTCCTATAAACCTCAACATCCATGTCGTGTTACCCATGATACAACACCTTTGTCTGAGACCTGTCTAGTCTTGCCTGTTGTACAGTGAATTCATAGGTTCACTCTCAACTCTTTTAATTTGAACTGAAAAAAATAAAAATGTAAAACATAAATATAATGGACTGGGTTGGGTGTTTTTGCGTGCGTGCGTGCGTGTGAGAGAGAGAGTGTGTGTGTGTGTGGTACCTGGGCTACCACAGCATCTAGTTGCTGCAGCTGGGCAGTGAGCTGGCTCATTTTGCCGGTGTAGCTGCGCTCCTTCTCCTCTTGTTCAGATGCAAAGCTCCGCCTCAGGTCCTCAAGCTCCGCCTCCTTCTGCTCTTCAAACTCAGTCTTCAAAAGAAGCAGAAATGCGTGAATAAAAAAAATGTTTAAATAAAAAAGGTGCAGATCACCACCTTAAAGGACACAGAGTATATTTATTTGTTCCCCAGCTACAAAGATCTCTCGCCATGTCTCACTGGGCTCATGGCTGACTGCTGCCCATTTCAGATGTTTAAATGCTAAATGTCTGAAAAAAAAGTACCTTCAGCCTTAAAACCTTCTGCATCAGAGGATAAAAAGCTTAGATACATCCCATTTAGCCACTGTTCAGATGGTTGCACCACAAGCACATGCACAGCTCAGCAGCACACATAATCAGAGAGCAGAGAAACAGACGGACAGGAACATATCTACATATATGATGATGGTTGGATTATGTGGAAACTGGGTTTGAATAAAGCTCCAGTGGGACAGAGTCCAAGAGGAAGAACTAACACTAGGACTGGTGCGGCTGAAGCTTAGAGAGGACAACGCCACAACACACATACACTCTACAGCTCTTAATAATCCAGAGCTATTACATAACAGCATTTCCAAAAGGCACTCACAGTCGAATAAATATACAACTTTTTTTTTTTTAAGAACTGGGAAATACCATTATAATATATTTCAATTTATTACATGCAGAAAAAACATGGTCACAAAAGGTTCTTTAAGAAAAGGCAGCCTTAAAACTACAATCTTTACCACACCCATTTCACCATTTCAAGCAGCTCCCTCTTTTTACCTTCAGCTGATTAAGCCTGTCCTGCAGCCTCTCCTCTGATTGGACTTTGAGGAGCTCCGCCTCTTCTAGGAAGTGCTGGCGTTGTCTCGTCGACTCCTCTTCCAGCTCCCTGCGACATGCCTCCAATTCTCGTGCAGAGAGGCTCCTCAGCTCCTAATACAGTAGACAAGTGTATTGTATTTAATACCGTCAATACGCAGATGGTCAAATGCTAACATTCATTCTAAAATTAAAATTAAAATCCAAATAAATACGCTTCTTCACACAAATACATCATCATGAAGGATGAACAATGACTCTGTGTAATCCCTTCTCTAATGGGCTGTAAGCAAGAACTCCAGTGACAACCGCTAAAAACAGCTCGCCAGGCAGAACAGGGGATGTTCATTCATGCTATGAAAAACAGATTCACATACAGGCAGTAAACACATACCTGTAGCTGGAGTTCGTGTTGTCCGACGAGTTTCTCTTTCTCAGCAGTGTAGTAATGCGAGAGCTCCTGAAGAGCAGTGCTGTGTTGTTGCTCCAGCTCCAAAACCTGAGAAAGTGCACATGATGTCAAGACAAGTGAACATTAAAACAACATCAAACTGGAAATCAGTAAAGAGAAGTTAAGAGAAGTCTGGATTCATCAGGTTCAAATTGTGAAAGAGTGGTTCAGGGAGCATGAGACATCATTTTCACACATGGATTGGCCACCAGAGTCAGGGACCTTAACCCCATTGAGAATCTTTGAGATGTGCTGGAGAAGACTTTGCGCAGTGGTCCGATTCTCCCATCATCAATTCAAGATCTTGGTGAAAAATTAATGCAACACTGGACGGAAATAAATCTTGTGACATTGCAGAAGCTTATCGAAACAATGCCACAGCGAATGCGTGCCGTAATCAAAGCCAAAGGCGGTCCAACGAAATATAAGATTGTGTGACCTCTTTTTTTGGTGGCGACTTTTTTTTTGGCCAGGCACTGTATGTTTAACTTTTGCTCCCGGGCAATTAAAAATCACTGTTTTCCATCTATCACTACAACTTTTACACATTGAAATTAAATGTACAAACATTGCACTCATGCTTTCACCAGTGTCCTCATGATAATGTAACTAAAAATCTCAGCTTTTTTAGAGAATCATGTAGAGATGACTGGATAGGTACCTGCTTCTTAAGGTCCTCCAGAGCTCTGCAGTGTTCAGCATCTAAGGCCTCTTTCTGAGCAGACAGCTCAGTCTGTAAAAACAATCATGAAGTATAGAAACTCATTTTCATGCTGTTCCAAGTTGGTTTTAAGCATAAGACATTCATATTAAAAGTGGACAGTTACTTCTTACTTGTTATATATGTTCAAGAGCAGCCTGGGGATCAACTACCCAGCATCTTTTCTCACCTTGTGAACGTGGCTTAGCTCTGCTGCCATGGCGTTGAACTTCTCCATGTGCAGCTGAGCCAGCTCCTTCCTGAGCTCCTCCCTGATGGACAGCTGCTCTGCGACGTGATGCTCCATTATCTGCTGATGCTCCGACTTCTGACGATTAACATCTTGACAGTGTCTCTCTTCAAGCTGGACCATTTCATCACGCAATGTCTGAGATTAAAAAGACGATGGCATTAAAAAAAAAAAGGTACTCAAGTACTTACAAACAGAGAAAAATACACAATATGGTCATTGTAAGGATTTGAAAGCATTTTAAGGCCTACCATAAGGATTGACATTGTGTTTTACTTTCTATGAATTGTGTGTCCTTACTTGAACTTCTTTCAGGTATGTGGCCTCTAAAGTGTCCATATTACCCAGCATCCTCTTTTCCAATTCATCCTTATCTTCCTGGTGTTTGCGAGCCAGCTCTGCATCTAGAGCTTCAAGTTGAGCCTGACTGGTTTCTTGACAGACAGCCTCAAGACTTTCAAGGTCTGTCTTTCGTTTGGAATTGAGGGCTGCTTCCAAGGCAACAAGCTCAACGTTGTGCTTGGATTCAAGCTCAGCGGCTATAGCTGAAAGCTGATCTCTGTGACTGGTACTGAGTGAATCGAGCTGGGCTTTGTGTTTGGCATTGAGTGTGTCCATCTCTTGGGAGTGTTTATTCAGGAGTGTTGCTCTGTTGTGTTCCAGCTCAGTTTGATGTTTGTTCTTAAGCTCTGCCAAAGAGATTTCATATTTGTGGGCCAAACACTGCTCCAATGCTGCTTTTTCCTCTTGAAACCTGAACACACACACACACACACACACACACACACACACACACACACACACACACACACACACACACACACACACACACACACACACACACACACACACACACACACACACACACACACACACACACACACACACACACACACACACACACACACACACACACACACACACACACACACACACACACACACAGAATCACTTAACTCACAGAACATTAAATCTACCTTAAAGCAGAGGGGATGAAACTGCAGATTTCAAAAGCGTTTTATATAAGATTTAAGGAAAGTAACCAGGGATTTATCATAGTGCATAACATTCGGTCAGACCATGAAAGCAACACTGCAGCTAAAATGTTGGTGTTCAAAATAAAAGGTCACAACAATTTTAAAGAGGAGAAGAGATTCCACTTCACACCAGGAAACTGTGTTGAACATTACCTTTTTACTTTACGACAAAAATGATGAATTAAAGGTACAAAATAAACCTTGAAAATAATTTTATATGTATATGCACTTCTTCAGCTTTATGTTGTGTGTTTTTTTTTTAAATTACATGGACTGTATAATAACCAACTTGCTTAACATAGTGACAAAAAAATGACCTGGGTTGCAGGTTCTAATCATTGACCTCGAGCTGGGCTAACTCACCTCTCTTCTGCTTGGCATAGCCGCTCCTCACTCTGCTCCTGGAGGAGAGCAGTGAGCTCCTTGATTTCTGTTGCCATGCAGCTTTTTGCCTTTTGCAGGTCACAGTTATACTGGGCCTCCAGTCTCTGGCTCGCTAATAGGACCTGTGGGCCTAAAACACAATGTGTTACACAAAATTGAGGGAGAACAACTAGTGGAAGTTATAACAAACTGATCTAATCAAACCAATGTGTTTTCCTTTGAGATCTGCCAAATGATCTTACTGTCATTGTTGTCCAGAGCAGCCTGTAGAGACTTCAACTTCTCCCTCTCTTCCTTGAGTGCTTTTTCCAAGCATGTCCTCTCCTTCCCCGTCTCCCTCTCAAGGTCTGTCTTCAAGGCAGAGAGCTCAGCTTCGTGCTTCTCTTGGAGCTCTTCTCTCATCCTCTTCGTCTCCTCCAGTTTCTGAGCTTCCTCAAGATGAACAAGCTCCCCAGCAAACTCCTGCTTGAACTGACAGCATTCCAACTTTTAAACACTATGCTTTGAAATGATCATATTGTACTAGTAAATACGTTGTTGTATTCATATATATATGCCACCCCTTAAATTGTCTTTTTTTCCCTTTTCTTTACCTTCTGTGTGTTGTTCTGCATTTCTGCTTCATGCTGTTTGCTCAAGTCAGCCAGTTTGTTCTCCAGGGTGTGGATGATTGTCATTCTTGCCTGCAGCTCCTCAGTATAACACCACATCCTCTGTTCAACCTCCACCTATCAAAATTACAATAGTTTTTCATGATATGGCCAATGAATTCAGTAGGTTATTTGAAGCACAGAGTAGTTGATTATCTTCTCACCTCAACCTGTCTTGCCACCTCCAAATGGACTCTGGTGAGGTCTATTAGAAAGACAATTAAAGGATATATTTTTTTAACTTGACTGCCTTTTAATACCAGCCTGCAAATGTTTTACATGTATGCATATAGTACCTTGTAGGTGACGGTCAGAGAGTTTGGCTCTGAGCTGTTCTAGCTCCAGGGCATGACGAGTCTTCATCTCCTGCAGTTCTTCATAGTAATAGTCTGTGAGGTCTGAACGCACCTAAAGCACATGTAATGACATAAAACTAATAAATAAAAGGGGCAGGACACCTGTTCCAAAAAACCTCTTCACTTTTGTAGCTTATCTTCTAATTTTGTGGGGGGAAAAGGAGAAAGAAGACTGAAGGATGGAGGGACCAGGTTTGTGTCTGACCTGCTGCAGCTCTTCCTTAAAGGAAACAGCCAGAGAGGATCGTAGGCTGGCCAGCTCTGTTGAATGTTTCTCCTCCAGCTCCAGGTGCAAACTCTCAAGGTTTTCCTGTATGAGACATAACATGATGCTTAAAATACTTTGTAATGAAGAACACTAAAATAACTGCAGAAAAATACTATTAAGCAACTTTTTTACTTGGTCAGTGGTTTCAAAATGTCAGACTCCATGCTCCAGATTTATCTGATGACAGCAGGTCTTTAAAATGTTGATGCTATTAATTTGCAAACATAATGTGTGCACCTTTACCTTATGTTTCTCCGGCACATCATCCTTTTCATCTTCAGCTTGACCTTGAGATATGAAACTGAAACCAAAGGCGCTGATATTAAAAGACCTTAATCAAGGTTAGCAGCACATATATCTGGTCTTAGACGCTGATCTGCAGGCATACCTGTTATCTGCGGTTTTAAGCACGGATTCTTCCAAGGCACGTTCTACCAGCCTCAGCTGGAGCAGAGCAATTTCCTCTCTGTAGCTCTCCTCTGCTGCTCGCAACCGCTGCTCAAAGTACCTGAAGGAGGAGTGCATTAAAATGTGCATAATTTTCAATTTTCAATGTGAAAGTGGGAAGTTAAAGACTGACATATCATGAACAAAATACAAGGTTACACTGTGCAAATCAGTTCAGTAAACAACAAAGACTGTGTAAATAAAAACATTGGGCCTGTTTGTGCACACATACCTCCTGAGGCTTTCGAGCTCAGCCTCATTCTGCTCTTTGATTTCTTGTTTTTGTTCATTAAATTCTGTCTTCAGGCGCTCCATGTCATCAACACGAGATGAGCGAGCAAGCAGCTGCTCCTTCAGCTCTGTGGGACGATAAGGTAGATAACAAAAACAGAAAAAAATAGTTATTTGAAATGTACACATGCAATTGATGTCTGAGAGTGAAGTTATTCTGTTTTCCCCTTCCTCTATAATATCACATTTCATCATTGTCAGCAGACAGGCAATGAAAAAAGATATTTTAAACATGCCCCACATACTGTACATAGGTAGCATTTAATTTCTTTACTAAGTTTTCATAAAATCCAGTAGATGGACATTAAGTACTCGGACGTCACGCAGATTTATCAATCTTACCTCCCAACTCTTGACGACTAGCCCTCATGCACTCCAGCTGGGTCCACAGCTGACCTACTTCCTGCTCTGAACTCTGTTTCAGCAAGGCCTTCTCCTCCTGTAAGCGCAATACCTGGTTGACACAGAGGAAGTATTGTAAGGTTTGATTTGAATATTTGTGTGTTTCCTGTTATTCCAGAGACTAATGCCAGACAAATTATTGAAATGTCTGTAAGTGGGGGGGGGGGAATACAAAAGTTCAATCATTTTGCCTGTTTGTGCTGTGAGTACTGAAACAAAAAATAAGGTAATTTCACTACAGTTAATGTGCTCCTATGAACTCACCTCCTGCTGCAGTTGCTGTTCCTTCTCCTCTAGGTGGAGTGCTTGCTGCTCTTTCTCCTGCAGCACTGCCTTGTGACTAGAAACCAACTCCTCCAGAGCACCTAAACAGCATTCACAAAAGAGAAAAGCTTGAACCTATTTATTTTATAGGATACAATATATACACTGCTTGCAAAATGTGCATAAAGCAATATCATAAATTAAAATAACTATAGATATTGCAAATCTCTGCGACTCACGAGCAGCGGCATCCCTGTCAGTCCAGGCCTGTTTTAGTTCCTCCTCTAGTTTCTGGTTCTGCTCCTTACTGGAGTTCTGGACCTCCTCCAACCTGGCCTTTGAATCCCTAAGCTCTGACTGGGTCTGGGAAAGAGCTGCCTGGGCTTCAGTGAGAGCTTTGTTGGTCTGGGTGAGGGAGGCCTGAATGTTGGCAAGTTCTGTCTGGGTGCTAGTAAGGCTGTCCTGTGTCTCTGAGAGAGATTTCTGGAGGGTTGACTGGGTGCTTTCAGCTTCCTTCACCCACTTTGACCTTAGAGTCTGTGAGAAGAAAAGAACATGATTAACTGAAATAAATAATTCAAATGACTTCCACTTGGCCAATAAATCACAGAACTGCAATGATCAAATGCAATATTAGAAGGACAATTTTTCTATAAAGCTTTACCTGTATGTCTTTGGCCTGCTTTTCCTGCATGGAAGCTCTTTCCTGAGTAACACGAGTCTCCCACTGCTGCTTCAACTCATCTGAACATAGATATACGACACAAATGAAAGGATTCATCTACATAAAAATAGTTACATCTGTCACTGTAGTTTTTCCTGCACAAGCTTCTAAACAAATGAGGGCGAGTTACCACATCCATAAGAGCACATGAGTTAATTGCACTCAAAGGAAGACATAAAGAAGAACACTGACTGAACACAAAGCACTCAGACTCACCCATGTCTCTGTGATGCAGCTCAAGCAGTCTCTCCTGCTGCTCCTGGTTCTGCAGTCTGATCAGGTCCAGCTCTGACTGATGCCCAACCCGCAACAGGGAAGTCTCCTGGGCAAATGTCTCCCTCAGGGAGGCCTGAGCAGAGTCAGGCTGCAGGTTTATCTGAGAAAGCTGAACCTGGGACATGTGGACGTCTGTCAGGCTCAGGCGCAATGCTTCAAACTCGCAGGTTTTTTGGGCCTTCGGGAATGAAAACATAAGGTGCAGATCATGTCAAAGCTTTCCTGCATCAAGTAATGACAGCATGTCCGGAGAGAAATACATGTAGGCATTTAAGTGACACTCTTATTGAGTCTTGAGTATGTCACATTGTTAGTGAGTAAGTGTGTGTGTGTGTGTGTGTGTGTGTGTGTGTGTGTGTGTGTGTGTGTGGGTGTGTAAATAGTATACCTGAACCTGCTGCAGTTCCGCCTGGTGGGCAGCTTCCATGCTCTCTCTCAACTCCAGGGAGAGCGCTGTCCGCAGTTGACTAATCTCCTCATTGTGTTTGGCAACCAGCTCTGACATCATCCTCTCATGCTCACGCTCAGTCACCTGCAGAGGAGGGAATACAAAGAATAGCAGAAGCTGAAAAATAATATAAAACAACGGTAAAAGTATACAAACGTTTAAGAACTTTGATTACAGATGTCTGAGTAATTCTGAGCACTATGGGGAAATTTTGCCTTTTCTAATACCTGTTTGATGAGGCTGATCTGTCTCTTCTGTTCTTCCTCCTTAGTGGCTTCCTGCTCCAGCAGCTTTGTCTCCAGGTGGGTGTTCAACTCCGAAATCTAGACATTTAAGACAAGACAAGCACATCAAGGAAATGACAAAACTAGAGAAAACCAAGTCTGAATAATCCTTTCTTTAAATTTCACTGATAAAAAATATTTAATATGAATCTGTATTAAATTACACAGTGACAGGCAACATTGTATACATGTGATTTTTTCTTTTCGAGCAGTACGTCATGACAAAATAGTAGAAATGCCTAAAAATGGATTTCAGCTCCACACATTGTAACACATAACATACATATATCTAATATGTAGCAATCTCTGGGTGGGAAAATAAGCAAATATGGGACCTGGGAGTTTGATTAATACAAAATGTTTATAATTAACTTTTAACATCCCAATTCTTAAAAATAGGCACCATTATAAATATGTAAAACTGATGCTCTTTAAAGTTTGTGTATTTTGTAAATCGCACCTCTTGTTGATGTTTATCCATCAGGTCTTTAATCTCCTGTTGGTGAGACGTCCCGAGCCTCTCTGTAGCCTCCTTCAAAGCCAGGACATGCTTCTCCAGTAGAGCCTTCACCTCCTCTTCTCTCTCCCTCCTCTGCTCCTCCAGGACGGTCCTCACATCAAGGAGCTCTTTCTCTTTCTCCTGCCTCTCTTCCTCCCATTTCTCCTTCTCTTCAGCCAACTGTGAAAATATTTTTGCATATTCATGATGTTCTCTGGAGAGCACCAATTCTAACTAATTCAAAGAAACCGTTATAATATGCATATCTCACCTCAACATCCTTGGCTTTTAGCAGGTTCTCAAACTGTTCAAGTTCCTCCTCTAGAACCTGTTCCATCTTTTTAATCTGTTCATCCACTTCTTCTTTCTTTCTCTGGTGCTCCTCCTTCTCATGGCCAGCCTGGGTCAACCCTTCCTCCATGTTGGCAAAGTTTTTTCTCAGGCAGACAATCTGAGATTCCAGTTCACTTCTCTGTTTCTCAGCGTGGTCCAGACTGCTGTGGCTCTTTTCCAGCTCGTCCTGGAGTCTATCAACCTCGGCTTGGACGGTTAGAATCTGTGCACGAGTAGTTTTGAGCTCCTTCAATGCTGTGTCAAGCTCCACAGTCCTTTCATCTAGTAATCCTGATGTGGTTTCATGCCTTACTTTTGTTTCCTCTAACTCTGACATGAGATCATCACAACAAGCCTTGAAAGGGGAAGAAACAGAAATTCTTTTAGGTTTTGGTGCATTTTATCATGTTAATTTCCCAAACAATTTATTGCCTTGACTTTTATTAAAGCCTTTTAGTGCATCACAGTGACTGCTGCTGCTGCTGAATAATATTATTTCAACTCATCTAAATCACACAGGGAAAAACTGAGCAGAACACATCATTGGGTCAGGGCAATGTGAGCTGAAAATAGTGTTTTTCTTAGAAAGCTTATTACACTAGTATACCTGTAGTATTGGCAGCTTGTTGTCATCTCTGAGTTCTGGGCTCTGTTTGGTCGATTCGGCAGTCTGCTTAATCTCCTGCAGAGACACTACCAGCAGCTCCTCCTGTTTTTGATGAGACATGAGTGCTTCTGACTCCTTCTCCTTCTTTAGCTCCCCTACCAGTTTATCTCCCTCCACTGATGGAAAGGTAGCAGGGGCTAGCAGGGATGTTTCAGCAGAGATTTCAGCCTCCTTTCCCATCAACGTTACTGCCCTCTCTTTTTCTCTCTCTTTTAATAAGGCACTGAGTTTGTTCTTAAGGTTTTCTTGTTCATACGCTTTCAAGTTCATCTCCTCCTCGACGTGTATCCTCTTTTCCTTTTCCTCCTCAAGTTCCAAGAGAGCCTGCCTGAGCTCTTCTGTTACTTGGGCCCACCTGAACACACAAAAGATAGTTAAAAGTTACCAAGTTGATATAAAATGGAGTGATGAAATTACTTAATATACATTTTAAGTTATCTTTAACAAATATAAAGAGGAGCTGGTCTATGAAAAGCAGATTTATTGAATTTAAGTTGGCACAAGCATAAACTTTGCACAGAGAAATAATTCAACTATGATAAAATAAAAACAGAACTGGAATATGTAATGCAAAGAAATGGATCTGCACATGCTCTAATTAACCTCATTACCTGCTCCTGGCTTCCTCCAGCTCTTCAGCACTCTTGATGATTTCCTCTCCTAACAAATTCAAGTCTCTGTCCTTGAGGGCCAGCTCCTCTTGGAGCTCCCCACACTGCTGATTTAGCAGCTCTTTGTCTAGGGTTGACTCCTCAAAATGCTGATCTGAAATGTTACTCATCTCCAGCTTGCCGGATGTGGAGTTGGTAAGCCTCTGAGACAGAGACTGAGGATTGGAATCGTCGGCGACCGAGATGCCGGGGGAGCACTGAGGGATGTTGTGGAAGTCTCCAACGTCATCTTCGTAGGGACAGTTTGAAATTGACAGCAGGGGCTGGTCGCCCAACACTTCACTGTTCAGCTCAAAACTGAGAAGAGAGGCACAGAGACAAATTAGCATCTATTTAGCGTAGAAAACAGAAACATACAGACAACAAATGTCATTCCTCTAACCTGTATTCTGCAGATATGTCCAGCTGACTGCAATGTTCAAAGCTTTCATTGACCACTGAAGACTGCGAGTGTGCACGGGGAGCTGAAGACAAGTACCGCTCCATCAGAAGGTCCCCAGTTGTTGATACAATCATACTGTCCCGATCAGATCCACTTTCCAGATTGGCCTCATCTACACCAATCCTCTCATCACAACTAAAACCAGCTTTTGCTTGGTTCTGTCGATTCTTGGAAGCTTTAAGTCCGAGAACTTCTTCCTCTCTGAACTTAAGTTCTTTTTCCCTCTCCTCCAACAGCTGCCTGACACTTTCCACCTCTTCTCTGTGCTCCTCTTTCAGCATCTTCATCTCCTCCTCCTGCCTCCCTCTTTCCTCCTCAAGGCTCTGGAGGTGAAGGGCAGAGCTGGCTGCCTCCTCACTAAATCTCCTCACTGCATCTTCTTCCTCCTGAAGCCTTTTCCTCAGCTCCACAACTTCTCTGTTGAGCTTCTCCTTCTCCTTTTTGTACTGCTGCATCTCAAGGCACTGAGTTTGAACTTGTCTCAGGTGGGCCTGGAGGTCCTGCAGCTGTGCTTCCCTTGCTTTTTGCTCATTTTCCCTGCTTCTCTTTTCCTCCTCAAGTAAAGAAAGCACTTGTTGGTGATTTTCCCTCTCCTCTGCTAGTTCTGCACATATGCGTTGGCTGTTCTCCTTTTCCTCTTCCAGCTTAGCCCTCAGTTTGTGCAGAACAGAGTCCGTCTCAGTGTCACTGTCAGCGACGAAGCTTTCCACACTTGACTGGGAGCCAGGACCAGCACTTCCTGATTTCCCCAATGGTGCATCCTTATGATTGAGGTCTGCATCTTGGGAGTCGTGGCCAAGTTGACGCTGCTGTTGATTAGCATTAAGGACTTCATGCCCTGACTGATTTGTGATGCGCTGAAACTCTGCGCTTGTCTGTGTGAAGGAGAAGTTAAAGAAGATATAAGCTCAGTTGCTGTGAAAATGAAAAATGAAGTTCTCGTCCTAAAACCCAGAAAACTAAAACTTGCAAAGGCAAACTGGTATTTTGACAAAGTGCAATACTTTTTAGGCAACAATATTCTGGATTTACTGAGACAAATAATTTTGAGTAACACGTACCAGCTGGAGCTGTTTCTGTAGCCCCTGAATCTGCCCAGCAAGGCTCTGTGCCTCCAGCTGTACCTGGTCTCTACTGGCCAGGGCCTCCTGCAGGTTGGAGCTGAGCTTGGCAATTATGTCATTACGCTTCTCCACAGCCTGTTGTAACTGCTGCAAGTGTAAAAACAATATACTATGTTAAAGGCAAGGACATACACAAACACATACTTGTCTCTCAGCAGTCCTAAGAAAAAATAATGCTTAACAAATTTTCTCTTGTGGAGCAAAGCTGAAAGCAGACTTGACCACTGACTACTTAGCTGCCGGTTACAATAGAAAATAAGATCAGAAAAAAAGACAAAAGCATTTGCCTTAAGTGTCAAAAACAGTATATTACTACAACATTTCCATAACTTAAACACCCTGTTTAACCCCATTCCACTACACATATATAAACTTACAGCATTATTTAGTATATTTTCTAGTAGATAAACAAAACATTTTTTAGTAGATAAACAAATCTTGAAGACAAATCCAAACACATGACCAAACACATCTACATACACTGCAACATGACATGTACACAGAAACGCTGATTTATAGGTGTTTTTAAGAACCTATTTTCCACGTGCACACATTAGAACGCCAAGTAGACATCACATTAAATCCATCTTGCATCAAGTCATAGCTTAACCTATCTGAGTCATTAACAGCAACAACAAAATAAAGCCAAAAAGGAACTACTTAGAAAACAGAAAAATGACAGCATTATTTAGTCAGATAATTCAGCATGCACTGTGGAAAATTATAAATCTTTAAATAACTGATATTCTATGTGAATGTTTAATCACAGACTGTATGTACCTTTAGCTGCTCTTTGTCAGTAAGTGCAACGAGCTCCTCATCCCTCAACTCTTTGACAGGGGACAGGCTTTGCTCCAGGGTTGGGGGCTCATCCTTCTGTGGTTGGCTCTGCTGCTGAACCTCTGAATTCTCGCGCTCTTGGGGTTCCTAAAGGAATAAAAGAAAAGTGTCACAAATATTTACACCTAATAACTGTGGGTGAACTTTCCCTTAAAAAAAAAAAAAAGCAGTAAATAGTGCCACAGTTAATCCTGACCAGGTTGCTATGACAACATGCCCTACAGGCAACGTGATGGTTAGTGACCCATTTCTCTAATGTGTATGTTTACCGAGCAGGGGGGGTGAGGGGGGGGACCACTTGTTAAAGCATACAGTGAGAAAACACAATTAGACAGATACTGGAGGTCAGGCTGTGTGTGACCCGTGAACGGCTGTGAGTCAAAATCATGCAGTAAAACTATCAGATGTGGTGAAAATGACCAGTTATTTTACTATAACAAACTAGTCTTATGCTCCACATGACTCAGATGTCTCAACTCTTCTATAACTCAAATTTTTTGATGCCTGACTGATAATCTGTATGAGATGCATGGTATACCTCATGGTTGGTCTTGCCGCTCAGCTCTGTGTCCTTGGCCGTCGAAGGCGCCGGCTCTATATGATGTTCTTGCGCCGCGCCGTCATTCTGCGAGTCAGCCTGGCCCTTCCTCTTCTGCGTCTTTTTCGTCGCCCCCGCACCGTTGCTTTTCGCCCGCTTCTGTCGGAAGCTAGCAAGCTGCGCAGGAAGGACAATGAGAGGTAGACGGAAACGTACGTCAGGACCGCCGAGCACCACCACACTATCAGCATGGCAGAGCTCAGGGGGGGTCAAAGGTGAAAGAGGATTAAGAGTTCAGATTTGCCTCTTCGGTTGTGAAAGTTACAAAAAAAAAGGGGATCAAAGAATAATTAAAAATCACAGGAGAAAGAATAAACGTATTTATAAAGTTGTTGATTGTCCCCACTTGTAGAGAAGAAAAAAAAGCCTTGATTGCGATGAGTCAGAGTTATACAGCTAAAAAAAAAAAAAAAGAGAGCACACCCAAGAAATCCCAAACTCAAGCCCAGGAATAGACTTCACCATAACCTGACATGGTACTCGAGTTCAAATGAGGTGAGATGCTAAATATTATCAAGCCTCCAGATAGCAGCTTCGAGCCCGTGAGAAATACAGATTTTTTAATGACACACATTGGACAACCTCTCTTCAGCAGCAGACCAGAAACGGAGCGAGGGCTTAACACATTCGCCCGCCTCTGTGCCACTTTGCATTTTTTTTAAAGCTTGTAGGAAAAAGTCAAAATCAGAGAGAGGTAGATGGGCTTTTTGGAAACATAACAAAGTCCAAACGGAAAACATAAAAGAATAAATAAAAAAACAATAATATAAACCTGAGAAGTTCCTTTACTGTGAAAAACATGATCGACAATCAAGCCATTGTATTTAGCTTTAATTCCTGTGGGACCAAATAGGTAACAAATCCACCTCAGGCCGCTTCTCTTTGCAACACATCCTCCTTTTCTCGCCGTCTCTCTCTCCGCCTATCTCTCTCTCTCTCTTCTTTAAGCTGCTTAAAATCAGATTACAGCAGTTCACATTGTGACAGGGACCCTCCATGAAGCACTCCCATCAACATCTGACAGTCAATCATCCACCTCGTTTTTTTGTTGCTGCTGGTGGCGGTCAGATCTGTTCATTCCTCCTTGATGTGGAGCTTCCCAGTCTGTAGAAACAAGCACATCCTGCCCCCAAAAAACTCCCCTGCCACAGCCAACGTACCAGTACATGAATCCCACAAACTCTGGATAGGGGATGCTATGTGTCTAGACTAAAAGGAGAGAGAGGGTGGAGACTGGGAGATGCATTCACAGAGAGATAGAGAGAGAGAGAGAGAGAGAGAGAGAGAGAGAGAGAGAGAGAGAGAGAGAGAGAGAGAGAGAGAGAGAGAGTGAGATAGAGGAGGAGACAGAGCTCTGTGTGTGGCAGAGTGTGCATGCTCAATTCAATTTGAGATTACACGGCCTTGGGAGAGCTACTTGTTACCTCGTGTGATGAGTCACATACATGTGCACGACGATACTGAGCGTGCGTTTGCTCCAGTTACATGCCTGATCCCCAGTCGTAAAGCCACATCAGTTTTTGATTCGATGCATCCATCCCACAACACCCTCGTCCTGTTTTTGAATCCTAAAACCAGGTTAAGATTAGTTTAACCCTTACATACTGTTCATATTCATACTCATAATTAAGCCTCTACACCAATTCACATTCATAAATTCCCCCATCAGTCATTAATAAATGTTTGATTAATCTTATGTAAAAAACTAAATTAAAAAAATACATTCACAATCACTATTTTATGATCCAGTAGAACATTTTATAGAATATCATGAATACAACATGTTTGAATAGATTAAAAAAAAAAAAAAAAAAAAAAGGTGTATCAGCTGCACAAAAATGTAAAAAAAGATGCACTTTATTGCTATTTTTGTATACTATGGGTCACATTAGAAAAAGTTGAGTTAAAAGAAATGTGTTTTTACAGCTCTCAAATGTAAAAAAAAAAAAAGTGTCAAATTCTACCCTGAACAGTATGTGAGGGTTAAAATAATTGTCTCCTTTCCTCATTTCCACCACACTTAATTTCCTCCCACCTCACATCATTCACTTACTCTTTTTTTAATTTATCTGAAACTCTCACCCTTTGTGCGGTCACCCTGCTGGCCGCCTCTGCCTGCCACAACACAACACAAATCATCTCTCAGAAACACACATCAGCCCAGATGAGCTGCGTTTAGCCCGAAGGCCGCTGACTAAACGGCTGGCTGTAGCTCATAGTGGCCGGACTGCTGAATGCTTCCATTGTGCTATCAACAATACCATATCAACCATCTGGACACACTGTGGGATTCAATTTTGGGTACATTTTTTGTCTGTGTGGGATGTTTATACGTAAACGGCACGCTTTTTTAATGTGGCAAGAAATCAAATAGATTTTTTTGATGTACCCAAAAACAGTAAAAGGCAACTGACGGCGCTGCATTACCATAGCAACACCATCCATGCAAGAGATGTAAGTGCAATATATTCAAGTGTTACCAAATCTCATGGGCCCACTGCACCACCTGATGGCCTGCAGTCAGCATAGCAGTCTGTGAAAGGTGTGCAGACTGTAGGAGACGTTTAAAAACGTAGAAAATGCTAAGCAGATTTCCTTTTTTAACTGCGCTGTGAGTCGTTCTCCTTAAAAAGTTTGACAGAAATCACGTCATAGTGCAGAAAAAGCAGAATAAAGTCCCCTAATTGAAGATTACCCAAAGAGAAACAACAACAAGAAGGAGGCTGAAATCACAAAGGAATCACGTCCACAAACCCCCAAACCCACACTCCCTCATGACACAGCCAAAATATCTCCTCCAGTCACCACTTTCTATACTTACCGACGGGCTCCGCGGCATGTCAGAGGATTTCTGTCATGAATAATATCAGCGGTTCAGTCGAGTTATTCTCTGATTATCATGTGTCAGACTGATATGAAATAACCAGCGCTGTTTTGAATGAGTAACATTGTTTGAATATGGGGCATAGATTAAATACTAAGCTACAAATGCTGTTCAATCAGCTGCTTTGAATAAGCGACCTAATTTGAAACCTAATTTTTTTAGACAGTGTGGCCTCATTGAAAAGACAGGGCGGGTCATTCGATTATTGGCCCATTATTAATATGGATTCCCATTGAAGCAGAAAACAGCTGCTAGCTCCTTTAATTTTGTGAGTGATGACAACAGCCGTTTTCAGAGACTAGGAGAAACATGCTGAAACGGATCCTCTCTGAAGACACAAGTCATCAGCTTAGGAATTATGGGTGTAAAGATATATCGATCTAGATCTTTATCAATAAAATCGATTCAATGATTGAGTCAATAGTGTCATGCAAAATGAAAATACTGTCTGTCTGTCTGCACAGTAGCCCCCAGTTTAGAAAGAGAGGCAAAAATCCTGTATTAATGTATAAAAATAGTGACTTATTGTTCTTTCAGTTTTGTTTTCAAGGATGTGAACATTTTAAGAAGCTCAATATGTCAAAATGTGGAACTTTCTATTGAATAGGACATCTATTTTTATTTTTTAAAAAGAATAGATTGTTTTTTATTTAAATGTCTGGTTGAGCTCAGAAATAATACAAAATGTAAAATGGTATTTTTATTGCTTTTTTGTGATTTGATATGAATTGAAGTGACTGTGTTGAATCAGCATGTGATATCGTCTCATCTTGATCGCTGGCTCCTGAATCGAATAGAAATCATATCGTGGCAGGCTTTGTGATATTGGCAAACATCAACAACATCGATATAATATCGTATCGTGAAGATATTAGGAACATGTTAATATTACTTCTTTGGACAGTTGTTGAGAATTTAAAGATATTGGGATTTCGAATAGGCCCTTTCATTATTATCAAGGTTGTAAAATTGTACCATTATCACCATAACCCCTTTTATTAGACCTGTTTTACTCCTCTAATATGTTTTTTTCAGTGTTGGTGAAGGTTGCAATGGCAATAACACACGAAATTACCCCCAAATGTAATGTAACTAGTTAAAAATAAACCCCACCATTGTTTGATTTCCTACTCAAACCTTGAGGCCGCTCAGAGACGACACTTCAGGAATAAGCAAAGATTGATTTTGGAGGTTAAAGCTTATCTCCCTCCCGTTTATGAATAAGTAAATCTTTCTATTTGTACTCAAGTGTGTGCTAAGAAAAGTCCATTCATTAGCCGATTAACCGAACATACTCCATCACTGTTATTGTTATCGCTACCTCAGCTAAAAGTCAACTTGTGCGCGGTAAATGAGAAAGTTAAGTCTAAAATTTAACGACAACAACCGGATACTAAGCAACTACAAACAAAACGTACATTAATTTTAAGAGGGGGGATTGTAGTTAGCAGTTGACAAAGCTATGACAAGAGTTAGCCAACTGCTAGCATTCAATATTAGCGTGCGTTTATAACGTTAGCAACCAACCTTCGCTCTCCCAGCTTCTAGTTTCCTCTGCCGTTCATCTTCATCCATCTCTCGGTTAAAATAAAAAACATGAAAAGTCTAGGACGAGTGTCCTTAAATCGATACGACAAACCCTTCACTTGTAGCATAAGTTAGCTAAAACAAAAAATCTTCGTGCTTTCTTTGAGAGACACAACTGTCAACAGATAATATTCAATATGGCCGCCAAGTCGTTTCAACTCCGCCCTTATCGAGTTTCACTGAACGAATGGACCAATCAGATCTCTGCTTTCCACAGCTCCAGCCAATAGGATTTGCTTTGAAATTCCCGCATAATAATAAGCCACCTCCTCATTTGTAAATCACCCAGACTAGAATAAAGATGACCAATCAGATGACTGTATGAAGTAGCCGTTTGGATTGATGGCTCTTATAGCCAATCAGAGCTTGCCAATACAAAACATACCTGCGCTCGCTTATGTTTTGAAAGTGCCACCATAAATCCTTGGAGGAGTTACCAGGGCAAGCAACGGGACAACTTTATGACAACTAAGGCGCGGTTACCATGGTGGTTACAGTGAAATGTCTTTCAAAACTGAGTAAAAAAGGTTAGATTTATTCAAACCATGACAACTAGGCCTACTGTAATATTGTTTGTTATTTGTAGGTTATCTGTATGCTAGGAACATTGCACCTTACTATGCAAATCCCAGGAACATTTGCAAATATGTAATTTCAGGAACTTCTGCATATTGCACATTTATTTATTGCACATTTATTTACACAGAGATTGTTTACTATATATAGTATTTTATTTTATTTATTTCATCACTTTTTTCCCACTATACTGCTGTGTCAATTTGAATTTCTCCCATGGGGGATCAATAAACATACATTTTATCTTATCTTATCTTATTCATTCTTATTTACATTGTGAGTGACTGTTATTGTTCAGATCCAGCTCATCTTTTAAATCTGACGTATTGTAGTTTGAGCCTTAAAGTTCCAGTGCTGTAATCATTCCTCCTGTCTGTACTGGCAATTAAAAGATTCCCTTCAAATCCTCTCTCATTGTAACTGATGGGGGCCAAAATCCACTGTGGCCATGCAGTAATTTTGTGGAAAAATACATTAAAAAATGAATCTGAGTTTGTCATGTTAAGTGGATATCTACTATAGTTAAAGTCTTTTTAGCATCAAATTCCCTCTCTGCGTTTCTGCAGACAGTGTTTCCCTGTTGAACTGCAATGGAAGAATAGTTAAAAAAGAAAAAAAAGAAGGAGATTGGTTGTATAATATTGTAAAGTTGATAGATTTTGACCACATGTTCTAATGGCCACTATGAGTAGGAGGAATAATTACTGCAAAGAAAATTTATTTCAGTGTAAATTTGGACACCTGACTTGTTTCGGGACAAATTGTGAACCTGCCCTTTAAATTAAATATTTAAATAAAACAGTGGTGTGGTTTGGTGTGGTTAGTTGAGGTTGAAACACCCCCCCTTCACCCTCTCTCTATAGAAATCAAGTAGGAAGTTCATGGTGAAGCACCAGTAGTAAACAGGTGTGCCCCATGGCAACCAGTGTGTGGCTTAGTTTGACTCAAACACAAAGGTGGATATCAAGTCTGTGTGACTCCAAATGCCACAATTTCAGATAAATTAAATAGTCTGTTGGTGTGTTTGCTTCATACCTGTTCACTCCAGGGAATGACACAATTAAACAGTTACTTCATTCTTCTCACCATTCAGCATGGTAGTCCTTTGGTTGATCAGCTGACAAGACTTGACAAACTCAAACTGCTGGAGAAGGTAGGTGGGAGCTAGATAGTGTTAATAAAAAAATGTTGCAAGGTCTGGTTTCTGTTTCTTTAAGAAATATTCTTTATTGACATTCATAGAGACAGGAAAACGAAAAGCAAATTTATGGATGAAAGAGGAATTTCTGCCCAGACTACAAGTAAGATAAAGATTTTTAATGTGATTTTGAACTATGGAAGCTATCAACTTCAGCTGCCTTGATGGGTACATTTGCATTTTACATTATAGACATTTATATGACACTAAGGCTGAAGTGGACAAGTGGAGAATATACTAAGCTAAAGCACTGTTAGTTGTAAAATTAATAGTATTTATGAACCTGAGTTCCAACCTGAGACAACTTTATAAAAATAATTTCTTCTGAGCTGATTGAGGAGTTTGAAGCTGTTCTATTTAATTTAAAAGAAGATAAAAAGATAAAGTAGGCAGACACAAGTGAGGATAAAGACTTATGGAGTGAGAGCATCATTTTATTTGTTCAGGGAGTTATGACGGACAGATGGATGCATTGCACTGTGCACTGAGGCGAAAACAGGACCTACTGCAAAGACTAAGGGTTAGTACAAAATCTTTATATCTTTACATTCCAAGAATAAACATTTTCATTCATGAATTGCCGACATTAAGAAATTGAGATGATGACGAGAAACTGAATGTATGTGAAAGGCAGCAGAAATTTCCATTGTCCATTGTCTTAAGTATTTACTCTTTTACCTGTCATGAAAAGTGTATAATGTGTTGCCTTGTATGTTGTTTGGGATCTTCTGTGTAGGAGCAGCACCTTTTAGAGGACCTCAACAGACCTCACACCTGGGGAGGGTCGCGAAAACAGTACCAGTCACATTTTGCTGCTGCCCCTCAGCTGCCCCTATCGCTGCCATACATGGGACCCATTCACATCCAGCAGCCAGCACCAGCTCTGCTCACCCTGCCCCCACCACCACCCGCCCCGCCTCAGCCCCCACGCATCATCCAGCAGGCTGTAAGACACTTGGCATTAATCTCAAAAACACCCCCAATCCCTCAGATCCATCTCGCTATATACATGTGGTCTGTTTAATATACTTAATCCTCTTCCTCATCCACTGTTTTTGGCCCATTCATCTTGTATGTACTATAAACTGAATCTTTTATCAAGGGTGTTCTGCAGTGAGTATAAGAAAGGTCCAAGTTATCCGGTGATAAATTATGTCATCCTTCCTCCTGACCTTGCTTTTACACCATACTCATTTTGTGAGCATGTTGTAATTGGATTTTTTATCTCTGACATTTCAGGAAACACAACAACACAACAGGAAACACAACATATCACAGCATAGACATGAAACATTACTGTTTTGTGAGATTTGTGAGAACTAGTGTCAAAAAATAAGGATCCTCATATTTAAAATATTTGTGCCTATGAAATATTGAAAAAGCAGTAAGTTCAACTCTTTCTCTCTTTCTCTGAAGCTACCCCAGCAGCCGGCCACCATCATACAACAGCTGCCACATCAGCAGCTTCTGATTACCCAAATTCCTCCACTACAGCCGAACCCTGTATCTCGCTCAAGCAGCAGCATCAAAGAGGGTATATAATACTATATATACTGTATGTATGTATCTTATTTAAGGTTGTTTGTGTTCATATGCCGGTATGTGTTTGTGTACTCGTGTCTTTTAGACATGGTGGAATTGATGTTGATGCAAAATGCTCAGATGCACCAAATCATAATGCACAATATGATACAGAAAGCCATGCCTCCTATGGCTCTGTCGCCACCTGGAGGGCCAAATCACAGTGCCCCTCGCGCTACATATCTTGGACAGGTACACACACACAAACACACACACACACACACACACACACACACACACACACACACACACACACACACACACACACACACACACACACACACACAGCACAGCCACGTCTGCACTCTTACAAAATTGTCATGTCTGTCTTTTCTCAAATCCCCAAATTTATCTTTCCAGGATGGTTACCAGGGAACTCCTATTTTTGTAAGGCCAGATGTCAAACCAGGGGGAAGTGCTGTCCATCATCATCATCATCATCACTATGGTCCTACCCCTGCAGCACTACATCTGCCCCCCATCAGCTACCATACATGGCTGCCAGGAGTGTCACCTGTCCCAGCAGGACAAGCACAGGGACATCTACCATTACTGCACCACGGAACAGTACCGTTTACACTTCCACCACTCAATGTGTAAGGCTTATGACAGCATTAATTTAACTTATATTTACACTCAAATATAATTATTTGGGGAATGTTCAACTTTCACATGTATTTGTCTTTACAGGAGCGGGATTTCTCCCTGAGTGCCCCCTGTTGTCTCTGAATTGAAACTGCATGGCAAAACACACTGGTCAAAAATAATTCTGACTAAAAAGAAAGAACAAAAAACTTGAGACAGGAACACAAAGCGCACATGCATATAATGGAAACAGTGTTGTTTTCCTTTGTTCAATGTCATATATGAATGGAAGAATGAGTGAATTTACTAAGTAGCCTACGTAAAAGTGAAAACGTACCGATAACTATGCGCAGAAGTAGTCTACGACTTTTCATTTTAGCGCGATGTACGTCGGTAAACACAACATATTTGTCCAGTAATGATGTTTAAATTGACGAAAAACTTACTTTCAACAAAAACAAAGACCAAAAAGACTATCGCCCGAACAGGGACTTGAACCCTGGACCCTCAGATTAAAAGTCTGATGCTCTACCGACTGAGCTATCCGGGCTCTGCTTAGTTATGCTATGTGAGTGTATAAGAATATGTGCTCCAACCAGCTTTAATAGGTTTTAACAATGACATTTAACATTTAACATTTAACATTTATTGAATGAGTTGCACTGATGTTAACATTGGTTGCCGTGTTTTGTACGCAGCGATCTGGCTACGTTAAGCTAGCCGCACGATGTAGCTAATAGGCTAACAGTGACGACAGACCCGTATCATTGTCCAGAGTTTAATGAATGCATTTACATCTGTACAAAATGGTACTTTACAGTATCTATAAAACAGAAATAACAGGCATCACCTCTACGCTTAACATTGACGTTACAGCACTGAATGAATCACCTCGTCCTCGGTGTCAGTCCAGCAGCGTGACACAAGGTGCTCCATTACCCCTCCCCCTCCCAAAACAAAACAAAAACCACATAACAGGAAACACAGCCGTGACTCACAATGTCAACAACTGTCAATCTTCATGGCACATCCCTTTTATAAATAAAATATTTATATATATATATGTATATGAGAACATACACCTATAAACAATCCAAGTTAAGTGACGCCCTCTGCATTAACACATTATTAAAGTGCATATTTGCTATTTTTTTCCCTTCTTCTTTTTTTTTATTTAAAGAATTGTGGATTAATTACTGGAGAACAAAAGGCAGTCATGCTGTGATTAAGCAACATGTAGAGGACGATGATCATGGTGGGACGGTATAGTTACAACTTTTCAGAACAATGAGTGGATGATGGTCATGCACTTGTGCTGGCGGGCTTTAAGTATGGCACAGAAGTCAATGTTACATGCTTAAAACAGTCATGTTTTACCCTTTAGCAAGTCTGTAGAAGAATAATTATTGGTAAACTGGGGTTAAATCAGATTAGAATGTGCTTGCATTTGTTATATCTGGTTTACACCTAACAAAATGCTGGCCTTACAATTATGTATACTTGATGATTTAATTTGTTTATAGATGCTGAGAAATAACCTGATATTGTTTATTTACACAGTACATGTGTGCGTGCTGAATACCTGGCTACTCTGCAGTTATCATTTAAACAAGCATCTATCTGTGCAAATCGAGCCAGAATTGAGCTTTGTGATGCAATAAATGTAAAAGAAATCCAAATTGAGTAAAATAATTATGAAAGTTTCAGATGAATTTAGCACTATTGGAAGCCTTTGTGTGTTTCGCGACGAGGCAAACTGCAAGCTGAAAGACACAGCAAACACAGTGTCCTGCTATTGATACAAGAGCATACACACAATGACAGTCAGTGTTTTACCAGCATCTTTCTAAACACAACTTGGTGAATGCTATTCTTGTTAGAGTGATACAATACATTCTTCAAATTTTCCTTCTTGTGCCAATTGGTCTGTAAAAATGGGAAACAATGGAGATAGCACAGTTCAGATTATTGTGGTCACATTTGGGGCAAACTGATTTGTCTTTTTTAACAAGTGACACTTCAGCAAGGTGCATTGGATGCCTCCAGTAGTGCTCACAATTTATTTTCTGTGAAGTATCACATGCATGTTAATTATGATATCTTTTTATAAAAGAGTAGTGTAATCAGATGTTATCAATGGTTATTAGAAATAACTTGATCCTGCAGGTCCTCTTCTCATCCACAGATTCAGAAATGTACCCTGTCTGCCTTTTAAGGCATCTCGTATGTCATACAGTCACAATGTTGTATCTTGATATGGCCAGTGGCTACATCAATCTAGGCTTCCAGACGATTTCAGTATTAGAGGGTTTGAGGGGATCATAGTACACCGCTCTCACACATGCCCATCTTCATCTATGATAGACGCACAATGATGATGATGTGTGTTTGGTTAGCTAGGAAGGGAGAGACGCCGATAATTCTCCACATGGCTCGGTTATGTAATCTGAAAAGGGAGAAAGATTAAAAAAATGTCACTTATAATGCACACAGGCCTAATGAAAAAAAAAAATCACCTTTCACTCCACTCTCAAACAGCATTTGCCTTGTGTATGTGAGGAGGCATCTCATCCTCTGAGCTCTCTTCTGGTAGTGGCTCATGGTGTCGTGCTGCTGCCTGACCCTCTTCTGCCCACCCTCCCATGGGCACACGGGCCGACCTCACTACCTTTACCCCGGCACCTAAAGAGTCTGGAGAGGCAGAGTCATGGTAGAGGGTGTCATTAGGAAGAATCAATATTAGTAGAGTTCAAGAAAACTGTACATTGTCCTCAATTGATTCAGACAGTTGAATATGCTGATAAACAGGGTTATAATACTACCAAAAGCAATAGTAGGTGAAATCAATTCAATACATTTTTGTTCAAAGAATGAACTGCCAATCAAATATTATTCAACTCAAAAAAATCCATTGGTGTGAAACATGGAGGGCAATCCAAAAAGATAAATACCTGTTCCACTGTGACGGCGCTGGCTGCTGCTCTGTAATGGAGTCCCCTCCTGGTGTAAGGCGGTACCGTTGTTGGCTGAAGCTGAAGTGGGAATGGCACTGGGACTGGGTACTGTTGTGGGGAAAGTGTGTGAGCGAGGTAAGTGTCTGGAGTGAGCGCTGGGTTCACTCCTCACCTCATCTGGGACACTGTCGCTGCTTTCGTCACTCTCCTGCCTGTGCCACGTGTGACGAGAGAGCTCACCACGTGACTGTTGTTTATGGAGCTACGAGGGGAAAGAAATTTGGAAGAGAAAATGTAAATGACATCATTTGTGACAGACGTGAGAACACACTGAACTTCAGTCAGTTTATGACTCCCAGGAATCCTCTATTTTCTATCTTCCTCTCACATGTGCACAAACACACTTACCTCATGCATGTAAAGTGCGTGGATGCTCATCTCAGTGGAGGCATACTCTGATAGGATCAAACTAGAAAGCTGTCCCTCCCACGCACTGCTGCCTGAACTTACAGTTCGAGCATCGGTCCTATGGGAGGAGAGCAAAAATGTGGAAAACATGAGGACATGAAGGTGAGAGATAGGGATGAGCAGACAAGAAAGGAGGATGATAGAGGAAAATAGAATGTTGCATTTAGATAAGAAATCAAAATGAGTAATCAGTGACAAAGCCCTTGTAAATATAGTAAATTTGTACTTTGAGGTGTGAGTTATAATCTGTTTTTAGATTCAAAACAGTATCATGGTAAATATTTCAAGTTGCACAGAAAGATGTAACCTAGAAGGCATAATTGTGAAGGAGCATTTTCTTACCCCGAGCCTGCCATTGCTTTGCTCATAGTTGAAGTGTGACCAGAAGCCCTGTGAGCTACACTCAAACTGCCTCTCAGGTGAAGACTGCTGCTGATTGGGGAAAGGGAGCGCAAGGCAGATGCTCCATCGCTTATGCCACCTGCTGCATGATTGGTCAAAGAACTGTCCCGGCCAAAATGAACAGAGCCCAGTGTAGATGGACCGGCCAAGAGGTTTGCAACAAGGCTCCTTGGCTACAAGAGAGAGAGAGAGAGGGCAAGAGACAAGAAAGTAAATCAACCTCTGAAGATGTTAGGAATTTTAACTCCTCGCCACTGTGATACTCAAACATGAGGTTTTATCACCGTACTTCAGACTCTGACAGTGAAAGAGGATGCGTGTCTGAGGGGGCTCCAGTGGCCTCTCTGTGAACTCTTTCTTTCAGCTGGCTGATGAAATGTGTGGTCTCTTGAGGAGGCTGCCACTGGGGGTTGGTGATAGCAAAATGCATCAGGGACAATTCTGTCTTCCCATCCTCTGCCTGTTGGTAGATAGACGCCTCTGTCTTCCCTTCAGACATCCACTGCAGAGGGAGGAGAGAGAAGCAACTTACAGACAACACTCTCTCATTCATTAATATTGCACTTTTGAATTAATTAAACTGATGCATGTCTATAGCACAGTCTGTAGACACGTCAAACAGGTGTCTACAGGTGTTTATGTGGCAGTTCCTCACCGCAGGGTGTCCATGCTGCCTGATGTCCATCTGGGCAAAGGAGCAAGTGTCTCCCACCCCAACAACCTCTACAGTGAAGTTCCTGAAGAAATCAATGATCTCCAGAGACTTCCTCCGCAGGCAGAAGATGAGGATGATGGGAGTCACAACTGGACTCAGCAGCTCCTCTAAAATAAATACCTGGAAGCAAACAGATATGAAACGTTAACACTGTACAACCACTACTGGTTCAGTGGATCTGCTTGATAGCAAAAAGCAGAAGTCTGTGGTTTTACTCATCTGCTTGGAGTTATCAAGGCTAGTAACAGTGTGACTATAAAGCTTGGCATTACAAAAAACTATTATTTTTCTCTAGAGGAAAGGGTGTTCAGAGAGTATTTGGCAGTATAACTGTGGGTCTCTTTTCACAAGCGGCATTTTGACTTGTCATAGCAAGAAAAGCACAGGTGCAAGTAATAATATTAATGATAGCTTGATTGCAGTTCGCCATTTCATGATCCTGCAAGATTCAGCTGTGATGCAACCAGCCATAATTATATTAATCACACCAGTGGTTTTCCTACTGTGGCATGTCAAAATGAACTTTTAACAGGTGAATTCCAATGTTTTCATCTTGACATTTATTCCCAGTTCAGAATGTGTACGCACTGCTTTGTACTGGAAGAGCTGGGAGAACTGGTCACGGGTCTCATATCTATGTGCATTGCCCTGCCAGTGGTCAGGCATGTAGTGGATATGAGCCAGGATAACTCGCAACAGCTGCTCAGGACAAAACACCATGTGCTTATCAGGAATAAATGACCTGCAGAGAAAGAGAGAAATACGTGGTTGAAACATAACTTCAGAGCTTTAGTTACAGAACAATAACAGACTCTACCTTGGAAATGTCTTTTTTAGGTGATATTATTTAAATTCTTAGTGAAGATCTCACAAAACTAACTAATTCAGTTCAGAATCTACCAGTGAAATTTCTGCTTTGATTCAAATTTCTGCCTTAGATTTTTACAGGTACAAGATAGACTTACACAGATTGAACAGGATTTTTTTATCAGAAAAATTCATGAGAATGTTTGATAATGACATTTAACATTTTTCATTTAAATCCATTACAGACTTCAAGGTGTGAGAAGCTACTTATGGAAAGAAAACCTCTTATAATAATCAGTTATACAGCAGAATAAGCTTCCAAAGAGCATTAAAGGGTTTACAAGGTAGATTTAAAAGAGCAATAAAGAAATGGCTTATAGGTAATGGAATCCCTACACAATAGTGATAAAGGTAATACATTATGAAAGATGAAGGAGAATTAGTGATGTATTTTAGCCATCTTGTTCATACAGTAGCAACTTTTTCATTCTCCTTCCTCCCCTGCATTCCCAGCTCACTGGACCATCATTGGAATAAGCCTCTGGGCTTTGTTGTGTTATCCTGACTAATCATTAAATGATTTGTCTTTATGCTTATAAAATGCTTTTGTTAAATAAAATAATTAAATCGATTATGCAGATGTGTACTCGAAGAGGTGAGATGATACATTAACTATACCTGCAGATTGTGATACACACTCCAAGCAGTGTGATTGATGACAGAACATGTTCAACTGCGAGCACGTCCTCATCATAGATGGTAAGGGCGATGAGGACTGCCAGAAGAGACCCAGCAAAAAATGCTACATTTTTGGCCACCACAGTAAGCAGTGGTGAAAGAAAACAGTTCATATACTTGGATGAAGCCTGAAGGAAACAGGAACAGTGAGAGAAAAAAAGAGGAACCAGGATTAAAGATTAACTCCACAGGCAATGAAAGGGTAGAAGGAGTACAAGCATAAAGAGCACAGTATAATGATATTCTGCATGTTCTTTCTATTTAATTAAAGAAAAACACTGGGTTCAACTAGCAGGAAAATAAGCTAATACACTGACCTTGTAGCCTTTGCTAAGGCGTGACATGAGCTCATGGTCCAACTCATTGAAGTGACGCAGGTAACATCGACCATATAGAGACCAGCATCTCGCTCCCAGAGAACCAGGCTCTCGCTTAATCACCTAGAATAAGCACACACACAACAAACTATTGTCTGGGCCACTGAATGAAAAGGGAAACTGTTCAGAATTTGCATGTGCATGTGAACCACTGACCTCAGTATAACTAAAGAAGGCGTAGAGAATCTGCCACACCAGAATGACCGGGCACAACAGCAGATTGGCAATGCCAATCCACAAGATACGTGATGCTAGCCTGTCTGCCAGCTCAAGCCTGTTGCCGCCTCTTTTATACTCTTGTTTTAGGCTCCACTCATTTTCAAACAGTGAGCCTGCAGATGCACAAGGAAACAACAAGAGGGGAAGCGTACAGACAGGTCAGTTCACCTGCACGGCACATTAAACAAATGCAAAACAAAACACAGGTATTAATGAATTACAGCAAACACACAAACAAACACACACCTGGCCCCCAGAAGAAGATGAGTTCAAAGTTGTACTTGAGACCCCGGGTGTAGAACACAGAGTCCCCAAGTAGAGGAAGTCGAAAACGCACAGGAAGGAGCGATTTATTTACCATGGCAACCTACAGAAGAACAGGATGGAAGCTTTTGTTTGAGGTTTCCTTATGTTCATGAGGAGCTCTGTCTGACATGAATAGTGCCATACCAAACCATGTTATTAACATGTCATCACAAATGCACACACCATGTAGTTTTTAAAGCGGAGGATGCGGTGGTAGATGTCAAGCTCTGTCAGCTCTTTTTTATGTATACAGATCTGGTGCTCCTTCTGGATCTCCACTATCCTAGCCTGAACCTCTTGCCATGTTGCATAGGGGAGCTCTGACTGAAAAGGAAAAGCACAGTGAGGGTTAGTGGGTTAAACTAAACCATACAATGTGTTTATAATATATCTTACCAGATAGTTTCAGAGCTGACAAAATATACTACAAAATAACATCCTGAGGTTACTTTGCCTGGCTTACCATGGTCATCTTGAGGGCATTAATGTAGAAGGATCTGATCTCCCAATAACAGCAGACATTGTAGATGAATTTAATCAGGCGATGTAGCCAAAACACGCCAGAGATTATCAGCACAAAGATCACAAAGGAATTGCCTTGGATACTGTGGAAAAATATTTACTTTTATAAATCCAAGATTTATGTACAAAACAGACTTCAAAAATGCTTTGACAAATGTAACATTTCCTCACAGCACAATTAAACACATGATAGCTAACCTGAGCTACTGTAATATACTAACTTAATAAACTTCTGCTTTGTCACTGACTGCAAATAATATCCAACAGAAACAGAAAAATTCAAAAGTCAGTTTAGTCTATTAAGGATATGTCAATGTGCCAATTCACTCACCGGGCACTGCAGACATTCACTGGAAGGAAGGCATCTGGCAGGGTGACTTTAGATGAATCAGTGTGATTTACAAACTTGTTAGCAAAGAGGATGTCATAGTCCACACAGTTAGCAAGGAACACTGTGAAACCAACCACAAACAGCAACTGACTGCACACAGTGAAAGAGAGAGAGAGAGAGAGAGAGAGAGAGAGAGAGAGAGAGAGAGAGAGAGAGAGAGAGAGAGAGAGAGAGAGAGAGAGAGAGAGAGAGAGAGAGAGAGAAGGTGACAGGGGGAGAAAGGAAAAAACAGTAAGAAAACATACTCATCACATCAAAAACAAAGCTCTGACAGATACTGGCAAAGCAAACCATGTTTACAGTTTATGATGAATAAGGATACATACATCAGCTCAAAGATCTCTCCCAGAAGCATACAGGTGAATCCATTCTTCTGATGCAGATTATAGACGTAAAACATGTTAAGGAATATTGTAAATCCATCTCAAGTTAGAAATCTCATTTGTGCAAAGACAATTCACTCAGTAGAGACAGTAAGAACAAAACACATAAGGAATAAATGCCAAAACCATCTCAAAGGATATTCTCTGGAAGAACAGGTCCAAGTTTTCTATGTGGTGCCATTGGGCTGCAAAAGATTCATTGCAAATTAGGAGTGCTGATGTTGTTAAGCATCGCCTTTAATGTAAAAGAGAAGGGAGTGTTTCTGTGTGTGGGAAGGCCATGATTTGTTTGTGTGTGTGTGTGTGTGTGTGTGTGTGTGTGTGTGTGTGTGTGTGTGTGTGTGTGTGTGTGTGAGAGAGAGAGAGAGAGAGTCTCGTACATTTAGCTCCTTCTGGCACATGCATCAGCAGGTTCTCCTCTCCAGGGGGAGAGTCGCTGTAGGACGCCTCAAGGCGCTGGTACTCTGTGTCAAAGTGCGCCATAGTGACAGCAGCTTCAGTCTCACCAAGTAGACAAGCCCACTGCTACAGACTGGAGATGGGAGGGATGAGGGGGTAATAAGAGGTTAAAGATATGAAGATGAGTGCTAAACATAACAGCAATAGAAGGAGAAAACAGTGATATAATAAGGAAGTCACAAAATAGAAAATCACATGTTTGTGGTTGTTAATCCCTGCAGGAAAATTGTATTCTGCCTGACTCTTTTTGAAGTGAGGTGAGAGGTCAGGATCAATCACACAGCAGCAACCCTGGAGCCTTAGGCGGAGTCTTGCTGACAAAAGCGGTTCAAAACTAGACACCCTGGTTAAAGGTCAGCCTTCTTACTCAATATGGAAACTAGCATACTTTAGTGTCCTCACGTGTGACAAATTATTTAAAGAAAGGCAGACATAAAATACACATTTTATCCAATTTGTAACTGATGGCCTGGGAAAACATACAGCGATGTATGAAATGAAACTTGTGGTATAACCACTTTGTGCTGCAACTGCCTCAGTCACAATAAGACTGAAACTACGTAATAAAGTATAAAGTAACACTAACACCAACCAATAGTTTCTGTCACAAAGTCTGTCTATGTAGTTATAGCTGTAAGTACCACAGGGAGTTCGGATTAAACTATTATTATATGGTATGTCGTATGGAGTACAAAAATTATGTAAGAAGAGGCAAAACATTCTTCATGGAAGCATGTTAAATATGTTTAACTTCTGGCCTGTCCTGCATCAACATTTTATGGTGTAATAACTGTAATAACTTACACATACACACAAACAGGGAGCCTTCTGTAAGAGGGAACGGACATCTTTGAAAATGTAACAGTGAAATTATTTCTGTTTTATTCAGTAGGGAGGACCTCTTCCCCACACACACATAAAGTACTGAGTCAGAGCAAAGCTATGGTATAAATATCAGTATCAGAAATATGCTCAGCTTACCTCCATTCCAGTAAAGTAAGTCCTGTCCAGCTCTGGTGTTTACTCAACATTCCCAGCTGAAATAAGGAAGAATCAGTCTTTATTTAAGACCACAACAAGCAGCAGGAAAGGGGCTTTGTGTTATATTATCCTCGGAAACAACATACAGTACAGCTTGATGGGCTGAACCCACACACAAAATACCACATTATAGCTGACTTTACATAGCTGGCTTTTTCTGGAAAATTGTAAGTAGCATTGACACATTAACGAAGGCAACATAGATTCAGGTGTTGTTGTTGTCGTGGTTTGACAGCGCAGGCCTGCCCCTATATGGGCAACGTCTCAAATCCGGCCGCATGGACTCCTTACCGATGGGTTTCTTCTCCTCCGTTGAGTCGGGTACAAAGAGTGAATCCACGGGGCTTTTTTAAATCCGTTAACCGTCTTTTTTTCGTTTCCTTTTAGCCCTTATTCTCGAAGTCAGATAAGAGTCAGTTTCGTTTTCGATACAGCTAGCAGTGTGTATGTGTGTGTTGCGTCTGTCACGGCGTATGGACGGGGACGTTATCCAATCAGAGAATGACTTCTGGAACAAGCAGAAGTATCAGCCAATCCGAGTCGTCCAGAGGCGGGCTCTCAGAGTGTGTTGTGTACATTTGGGACGTCCTGTGTCACGCCCTGCATGAGCCTCCATGATGGACTCCTGTGGTTTGTTTAATTAAATGAGAGTTTACTACCACCGCCTGGTTGGTTTCAGTAGCACAATAATACTGTCAGAGGCGATGTTAGGCTGCAGTTGAACCTGATATTGTTCATCCATATTCAGACTACACATAATGATTAGAATAAGAATTATATATATATATATATATATATATATATATATATATATATATATATATATATATATATATATATATATATATATATATATATATAATAAATAGTAATAAAACGGATAGAAGATAATTTTGATTAACCCCCCACAAACTAATATAAGATATTCCTCTATTAGTCCCAGGATGGGGAAATGTATATTATTGCAACAGTAAAGTGGACAATAAAAATAGAAGTGTGTCAATAAAAAGAATAAAGAACAATAAATAACAAAAAAAGTAGTAAAAAACATAGGAAAAATAATAGTAATAGTAACATTATCTACAAGACTAATATTGGTGTTGAGTGATAATATACCTGAGTTTGATATTTTTATTGCACATATTTAAAATGAAAGAAATATACATATTGCACAGTTTTGGGTGAAGGAGTCTGCCGCTGAAGGAGCTCTCCAGTGCAGTGTCCTTGGCTAAATATTGCTGTATTTATGTAGTGCTCCAAATGGGATTTATTACGTTATTACAACGCTTTTGAACCACTTTTTTTGATTGATTCATTTATCTTTTTACAGCTTAAAAAGCTTGGGGGAAAAATGAGAACTAGGTCAGTAGAGTTCCTTCTTTTGGTCTTCTGTGATATCCATCATAGTAGTAGATCAGATGTAGAAGATATTCATGATGACACAATAAATAACAAATTAACTTACTATATTATATAAGTATATTATTATTGCTGTTGCCTTGGAGTGTAAACAGGGTATGCAATGATTTAAGTACTTTAAATACTATTGGGTGGTTTAATCTACCAATGCATCATGTAGTTACTCAACTAGGGTACTATAATAGGGTATTTGAGTAAATATACTGGTTACTCTCTACTTACTTCAACTGTACTTCTACTACATATAATACAGTAGCTTGCCAAATGATTCTGATGTTGATCCTTAAGTTAAGACACGTATCTAATTTGTTAGGCTAATAACAAGTACACACAGTGCTGACTCTCTGCTGTGATGAATATTCATATGTGATTGTAACGCTGCTGGAGTGACAGCTGGGCTTTTTGTTCACTGTGTCACTGCATTAGTTACGCTGTTGACACCAATAAACACATACACACACACACAAAGTCATTACTCTTTGCAGTCTGACAGCACTGCAGTTTTTTGTGCCCCTGTTACTTTTCATGTTCTCTCCTTCTCTTACACCTCTGTCTCTTTCTCCCTCCATCACTCTCTCTTTTCTCTCTTTTTCTTTTCTCCATAATGCAACCCCATCTCATAGCGTGTCTGTTTTTTGTTGCTTGCGTGTGTTGAGATTTTTAAAAAGGGCAGGGGTGTTTAGAGTTGGGGTGGGGGGAGTCTTTGTAATCCCGTTATTATAGTGATCTGGTTAATTTAATCTGTTCTGATTAGGATTAGGCTTCATTCAACTTAATCCAGTGGAAAAAGTCTGTCACAACGAAGCCCACTTGCTGATAAACACCAAACAGTAACTGAAATGTAGAAGTGATACATGATTCAATCTGTGAACCAGTCTCTCTGATGAACCTGCGGACAAATCTCAGCAGTTTAATCTAATTTGATTTAACTTTAATGACGTGTGCAGAAGAAGGATTCCAGATGTTGCACATGATCTAAAGAAATTTACTCACCTTGGATGATCACAATTTTTAAAAATGATACAACAGGAGTCCGTTATTGCAAGCGTCTACACACTCAGTTACACGGAAGTATCCAAATTTGTCAGAAAATACTGTATTTTAGCTTAAAAAAATCAATTTAATGATGATAAATTGAGTTTGTCAAAACAATAACAAAGCTTAAGCTCCAGTTATAGTTCGCCTGCTTTTTCTTCTATTAGATGGGTTTTTTCTGTTAGATGACTTATGATGTTCGTTCATTGCCACAATAATATGAAATACAATATCTCTTCATTAATCTGCATATGAATTACCCATGTTACTGTACAAGCTGATATCTAGTATGTGTGTAAACATGTGCACTCTGCTGCAGGCTATCGCTGGGTGATTAAATTACCCCACTGTCTGTTGGGAATTAGGGGGCTGCATTGACAGCTAATTTGGTCCAAAGACGTGCTGTCATGCTGCCCCCCAGCCTATGGGTGGTGCTGGGTTAGCATGGGTGGGGGTAGGGTGTGGCAGGTGGGGTTGCTGGGAAGGGGGGGAGGTAAAAAGGAATCAGGATGAAGTCATCTCTCTTGAGCAACTTAATTAGATCAGGCCCCTGCCTGTACGTACACACAGCAGGTATGGAAATCATGCACATACACTATTTATGGAGGGTGCTCCCTTTAACATTTAAATCATTGCTTTTCTTCCTCACTATGATGGCACCCCGGGGCAGTTTTCCAACAGCCCTTGTTGTCCCACTTCCTTTAGGGCTGGAAAGACATACAGTACATATACCCAATGCCTTTCACTGCCGGTATTAAAGGATTACATTTAAGTATTGTAAGCTGCAACTAATGATTATTTTCATGATCTGCTAATTTGTCTGTGTCTTTGTTGTTGTTGTTTTTTTCAATAAAAAGATTAGTTTGGTCTATAAAAACGTCAGAAAACAGTGAAAAAAGTCAATACGTGTTTCCCAAAGTCCAAAATAAAGTCCTTAAATGTCTTCTTTTGTCTAGATCAACAGTCTACAACCCAATGATGTTCAGCTAAGTATCATAAAGTACTAAAAAATTTGAAAAGATGAAATCAGATATTTTCTACTTAAAAATGACTCAAAATGATTAATTGATTATGATTAAGTACTGAGATCATAACCCAGGTCTTCACAAGACACCTTTTATTGAGTTTGAAAGATGGTCCTCTGATTTCTGACATCTGCTTTTTTTCTGCATCACCCAAACTCTGTCATCCTTTATTTCCCTTGACAAACACCTCTGAGAGAAAATCACACACAGGCATGAACACACACACAAAATGGATCAGTTTGATCAATTTCCTGTCCGTGTTTGATTTAAATGAAGGTTTATGACTGATATGTCAGGGAAGCTGACCGGGTTAGATTGTTTTTTGAGTGTATGTAAGGTGTGAAAGATATATGAGGTGCCCTGAAGAAAGAGATTACAGATATCTGCCTTTCTCTTTGTTAGAGGCAGGGTTAAGGGATCTAAATCATCTAATTTGACATCAATCAAACCAAATTTATTTAAAAGAAATGTAAAAATATGTACTGTATGTATGTGTACTGTATGTGTAAAGATTGGCATTACAGAGGAGGAAGAGAGGAAGAAAGAGGAGGTCAAACCTGTCCTTTCATTCATAATTTACTGGTGTGTCTTTCTTTCTTTCTTTCTTTCTTTCTTTCTTTCTTTCTTTCTTTCTTTCTTTCTTTCTTTCTTTCTTTCTTTCTTTCTTTCTTTCTTTCTTTCTTTCTTTCTTTCATTCTTTCTTTCTTTCTTTCTTTCTTTCTTTCTTTCTTTCTTTCTTTCTTTCTTTCTTTCTTTCTTTCTTTCTTTCTTTCAGAAATGGGATTTCATGTTCAATCCAGGACCACAGTTGTGTGTGTGTGTGTGTGTGTGTGTGTGTGTGTGTGTGTGTGTGTGTGTGTGTGTGTGTGTGTGTGTGTGTGTGTGTGTATTGCATGAGTCATACAGATCAGGTGACATCATATATGTCAGTTTCTGAGAAGGTGTGCATGTGTGTGTGTGTGTAGGGACGTGTGCATCAGACATGAATGCATGAATCATTGTATGTGCGTGCGTGTCCCCGGGGAGTGACCAGACTGCATGGATTGTCCTTCAGAAGCATCACAGTGGCTCAGTTTCTTTGTATTCATTATTTCCACTTAAACTTTATTTCTACCTTTTAATACATAGGGGCACATTTATAGTAAGAAAAAAAGCTAAAATGTGCTGTTATTTTTTAATATTACTAACTATTTTAGTTCAAATGTCGTCTTTACATAGATTATCCCCTCTCTGCGCTATTGTCTCCACACACATCTCTGCTGTACATGTGTTGTAAATGCATTAGTGGTTAATGGTTGTGCATACACACCATCCAGACATGCAAATGTAAATCGGAGTAGCTCAACAGACAGTAATGCCATTGCTCAATATCACCAGAGACGTTATTGATTGACTAAAAGGAATATTTGGGAAGATGGTGGCACGTGAGGTGAGATAGAAACCAGTTGGAGGTATAAGAGGTGGACAAAATAATGCCAACAACAATACATATACATCCCTTTGATGGTCTTCAGTGATTTTAGCTTATGTTCTTTCTCTATCAGCTTCTCTAATATAACTCCAGTTCTCTGACAACGAATTGAAGTGTTCAATCTGTACAATTGACACTGTAAAACACAATTTAGATGAATGAATTATTCTCTTATCATTAAATTAATTTAAATACAAAACTTTTACTATTTCAAGTCAATTCAAGTTTTTAGTTTAATTAATTTTTCCTTTTCATTTCCAGACAAATTCATAACTTCTAAACATGATTTTTTTCTAACGACAAGTTGTGTTTTGAATAAAAGCACTTGATCAGATGAAGTTTCTAAAGAAGCATGATCAGCATTATAGCAGCCTCATGTGCTGTTGCTGTACCAGTGAGTAGCCTGCTTGTAATAGGAGCAGCTATAGTAAGGTCATACATTCAAATGAAGAAAATATACTATAGTATAGTAACTGCAAAGAAAAGTTAGATTTTTGAAAGTTTGACTGCACAGTATTTAACAGTTTATTTAATTTACTTTTAATGGAAACTTAAGTGTTTGACTTGAACCAGCTGGGTTTATATATGAAAATGGATGCCGCATTGTATTAATCTGTATTTCCAGTCTTGTCCAATTTTGTTTTCATTGTGTTTGTTTCTGTACCATGATGATGAGTGACATGGTGACATGTTGCTTCTGTGTGTGGTCAAGAGCGTTTGTTCTCTGCTAGCAAAAGTTTAATACTGATGAGTAATTCAATGTAAATTAAATTACAGATATATCAAATTGTATCTGCTCTATATTGCATTTCCTCAAGTGTGTGTGTGTGTGTGTGTGTGTGTGTGTGTGTGTGTGTGTGTGTGTGTGTGTGTGTGTAAACCACATAAACCATTATTTAGATGGATGGAAATAATGTTTTAATAAAGCTGCAGAGGTTTTTTGTCACATAGTACAAGAACTGAAACTTTCTGAAATATTTTAACAAAATAACTGTGAAGGGTTTTCAGCATCACTACCACAATTTACATACAACATATTCTTTTATCTTTGGTATTATGCACATTACATTCCACCTCTTCCACTATACCTATACTATGTTTTTATTTACACTACAACTTAGATGTTTACATTTATCTTACACATTGCAAAACCATGTGTAAGTATATACTAGTCATATGTATATACAGTATGTATGTACTTTGTTCTAATTTATTTTTGTTTCATTTTATTCTAATTTAGAATATGTTATCAATTATAAGCACATTGTCTATGAAGGGACTACTGCATTGTTTAGTTACAATTGTACACACATAACAATGAGGACTTTTAAATACATTTTGAGGTGGTTTATATACATATTGATGAGACATTTTAGGATGGTTTTATTACATTCACTCCAGAAATTGCATCTAATTAGAACAAAACAAATGCTTCTTTGTCTATTCAGGACCATTTAGAAACTCAAAAGAGCTTGTTGAGAGCTATATTTTGCCCTCAGGTCCTTGTTTTGGATTGTCCCAGTTTACAAGTTAAGCGAACAAAGCAAGGTTGATGATCAATCAGGTTCATGCTGATTCCTCTTATACACTGCAACTCTTTGATTCAACGTGTCCTCTCAGACAGCCATAAACAGATGTGTCTGGAGCAAGAGGGTCGGGTCACAGGAGAGGAGTGACTGAAAGAGCACAAGGGTGATAAATGAGGAGATTTATGGATGCTCTAGTCGTAAAACTGATTGGCTGTGACATTGTGAGTGATGCCTATTAGCCCATGCAACAAATATATGTGGACACATACTCAGAGTGGCTACTAGATGCATGTGTTAAATGACATGCTTGTGGTTAAATGTATGTTTGTCAGTGTGTTTCAATAAATATGCACATATAGATGAGGACTCAACGTGGATGGGTGGGCTCAGCTCTGAGCTCCCCAGTAATCTGACTGCGTTTTTGCTTAGGGAACCAGAAAACCTATCGACATAATGTCTACAACACACACGTCTCTCGGATTTACACACACACACACACACACGCACGCACACGCACGCACGCACTCACACACACACACACACACACACACACACACACACACACACACACACACACACACACACACACACACACACACACACACACACACACACACACACACACACACACACACACACACACACACACACATATACTTACATATGCAGTGTTACAGTAATGGGAGAAGGAGACATCAAGGAGAAAGAGAGAGACTGAGAGCTGTGGTCAGATGAGTAAGCAGAGTTCTGCTCCCGACTTGCAGGGAACAAAATCTATCCCACAATTCACTGCTGAGGGTCACTCAGTCCTGGTGTTGTCATGGTAATGAGAATTTAATAGCCCAGACTTTCTGCTTTCTGTGTATTTCAATGTGTGTGTTTCCATGCGCCTGTGTGTTCCTGTACACATGTGCATGTTAAACGAGTTAAGTGTTGGGTCGATGGCTTTTAGCCATGTAATTACCAAAAGCAGCTGTAGTTCCACTCCAGGGATATTTCCTGCAAATTTGTAGTTGTTGTATTTGGTCTATTGACTTCCATTCAGACTTAGATTTAAAAAAATATGTTGATTGCATTTGTTTTATGCATCCTGGAGTACCAGTCGGGAGGGGTTTAGTGGAAAAACACAAACAAAGCTTGACCAGCATTTATATTTTGCATTTAAACAATTACTATATATTATTGATAGTGATACTTAATGCTAAAGCTGCAGCTTACTCTTATTATATTGATTAATTTATGTTATTTTTGTAATTAACTCGTAACTTGTTGAAAAGTTGAAAATGCTCATACAGTGAATGTTCTGTCTATTTAAAAATGTTCAACACAGGCAGAAGCTGAATCGACACTTTTCTCAAAAATGGTAAATGATGTCAGTGTCCTTGAGAGCCGGGCTTCATTAAATTTTAAAAGAAACACTTATGAGAAAACAACAGAGACAATTTGAGAGTCCATTATGATTTGTAAGCACTGCTGCAGGTCGGCTAATCAAGCTGAGAAAGCTTTAACCTCTGTTAGTCCTGTGTCAACAAACAAGCAGTGGTACCTGAATGCATCACCACGATATAACATTATCTATTATTATTGAGTTGTTTTTATACTCTAATGTAATAGAAAACCAAATCATTAAATCATCTCCACAAATTAATATGATGTAATTCTGTATGGATTATTTTGCATCTTGTGTTGTGTGTGTGTTTTCTCTCTCTCTATCATTGTCTTAATTTGAATATATTGCATATAGGGTTCTATTTTATATGAATATTATGTTTCATATCAAGTCCTTGGAGCCTTAACATATTTTATTTTTAGATTATTTCTATTATTTCTATTGGTTTGTTTATTGTGTCACTGTCGGAATAATTATTTGGAGATCTTATGGTGGGTATGAGGGTCTCCTAATATGTCAATTGCTGTAATGTCAATTGATAACAATTGTTGTAAAGTTAATTGCAGTGGTTGATGTTTGTCCACCATATCAGTATCACTCCACTGTCAGTCCAGACACACCTGGGTGTTTTTGGGAATTGTCTGTGATGTTGCCTCTCATATTAAAGATTATGTCTCATTTCCTGAGTGTTTGTTTATGTGCATATGTGTATGGGCTCTAACTACCACCCCTACAGACACACACCGTTTAACAAAAAAGGGGGGACCTTTTGTTGGCTCTATAGCTTTTGAACTGTCTCTGTGATGAAGATAGAGAGCACAGCCAAATAATACTTCAACACACACACATGAACACAGGAGGCCCTTTTATACCTCCAGGGCTCCAGAAGGAACAGGCAGAGCTTCACAAAGCCATACCCCGGAGAGGCCTAATCATGCTGGGCTCCTGATGGCTGCACCTGGCCCCTGCAGCTTGGAGAATAAAACCCACATCACATAAACCAGCTGTCTACCTCAACCGGACAAACTGGTGTCTTAGAGGACATTGTGTGTTATCCACTGTGATTTTGGGATGTTTTTTTTTCTCCCCGACAGTTCTGCTTCTGTGAGATATCATTTTTCACCCCACAGGGCCTCCCACTAACCTTGTAACCTCCTCCTTTGCAAATGAGGGGGAGGCATTTTTAAGGAAAGATCATACAGAAATATGAACTCTCCTCTTACTCGTTCTCTTTGTGTGATTTTGGAGAAGCATTACGGCTGACAGCTCTTGCCTCATGGCTAATTTAGACATAATTTTATTGAGTGTGAGGGCAGATTTAATCCCTGGTGGTATTACATATTCATATCCACGCAAGTTGAATTATCAGATTTCCTCATTTCATACTTCAACAATACTTTCAATAGAATGATAAAGATGCTAATCTTTGTGAAAAAGAAAAATTTATATCCTCTTTTAAATTATTTTAAATTTTTTTTTTTTTACCAGAGATCATAGCTGTGAAAATGCCAGTATGCTGGTACTGGGCAGTCTGGTGTATTTCAGAATAAACTTTAATTGGGAGTGTCCAAGTGGGACCAAGGCTCTTTCATCGGTTCTGGTGCTCGAAAACCAAAGCAACTTCTTATTTTCCTCTAAGATGGACTATCTGATAACACAAGAACAGGATCTGGATCCAGATGTTGGCCATTTTTTTTGCCACACTCCACTGTTAACCACAGCTGGAAAACTTCCAACCCATACACCCTACATCAGCCATGTGTGTATGTGCGTCTGAGTACGTGAGAAGCTTAATGTGTGCGTTTTGTATTGGAGGAGGCTGTAATTGCACCGCCCCGTCGGTGTGCACGGTGGGCAGTGGCAAGCCCATTCTGCCCCCCGACTGGTCCTCTCTCTCAACCTCACGCACCATAGCCTCACACACACACACATACACACACACATACACTACACACACACACACACACACACACATACACACACACACACATACACATACACACACAGATACATTCATCCACACATACATACACTGAAACACTGAAACGAGGCAGACCTGGGAAACAGGGGCGCTTCAATTAGCACTCTCCGACGGATCCCTGGCGTGGACATTTTTAATTTTTCATCACAGCCTCTTTGGATTTTTCTCATGTGGCATTTTTGCGCATACAGTAGACACCGGACGCTGTCGATGTGTGTTTGAGCAATTGATGGCATTTGGAAGATGTACATGAACGCTCGG